>NW_024097123.1:0-364394 GCF_016545835.1 Crotalus tigris
GAGACTCGTTGAACTGTGCAAGAACACTGTTAGAAGTGAGCAAGGCCTTGACTTCTTTAAAGCAAGCCTCCTGTGCTTGTGACCACAGCCACACAGCTTGTTTGTCTAGTAGCCTGTGAAGAGGCTCAGCTACACTAGCTTTATGTGGAAGAAAAGAATTGTAGAAATTCAGGAGGCCTAGAAAGGCCTTAAGTTCGGCCTTAGACTTTGGCCTGGGTGCATCTAAAATAGCAGTTAGTTTGGATTCAGCAGGATGAATCCCAGCAGCATCAATTTTGAATCCCAGAAATTCAGTAGAAGGCACCCCAATCTTGCATTTGTCTTTTCTGAGCTTAAGGCCTGATTTCCTGAATCTTAACAGGACAGCCCTAAGCCTTTCAGCTATAATGTGTGTGGAGTCTCCTGCAATCAAGACATCGTCAAAGTAGGGGCAGACCCCTGGTATACCTCGTAGTGTGTTTTCCATAACGCTTTGGAAAATCCCAGGAGCGACATTCACTCCAAACTGTAGCCTTTTTACCTTAAAGGCTCCCTGTGGGTCACAATAGTCTGAGCTATAGCAGCAGCAGCATCAACAGGCAGCTGTTGATACACTTGAGCTAGGTCAAGCTTTGCAAAAACGCGCCCCCCCCTTGAGGGAGGCCAGAATATGACTGACCACAGGAATAGGATAGGCATGTTGCTGCATGTGCCTATTGATTGTGAATTTTGTAATCAGCACAAATGCGAATGTCCCCATTTGCCTTTAGAGGCGTGACAATGGGGGTCTCCCATGGGCTGGAATCAACAGGTTCTAGGATTCCTGGTTGGATTAGGTTGTCTAATTCAGTGTCAATCTTACTTTTTAAAGCAAAAGGGACCCTTCTTGCTTTAATCCTAATGGGAGTGACAGTGGGGTCTAGCTTTAAGGACACAGGTGGTCCTTTGAATGTGCCCAGCTGGGGGCTGAAAACATCTGCAAATTCCTTGCAGACTTACTGTAGGTCGAGTGTTTGTAAGCTGTTGCAGGTCCTGTGACGGTGTATCCCCAGTGCTCAAACCAATCGAGTCCTATGGACTCGTCTTTCACCCCCTATACTAAAGTCTAGTGGACCTTCAAAACTCTTGTATTGCACGTTAAAGGTGGCCTCCCCCTTAACACACACTCTTGAATTTTGAAAATCTGTTAACACAATGTCAGAAGGCCTTAACTTGGCCTGAGTTCCACTACCGGAACAAATCTTCCTAAATGTATGCAAGGAGATAATTGAAAAGGCAGACCCTGTGTCTAGTTCCATAGATCATGGAACCCCTTGTAGCTTCACCTTGAGTGACAGCTTTTTCTTAATGGGCTTGTGTGTGCCTGTCCTAAGGATGCTTCTTCGCGAAGCGCAAAACCCTACCCTATTCTGGCTGGGGAATCTGGTACCCTTCAGGCGTTCTTCTTGGGGTTGTTGCCTTTCGTCGCCCATGCACACATCTGCCAATGTGTCCGGAAGAAAACCCATTCCCCTTGTTTACCGCATGCCCGAGTAGCGGAGCGGAACTTGCAGTTCGGTTCTCCTGTGGCGACCTCCACAGCAGATGCACTTGAGCGGAGCCGAAGAGCTTCCCTTCTGGTTCTCTTCCTTCGCGGGGTGTAGACGGTCGACGTCCTTGTCCGGATCCTCCTCGGAGTTTCGTCGGACGTCTTCCTGGTGCACGGACGCACCCTCTGCACTGTTTCTGATCGGCCGCATGTTTTTTGACGGCGCCGCCTGCTGCTTCTTCTGCGGTGACTTCCTTTAAGGCGTATTGGAAGGATAATTCTTCCTTTGCGAAAAGTCTCTGTTGTAGCTCGCGATGCCTTAACCCGCACATGAATCGGTCCCTCAGTCGTTCCTCGAGGTCCTTGAACTCGCAGGGCTTGGCGGCCTTCCGTAACGCGGCGATGTATTCCTTGGCTGACTCACCGGACCGTTGATCCCTTTTTTCGAAGGTGTGGCGCCATGAGATAACGGACGTACTCTTTGGGTGGAAGTTGCTCCTTCAACAGCTTCTTCAGTTCTGCGTAGCTTAAGCAGACTCATACAAGGGTACAGGTGCTGCGAGAGGTTGTTTCTGCGATTTCGAAGCGGACCGTCTTGGCCGCAAACTGCAAAGCAGGGTGGCCGCCTTCAATGCTATCTTCCCTCACTTGGTTTGCCTTGAAGTAGTTCTCCATTCTTGATACGTAGGACTCCCACCGCTCTGGATGTGAGACGTCGAATTCCGAAAGCCTTCCGATTTTCGCCATCTTCGGATCTTCAGGAGACGGGTCTATCAGCCAGCCTACCCCCGAATGCGCACCGGATTGGCGGGCAGCTGCCGAGTCGACGCTGTTCCTCTTTCGCCGCTCAGGACTCCTTGGGTAAGCTTACACTTCTTCCTTTCCAGGTAGTGCAAGGCATCCCATCCTCGTCACCAGTGTTGAGTCCGTGGCGGGACAACAGACACGAGAAGCAGCTTGGAGTGATAACGGCGGATGTTTCAGTTTTTCATCTTATTCGCTGTCAGCTTTACAGTAAGTGGCATTCAGCCTCGCCCAAACGCCTCGCAGCCCTCTTATATAGGCAACTCCCGGTAATGGGGTTACTTTTCCCGCGCCAGCCACCCGTGCATTGCGCGCACGGCGCTGGCGACAGCCTGTCTGGTCCCGGGCAGCTTTGCACCTGCCCGGGACTGCCTGCAAACGCCCGAGCCGTTTGCAAGGCTCGGGACATAACATGTACTTTGCTAGTATGTAATTAAATCCATACTTTAGAATTAAAATATATGTCTCAATGATTTTTTCTTTTCTTTTCTTTCTTTTTTTTGAGCAATATCTCTCAAATCATTCATTTAAAGAAAATGAGAAAAAAAAATGCCCCAAAGGGATTTGAGAATTATTTGCTTAGGATGGGGTGGTATTTCATAAGTTAAAGACCAAGTTTATGGTTTGGAGATTCTGTCACCATTGTTATCATCATCAAGATTGTCTCTGAGGCACCAGTTCCTTTCATCTTCTTCCATTAAAACATCCCTCTGAGATAGATTGGGTTGAGGGAAAAGTCACCCAGTGCATTTCCATGGCTGAAGTTTGACTTAAATCTGGGTCTATCTAGTCTTAAATCAAGACTTTGATCACTGCACTATTAGAGACTGCAATATTTCTAAGGGTAGGAAAGCTCATTACATAGGACAAGACAGTATTACTATTCAGATTCAAGCATTAAAAATTTCAAGACTGATTCACTGTTTCGCATCTCTGTAGGACACTGGTCAAAAGATACAATCAGTGTACAACATGGCAGTTAGTTCTTTGGTTGAGGTGCCATAATATTCCTGTCCTAAAATATCAACTCTGAGCAAGACTCAGAGTGCTATTCTTATTTACAAAGTTTAACCAACTTGAAACTAAGTTACCATAAAGAAATAACTTCAGTACCTATATTCCCATCCCAAGCCATATTGCGCCAATTGCCACTTGGCAACAACATGAAAGAGGATTTATTTGTAGTAGCACATGACCTATATAATGTCTGCCTGTTCTAAGGCTCTTTGGTCCAGAAAACATATAATTTAAATTTAAACACAGAGTGGAAATGAAAATAACATAACAGGAAGATGCATGTATGCAACTGAATCTGTAGATTTTGTTCCAGTTAGAGATGAAGTATAATTGTAATCTTATTTATGCACATTTGCTGGGGAATAAACCACACTGAAGAAATGGCAAGGTGGGATCAAAATGGAACTTCTGAAATTGGATTCCACTTCATTTCCTTGAAATCGATAGCAATGTTTCCAATTCACATATTAAATATGAGTGTGATAGAAAATTTCGAGTCCATCTCTGCCTGCTGAAACACTACTGAAATCAATACAAATTTACAGCTTAGAAACAAGGGTGTCCAACAGAGCCTCCAACCTTGGCAACTTTCTGGGAGTTTAATTCCATACATCTTAAAGTTGCCGATATTGGACAGCCCTGGCCTTGGGGCTGGCCATGGTATGATAGCCTTGCTTCATATCATTTAAATACTTCTGCCCTTTGTCATCTAGCTAGAGGCCCATTCCACATCTTGTTCGTGTCAATATTGATAACTATTGTCATATTACAGTCTTTCTATTTTTTTTTTTTTTTTTGCAGCATCTGTCATGCAAAAATTAACTGGCACCCAGCAGTAGTAATTTTTTGTGAACTTGATTTATAATCATCATAACTTCCCTGGAATTAGGAAATAAATTATAGATTCACTTGACACAACTGCATAATATAACGATGACTATTCTCAGAACCAGCCGGAATAAACATTAAAATAACATCACATCACATCTGCAAGCTTTAGAGACAGACAATACACATAGAATAGGTGATTATTTTTCAGAACTGAAGGCTTTTTTGCACATCTTCACTCAGAAAATTGTTATTTTAAAAAGATTTAAAGTTCTGGATTTCATCCCTGAAAGGCTTAGGATAATTTGATAAAATGGGCAATAAAAAAATCTAACAAATGACATTGGTATTTTGTCAAAGCTATCGTATCACAAAGAGTGCAGCATGCTGTGCAAAAATTATTGGTGGAGAACATGTCATGAAATTTCCACTGAGAGTTGTTTTCAAAAGAATTGTATGAAACTTTCAGAGATAAATGGCAACTTGGTAACTTGTGAAATAAATGCCATATCTACATTAGAGTCAAGTTGTGCTATAAAAAAGTATTTTTGCCCCCCCCCCCCAGTCACAGATTAGAAAATAAGAACAGGGCAGTCACCCTGTAAAAATTTCCAGAACGTGTGAATTAGATATATACACGCATACTGTTGTGTCCTGAGCCTGCTAGAGCAGAAAGCAGGCTCAGAATTGTTGCCTTGTTCCCCAAGATATGCGAGCCTTGGGGAATTGCAGAATTGCCCCCACAGCCCAGCAGTCTCTAAGCACACTTTTTTTGAACGTTTTTATTGTATGTGTATATTAAGGTGACCAACCGTCCTCCTTTAGGGAGGACAGTCCTCCTTTTGTAAGTTCTGTCCTCCCTCAAAAGTATCCTCCTACATGTCCTCCTTTTCGATATTTGAAGACTAATCTGCAGAGCTTTTTTTTTTTCATAGAATGCTCAGAACGGTGTTCCGGCACCTTTTTTGATGTTTTTTTTTTCAACTTTTGCATGAGCTGTGCTACTCCCGCTATTGGCTTTTGAAAGCCAATAGGAATTGCTGCTGAGCGCGCCAAAACACCCGGCTGGCAAACTTTGTACATGCAAGTTGTCTGTATTATTGTTGCAATGAATAAAATGTTTCTTTTTAATTTACGATATTTTTTTCTTCAATTTATTTGTGTCCTCCTTTTCATTGTAAAAAAGTTGGTCACCTTATGTATATATATGTGTACAAGATGTAGGCTGTGCATACCACCACTGCCTCTTTAAAATATTTCTCCAAAATTTGCTACCATTTGTGATGTGTTGACCTCAAACTCTCAGAATTTCCAATTAGCATGCTGCTAGGAGTTCTGGGAGTTAAACATCACTGAGATTGAAACTGAATTTAAATATATTAATAGGTTGGCTCCTATTCATAGATTTAATAGTACAGTTAAGACAATAAAGAGCTGATTTCAGGCTAAATTATTTTTTGATTAAATACACACTACATATTGTAGGCTTGCTTTCAGCTATTTTAATGGTTGGTTTGGTTGTGTGAATGTTTTAAGTGCAGTGCAATTTTGCGTAAGAGATGCCACAAGAAGCTTAAATAATAATTGATAGCATTAACATTTTATGTTACTACGAATGATGGAATCTGAACCTAGAGGTAGCTGATTACTATGCCTGGTGAAGTGCTGGTATACTAATAATTTGCAGCTATTGTGAAACTCTCTTTAGATATTTGAGGAGTGCCTTCATGAACCCTGCTATGACCTCTGGCATGATTTCTGTTACCCTGAGGATTTCAACTCCCAGAATTCCCCAGCTAGCATGGCTGACAAATCTTAAGTC
Organism: Crotalus tigris; assembly: GCF_016545835.1. Taxonomy (NCBI): domain Eukaryota; kingdom Metazoa; phylum Chordata; class Lepidosauria; order Squamata; family Viperidae; genus Crotalus; species Crotalus tigris. The sequence goes on from NW_024097123.1 coordinate 5,979, forward strand.
CACAAATCTTAAAGTTGCCAAGGTTGAATACTCCTGCTGTAGTAAGTCCAGGGTTTTTTTTCTCATAGAACGCCCAGAAAGGAGTTCCAGCACCTTTTTTGGATGGAAATTATAGGGTAGGCAAGGCGAGTTGTATGACGTGTGTGAATTCCGGCATCTTTTTTTTTAAGAAAAAAAGCACCGAGTAAGTCTAATGTCTTTTCAGAAGCTTGACAAGCACTTTTATTCCCTCTTCTATGACCTCTACAATAACTTTTTCTGCGATGAATTCTACTACTTCACATTTCCAACTCTCTCCAAAACCAACTCATTTTCTGCCATGCTAGAAAAGAAAAGGGCATAAGATGTTCCAGCATGTAGTAAAAGAGATACTTGCGAATAAAGCCAGACCAATGGCTTCTCAGAAGATTAAGGCAAGTACGATGATTGTTTGGAACAACAGCCCAATTTAGCAATTTATGTATCTCCAGCTGAGTCATTCTTCAATCCAGCCCACTTCCTTAGGTTGCTGTTGTGAGGAAAATAGAAGGCAGCAGTACTGAATATGTTTACTGCTTTGAGTTATATATTTTTAAAAGTTGGGACAAAATATAATAATAATAACACCAATGGTAATAGATGCCTTGGTGTAATTTCCAAACAACTGGAGCACCACTTGAACTCCATCAGCACTGACAAAATCACCATCAGTCAATTGGGAAAGGCAGCTTTACTTGAACAGTTTACATCCAATCTAAACATCTGGCTGATTTTGTGATGAATCATAATAATAACTGCTACTGCTGTTATAGAATGAATTTCTTTTCATGTCCTCACAAAATATTTTTGAGCAGCCACATTGACTTTTTCTACCATGAAGTTTTGAGGGCTTGGATGTTGTTTAGGACATCCTTGGCCTAGTACTTGTCAACATTCAGTCCTTGGCCTAGTACTTGTCAACATTTTCATTAGCAGCTTGGATGAACAGTTGGGAAGGGAATGCTTATCAGATCTGTAAATGATACAAGATTGGGGCAAGGGGGGGTAGCCAATACTCGAGATGACAGAAACAACATTCAAGAGAATCTTGATAAGTTAGAGAAATGAGCCTGAAAGAACAACTTCCTTTTTCACTCAGAAAAAAGAAATCAGATAGAACAGAGGACATTTGGCTTAGTTACAGTACAAGTGAAATAGATCTTGGAATTCTAATTGATCAAAAGCTGAATATGACCCAGTGGTCTGACATGCCTGAAAAACAGGCAAGGACACATTTAGACTATATGAATAGAAATATATTGTCCAAATCACAGGAAGCGAGAGTTCCATTTTATCCTGCGATTTTCAAAATCCAATTCTGGGTGCCGTATCCAGTTCAGGGCAACACACTTCAAGACTGACACACAAACAAATGTAGGAGTGAAAGTCAGAAGAGGGAATTAAGCTCTCTGAAGTGTGGAAAATGGACACTTTAAGAAATGATGGCTGGGGATATGAAAGACCTCATCAAGTACCTGAAGAAGTACTACACAGAAGAAAAATGATCAGCCCACTTTTCTCAGTGTAGGTCAAGAAATTATAGTTGTAACCTATACCAGAACCAGGTAGAATAGTCTACTCTCAGCACTTTTATATGGGAGATTTAATAAAAATAATAATGGTTCAGTTGAATCTATTCTCGGCCTGCTGCTAAACTGCTCCTTGTATAATGGTATCTGAAGAAGACTCATGTTCCCTTCAAAGTTATATGCACCAAATTATCCCAAGGAACTTCATGTCAATTGCCTCTTAACAGACAAGAAAAGTGTTATCACCCACAATGTAGCAAAATTCTGTATAGTTGCTATGAATGTGTACAAAATACTGACTATCGTGTATGTCTGATATTGTCATACCAATTCACTTGTCTTGTGTTGGATTGAAATACTGTTTCCCATTCTCTAGTATCATATTTAAGAATTAGTCTAATACTCTAGACTATTGGAATTCAAAATACATTCATACAAATATTCAGTTTTCCCCATTGCTGATAGCTATGTGGATTGGGGGGAGGGGTTTCTTGTGGGTTTTTTTTCTTTGCTATATTTAGTTTATATGTGTTCTCGTTTACCGTGTTTCCCTGAAAATAAGACCCAACCGGAAAATAAGCCCTAGCATGATTTTCCAGGACTCTTGTAATATAAGCCCCACCCCCAAAACAAGCCCCAGTTAAGATCATCAGCCAGACGGACACATTTAGTACCATATTTCCCTGAATATAAGCCCTAACTGGAAAATAAGCCCTAATGTGTCTTTTAGAGCAAAAACTAATATAAGACCCAGTCTTATTTTCAGGGAAACATTGTATCAGATCACTGACCAAAATAAATATATCGTCTATGGAATACTAATATAAGACCCAGTCTTATTTTCAGGGAAACATTGTATCAGATCACTGACCAAAATAAATATATCGTCTATGGAATACTTTAATTTGGATTACTGCACTGAGAAAAGTAGATTCAATGCCAGAAATATCTTCTTCCAACTGTAATTCTGTGATCAAGGTAGAAGGTGTATGTTGAGTTCTTCATTCGCGTGCGAATGATGAAGACACATGGTGACAAGTAACAAACACTTTATTCTCTTTCTCCAACACCAGGCAAAGGAACAAAAGGCACACAGGCCTGTTATAGGGCCAGAGACCCAGACAGTGTTAACCAATAGGAATTTAGCCTGTTCGCACCTTGCGCATGTGCGCAAGGCTGGCGCTGCTCTGTCTGGTCCCGGGCAGCTTTTGGAATGCTCGGGACCAATTGCAACATTTCTGGGCCTGTTGAGTCTCTCCATCAGGCCCAGGACACAACAGTGTAGGCCATATATCTAAAGGGCTTCAGGATTTAGACAGCCAGTCCAGCTTGATATCCTATATTGTGCGTAGCCCTTTGAAAGTGCATGCTAATAATGTTATTATTTATGAAAGGAAACAGCAAGGTTCTTATTAACTACTTGTGATGGAATTTAGGGAAAAGATAAAGCTGGTAGTAATCATGAAAATAGTAATTAAAATAGCTGACAGAAGCAAAGGAAGAAGACTGCAACATAATTTGATGCACGCAATTTAAGTATCCATTTTTCTCTTTCTAGATGACCTCCAAGGTGCCTTTGTTATTCTATTATTCTGTTATTCTCCTCCCTTTTAATCTCCTTGATCACATTTGGCTCTCATCTAAAACTTCTTTCAAAAAAGACATCAAATGTGGGAGATTTTCAGTGTTTATTTTGGTTTGAAGACAGCTAAGTCTTTCAAACGAAGATTCAGTATTGCAACAAACATTATAAGATACATCTTCCTTCCTTTCTTCCTTCCTTACTTCCTTCCTTCCTTCCTTCCTCCCTCCCTTCCTTCCTAATTCATAGGGTCAGTGAAAGGATAAAGCTGTATCAGCAAGCAGTGATACCAAGTTATTTTGTGTTTAAAATGTTACCTTTAAAAAAAATCTGGCATTAAAGTATTTCTACAATCAAGATCAATATGTTGGAGTTTTTCTAAGTTTTTATAATTTCCCCCTAAATAAGATAGAAGTCGTCTTCTATGAGAAAGTTTTAAATTGTAAGCAGAATTCCCTGAAGTTTGTATTCACTCTCAGAACACAGGCCTTTGCAGTCTAAATTAAGGGCAGCCATTTCCCACCATTCTCAGTGACAGCATGGGATCTTCACATGCAGACTTTGTGGAATTAGTTTTCCTAAATAATTGAGAGAGTAAACAAATGCTATGACAAGAAAGAGCTACTGGGAAATTATGAGACTAATTAACATCTAAGGATAGAGAACCAATCTAATTTGTAATATAGGTTATGCCATTCACATGCTATAGAATTTGACAAACATCTCAAAGAATATTTTTGCCTCCTCCCCCTAAATTACTTGGTGTGTCTATGTTTTATACTTTATTAAACACATCATGATGCAAATACCTGGACTACATGTGAGCAAACAATGCAATTTAGTAAAACAGATTATTCAGGAGTAACATACTTTTCTCTTGCAGCAATATTGTTTTGCATTTATCTAGCATTTGGAATATTCATAATATTTTATTTAAATTATGTCAATAAATCTTAGCCACTATCTTATTATTTAATATATGATGCTTGCACTGGGCCAAACATATGGGTAATTTATAAATGACAAAATTAACTTTGTTGCTTAGAGAAAATCAACTATTACATATATATTAGGGCCTAGAAACCCCTTATGGACTTTTTGCGGGGAAAAAATGAACTTTTGATTTATGGCTTTGACAATTAGAAAAGATAACTTATAGAAAAACAAAATTATAACATAGCCTTAAAGAAAAAGAAAAAAATATAAATGCATGTGTAAGCATTGTCTAAAAAAAATTGTAAGCTATTCTTTAAAATCTTTTCTTTTTCCATTTAGTTGCAATTCTTTATTTTCTTTGTTTCCTGTCTAATATTTGTATCTCTTTTATGTTATTTTTTTCAGTAAAATTACATTTAAAAAGATGGATAGTTTATGACCTACTCAGGAATAGCCTATTATTTTCTCTCAGCCCAACCCACTTCACAGGGTTGTTGTTCTAGGGAAAATATGTGGAGGAAGGAATATTTGGTATATTTGTTGCCAAGTTATTTATAATAATAAAGACAGGATAGATAGATAGACAGACAGACAGACAGACAGACAGACAGATAGTAAAGGCAGGATATGAATGAATGAATGAATGAATGAATGAATAGTAAAGACAGAATATAAATAAATAAATAGTAAAGGCAGGATATAAATAAATAAATAGTAAAGGCAGGATATAAATAAATGAATGAATAAATGAATAGTAAAGGCAGGATATAAATGAATGAATGAATGAATGAATGAATGAATGAATGAATGAATAGTAAAAGGCAGGATATAAGTGAATGAATGAATGGATGGATGGATGGATGGATGGATGGATGAATAAATAAATAAATAAATAATGCCCTGCTTTGTCCCTTGAGGCAAAATGTACTTAGATACAACTAATGACTTTTTTACACAGAAGAAAATACAAACACCTCTGAAGGCCTTTGCCGGTAAAAAGGAACTGCCAGCATCCATTTTTCAAAGTTTTTCTCTACCTTGCTTTCTTCCCCCCCCCCCACTTTATAAATACTGTCCATGCAATAGAATGAAATCCAGGAAAAGAGCATAGTATTATTCTCGCTATCTAGCAAATTATAGGAGCATTAAAAAATAATAAAAAAGATCCTGTGGAAAAGAAAATCCTTCGAGCATCAGCTCTGAAATATCAGAAATGCCAGTGGGAAGAAATTAATTCTGCCCGAGTACCAAGATTGAATGATTTGTCAGACTGATTTGCAGAAAGGAGAAAAACAGACCGGTGGGGCACCGCTTTAGAAAAGGTAGAGACATGTGCAAAACAGCTCAGAGCACAGAAAAAATGTTCTCGGTTTGGGGGGGGGGATTTTGACAGATCTGTTAATCTTCTCCCCGGCTCCTCCCCTGAGTATAGCAATAATCAACCTAATAAAGTCTGAATTATTAATTGGATCCCAAGTTTTATGTGGAAAATATTTATTTATTTATTTATTTTCCCCCACCAGGAAGTATTTTTGCAGACTGAAGTTTTTTTTATTTTATTATTCATTTCATTTATATCCCACTTTTATTATTTTGATAAATAACTCAAGGCAGCTAACATACCTAATATTCCTTTCTTCTCCTTTTTTCCCTAGTGAGTTGGGTTAGGCTGACAGAGACTGACCCAAAGTCACTCAGCTGGTTTTCGTGGGTAAAGGCAGCACTAGAACTCACAGTCTCCTGGTTTTTAGGTCAGCAACTTAACCACAACTGCAAATTGAGAAGAAAGGTATGATTTAATATTTTCCTAATGTATTTACCACTACTTTTTTACATTATATATTCTTCAAGTAGTCCAAGTAACATTTCCAGTTTATTGTTACAACTATATGAGCTGAATAAAATGGCCTTCCCTTACTAGCTGGTGCTCTCCAAGGCTGCTGGGACTACAGCTCCCAGAATTCCTAGCAAGGCAAAAGCACAGATTCAGAAAGAGAAATAGAAACTAACTGAACAGAAACTAATGTCAGGCTCAGGTCCCATAGACCATCATAACTAGGGTTGATGAGAATTGTGAGCCAACAATATTTGCGCATTTATGTTTGGGAAATAATTTGTTTTAAATTATTATATTGCATTGTCTCTTACGTCCTTACTCTTCAGGATAAACTGGCACGGCTTGTCCTATACTATAATTTTTTTATTAAAGTCTTTTCCTGTATACTCATAGAAAAAGAAACACAGAGAAATTGCAGTCAAATTACATGCTATCTTTAATGCATTTGTTGTTATTGTTAGTTGCGAAGTCGTGTCCGACCCATCGTGACCCCATGGACAAGTTCCTCCAGGCCTTCCTGTCCTCTACCATCTTAAGCTCACACCTACTGCTTCAGTGACTCCATCCAGCTACCTCATTCTTTGTCGTCCCCTTCTTCTCTTGCCCTCAATCTTTCCCAGCATTAGGCTCTTCTCCAGGGAGTCCTTCCTTCTCATTAGGTGGCCAAAGTATTTGAGTTTCAACTTCAGGATCTGGCCTTCTAAAGAGCAGATCGGTGTTGATCTCTTCTAGGACTGCTGGTTTGAATGCCTTGCAGTCCAAGGGACTCGCAGGAGTCTTCTCCAGCACCATAGTTCAAAGGCCTCAATTCTTTGGCGCTCAGCCTTTCTTATGGTCCAACTTTCACAGCCATACATTGCAACTGGGAAAACCATGGCCTGGACTATACACACTTTTGTTGGCAGGGTGATGTCTCTGCTTTTTAGTATGCTGTCTAGATTTGCCATAGCTTTCCTCCCCAGGAGCAAATGTCTTTTAATTTTTTTAATGCATCCTTATAACCTATTTTTTTTTCATCAGTCAGAAATTAAATAGAACCAAGCTCAGCCTGGACTGGGACTTGTAATGGCAATTTCTGGTGGAAGACTAAGAACAGGACAGAAAGAAACAACTCCTCTAAAATGAATAGAAAGATGTAATATTCATATTAGTGGACAAAATCTCACTGTTGCCATTGGATGTTGTTAACTATGCCCAATTACTAGTGGAAAACATACCCAGATTGCTGAAATTGCCCCCAAAATACCAAAAACTGAACTGTCAGACATTCATTTCAGGCTTCCAAACTTCCTTTAAATGTAAAGGAAAGTATAAACTTAAAAGGCAAGCTGGAAGTAATGGGGCAGGCTTTTATTTTATTTAATAAATTTATAGGGCTGCCCATCTTGAATACATTACTTTGGGTGGCTAACAATTTAAAAACAGAATAAAAACAGGATAAAACATATTTTTAAAACAAAAACCAGTATCAATAACATAAAACAAAATAGCTGCCAAGAACATCCACAGTGTCTCATATTCAAATTACTCATGAAAGAGGCTCGTGCATACTGCCAGGGTCCCAGGCAAGGTAGCAAAATCAGGTTTTTAATGCCCTATAAAAGGCCAGCAGGATTGGGGCAAATCTAACTGGGGGGAGGGGAGAAATAATATTCCATCACAGAAAAGACTTTCTTCCTGGAACCTGCCAGATAAAATTTTCTAGTAATAGGGTCTCTCCTGCCAGATCTAAACGACAGATAGATCCCATTGGAGATAGATGATCCAAAAAGCTTTGGCCCAACTTTTCCTGATGAGCCAACTGTAATCCTACCTGGGTTGAGTTATGTAGTTTACACAGAGCAATCTTTTAAGATGACCCAGAAGCTGCAGTCAGTCCAGAACATAGCAGGTAGACTGATGAATGGGGCAGCCTTGCTATTTCCCAGACAGGAACAATATGAGATTGCTACATTGGCTACCAATAATGTTCCAGGTGCAGTTCAAACTTCTGGTGAATATATAGAATAGCATCAGGACATGTCACTTTGTCAAAAATTCATTCTGCCCACATAGACCAAGAATCTCAGGAGGGCCTGTTGAAACTACAGGTATGCATAGCCCTCAACACAACTTCAGTGACTGTTTGAAGTTACAGTGGCACTGGGAAAAAAAAGACTTATGACCGTTTTTCACACATATGATTTTTGCAGCATCCCCTTGGTCATTTGGACACTTTATTTATTTATTTTTATTTATTTATGAGACTTATATACCACTTTAAGTGCAAGCACTCTCTAAGCAGTGTACACCAGTAAGCAATGTATATATATATATTTACATTGCCCCCAACAATCTGGGTCCTCATTTTACCTACCTCGGAAGGATGGAAGGCTGAGTCAACCTTGAGCCGGTGAGATTTGAACCGCTGACCTGCTGAATACAGTCAGTTAAAATGGCCTGCAATACTACACTCTACTTGCTGCGCCACCTCGGCTCAATATGGCAACTGGTTCATATTTATAATGGGTGCAGTGTCCCAGGATCATGTGATCATCTTTGGTGACCTTCTGACAAGCAAAATCAATGGGGAAACCAGATTCACTTAACAACCAAGTTACAAACAACTGCAGTGATTCACTTAACAACTGTAGCAAAAAAAGGCCATAAAATGGGCAAAACCCACTTAACACATTGTGGGAAGTCAGCCCCCCTCAGAGGAGGAAATATTAAAAGGGCAGAAAAATATATTTCCTCAAAGGATCATAAAGAAGCAGAAAAGCATGCCCAGTTTTCTTAATAGCCCCAAGTCTCCCTCCCCCAAGCAGAAACCAGCTCTGTAGAAATGCAGATGTAAATAATCCAGGAAGGTTGGAGGCCCCCAGCTAGAAGATTAAGAAGACAAAGACACCTAAAATCTACATACCCCACCCAAACTCTAACACAGGACATAATAGGATTAACCCACAGATGCCAAACTCAAACTCAGGTCAAAATTCATGCCACGGGAACAACTCCAAACAAAAGCCTCCAGAGGGTATAAAAACCCACTCCCTACATGTGCTTGCTCTCTTTTCTTCCAGAACCATCTTCCTATCTGGCTCTCCTCTCCAATAAACTGCAACCTTCTTTCTAAAGCAGTCACCATGTTGTTTATTCCCGGCTTGGACTGAACCATGATGAAGACTTTTCCTTCAACAACATGTTCTTGCTTAACAACAGAAATGTTGGGTTTAGTTGTGGTTCTAAGTTGAGGACTACCTACATATGCCTACAGGATGTACATAGGATTTGGTCAAGTGATCAGGCTTTTCCATAGTGGCTCCCATGTTTTCCACAGTGATACAATGCCTTTCCTTCTTGTGTTTCAAACACTGTTCTTTTTTTTAATTTATTTTATTCTAGGCTTTTGGCTCCAATTGACTGAGAGTGGACCTTAATTTGGTTTTGCTTTGTATTGCTTGTTTTAATCATTGTTTTTGTTCTTTATTATAAGCTACCTAGAGTTTCCCGATACCTACAAATAAATAAATATCTTTCTAGAGTTCCCTTTTGTTCATGCAGGTGAAACAATATCTTTCTCAAGGTGAGATCTGAACCTACAGCCACCTGCCATGGGATCAAGCTTATTCACTGAGTCAGATTCCCCATTCTAACTGCAATTCCCATCATTCCCCAAGCAGCATAGTCTTCAGAAGTTGCAGTGCAATAGATTTAGATAGTGTCAGGCTGGAGAAGCAGGCTATATGCAGTTATTGCAAGTCCAGACCTGTATGTGCACATTCATGCGAAAGCCCATCACTAACAATGGCTGTTCAAAACCTTGCTCGCCCCTGAGTTATGGGAAATGGCAATCTGAATATATATTTTGTCTCTTGCTCTATCTTTGCTAGGGGTTGCAATTGGCAGAATTAGGCAGTCCAGATTTTAACATTTGCTTACAAAGAGTTGGCAGAGTCTGGCGGTTGACCTTTTCAGAATGCTTTATTTGGTATGCTAATCCTTTTTTTACTTCCCACTGCATTGTACTGAGAACCCAACTGAGCTAAACAAATGGCAAGAATGGGACATATATTCAAGCCAGAAGATAATTTCAAAATGTATGATTGCCCAGACTGAATCGGCTCATCTTTGTGATACTAGCTATGATCTTAGTGGAACAAATTTCGGTGCTAATGAATGCAGCAGGTATTGCAAATGTCAGCCGATGACATTTTTATAATGGGCTTGGAATAATTTAGAGTTCAGATGACAGATCAAAACATGTATCTGATGCACTAGAACAACACTTTTTAGAACTTTGCAAAGAGAGAATGGAGAAGAATTAAGTACTTTACATATTTTAGCTCTTCTGACCTCCCTCTGATGTTTAGGGTAATCAGGAAAAAAAAATAACTGTGTCCCTATAAATTATATCCATTGCCCTGGGGTGGCAGAATTGAAGGATAACACATCTTGGTGTCCATTAGCCACAGAAGGACCTGACACAAAAAAGCTGGCCCTTTGCCATCCAGAAAGAACATTGTTTTGTTTTTTTTGTAAAAAATTTTTATTTTCAACTTTACAATACATAACAATCTTACAAATACTTCAGATAAAAAATAAAACAAATTGATACACACCACATTCGGTCTTGCCCGCCCATTTCCCCCCACACTGCATCCCACCTCAAACCAACTTACTTCTTTCTCTCTTTTTCTCACCTTCTTCTCCTCCCTCTTGATGCAGTCCAGGGGAAATGCCCGAGCAGTTCCTTTCTCAAAATTAAAACATTAATATTATATACAATAAGACTATTTCTACTTTATCTGAACTACTTAAACTTCAACCCATCCACCCCCCACCCTCTCCCCCCCGACTTCCCAGAGCAAAATACAGGAACAAAATCATAAAAACCCTTAACTCTCTTCAAACTTTAACATCATAAGTTTATTAAAAAATCATTACTCGTAGAATAAGTGAAACTTTGTAGTTCCATATTTCTTCTGAACATATTCTATCCATCTTCTCCATACATTAAAATATCTCTCTTGTGAATGGTCCTTTAAATAAGCAGAAATTTTAGCCATTTCTGCTAAATTAGAAACCTTAAATACCCATTCTTCTAAAGATGGCAGAGTATCCTTCTTCCAGTATTGACCCACCAGTAATCTTGCTGCTGTTATTAAATTCGGAAAGAACATTGTTGAACGGGAACCATAAACCAGATCCTTCTCATTGACCAGAGATGAAGCAGATCTAAATAAACTATTTCCCTGCTGCACCCTGCTGGAAAATAATTCTTCGACATAATTGGGAATTGCAACAAAGAATTAATGCTTGAATTTCTTCTTTACCCCACCCCACTCCAAATCTTCTCTCGTGTTGCATCTTTTAGATTCTAAAAGTGGGATTATTGAAATATTGATTTTTCAAATGCCCTCTTGAAGTTTGATTTTCCTTTTTTAGCTGAAGAGTGAGAATGCAAGCTACAGTGACATTCCTGTTCCAATTTTCACATGCTTTGACACATTCTGTGGTGAAGGAAGAACTTGTACATAAACCACCACCACCACCACCATCTTTTTTTTTTTTTTTTGCATATTTAGTGGCTGTTTGCTTATTGGGTTAAATCAAAGTTCAGTTGGTTTGGTTTTGGCTAACCAGGCAGTGTGTAAAGTCAGCCAAAGGTGGACCACTAAAATTAACTATGCTAAAGCATTTCCCCCCCTTCCATTCAATTCAATTTTCAGAGACTGCCTAGACAAGTCCTTGTAGTTTTCTTGGCCAGGTTTTCCAGAAGTGATTTTCCATTACCTCCTTCCTAGGGCTCACAAAAAGTGACTGGCTCCAGGTCACCCAACTGACTTTGTGCCTAAAGCAGACCAGAATGCACAGACTCTTGAGTTTTTTAGCTTGATGCCTTAATCATCACATCAAGCTGGTCAAAGCAAGACATAGTTTCAATCTTTTGTTGAATCCTGCTATTGTAAGATGTGTGTAGATTTGCACTCATTTACTGGGAATAAGTACATTTAATTCAATATGGTTTATGTCTGAGTTAGAAAAGAACTTGATATATAACGTTCATAAATATGGGAAATCACAGTAGGTCATTATGTAGCTTATTTATGGTTTCCAGCACCTAAGGGGTTCTTCTTTTCATGTTTCTCCTTCCTCTCAATTAAAATGTCACACAACCATTTTGTTTACATCCTACATTTCAGATATTTTGTGGGGACCTTTTAAGGGTAATTGTACACTGAGTTGAAATATCTTTTAAACAGGCAACTCCCCACATTTTGTATTGCCACAAACAGAAATAAATCTTTCCTCCTTTCAGCATTACTTAGTTCTTTTAAAATGTTGCCAGAATTAAATATTCTGGAATTAGCTAAGCGTTGATTTATTTATACACTTCAGATAAGAGCTGGGTTTTCTTGAAATTACCTTCAACTGCTGAGAAAACTCCAGCCATCATTGAATGCCATGCTCGTGACTAAAACCACTCAGCAATGCATCATTTCACGAACAAGACATCGAGGATAAAAATTCTCACCTGCAGAGATTCCAACTGCTTTGCCGTTTGCTTTGTTGCACCACGCCACTAATCTGAGTCACACCTGAAACTTTCATTAACTGGAGCTGGAAGAGACTGCCTATTAATTAATGATATTTCTGAGGATTAGCAGAGAAATCTGTTTGTGTGTGGGGGCAGAGTTATGCCCACATCATGGCTTAGTTCCAGTAGTTGCTTTCTATAAACTAACTTTATTATTATTATTATTATTATTATTATTATTATTATTATTATTATTATTAAAAAACACAATTGGGTTTTAAGTTCTGTCACTCCCAGGCTTTGTGTGATCTGAACTAGGCTAGATGGTCTTGTTGCTTAGATCTAGTTGTTAATTGAAGGTGCATTCAATTGGAAGTAAACCAAAATGACTTATAGTTGTAAAATGAGAAGAAGGTAAGTGAACTGGTTGTTAAGAAGGGTATGCTGAGGCCTTGCAGTATGCTGCACTGTAATTGTCTGCACTGCTAAGTCAAGAGACTGGCACATGGTTGGCTGTAACCTCCAGTGCCCTGGGGCTTGCCCTATAAATTGCACTTCAAAGAGGGAACATAGAGTTGCACGCAGGCTAGGGTAGATTAAAGGCTGCTTTCATGTGGGACAGCCTAGGAAGTTGTGGCCGGTGAGAACCTCACACTGCCTGCTTCTGACTGGAGCAAGGTCAGTCTTTCTCTCCTCACTGTGGCCAAGACAAGGCAGATCTTGATGGAATGAGAGTAGGCCAAGACCACACTAGATTCACCTCTTCCTAGCCAGTTGCATCTATATGGAGGAATTCCCTGATCTCTGCTTTCCATATTGAAGATAAACATTGCGATGGGGCTTTTCTCCCTGATGTATCAAATTCTTGTATAAAGCTCTATTGCCACATAATTCCTGTAACAAAGACCTGAAGAGAAGGTGTATATGAAAATGCTGGCCATGAGACAAGAAAATTCAGTGCAGATGAGAGTTATAAAAAAAGTTAAATTAAAGGCCTTGCTTAACCATAACAGTGTTTTATTTTCAACCATCAGAAGATATTCAAAGTCTTTCTTTAATTCAAAGCATTATTTTATTTTCTAAAACTGCTTTGAATTGCTGAAGCTAAGCCTTTTTTACTCCCAAAATCCCATTGTTCCTCTGTGCCCAAACAGAAATTCGAACAAAAACACTGTGAAATTCCATTTAGTTCCAAATTTGCTGCAAAGGCCAGTTGAGTTATAAAGACATTTAGAGATGTAAACAAATAAACCTTTTGTGAAATATATGTCTGTGATTTTTCTAGAAGTCATTATGGGGATACATGATGTGTGTACAGATACTGTCAAGCGCAGGAAAACTATGTGGAAGCAGGAATTTAAAAATCCTCCTGAGAACCAATGATCTCTTAATCTAAACTATCCAGTTCAATGGCAGACAGGATATTTAAAATGGAATTGGTTTTTGTTTTGTAACCACTGCAAAATTTCCCTGTTGCTGTGAATGATAGTCTCCATAAATTGACAGGCAAAATGTTTTCAGATAATGTTATAACAATGTAACAATAGCCACTGTCAGTTGGTGGGAGATAATAACAGGCTGAGTGGCAGCTTTCCTTTTACCCCCTTTCTCAAAAATACAAAAAATTCCATTTGGGTTATTTTTTTTAATATTTTATTTTCATAGATATACCCAGCATGCAAAGAGATGGACATACATCTGGTGCTTCTTTCCTACAAGTGTTTACATCAACTGTTAAAACTTGATACAAAAACAAATAAAAGATCAAAGACGAACCCATATTAAGAGAATCTATGGGGTGTTAGTAGAATTGGATTCAGAAGCAGAATTAGTTAAAGAATGTATGGTCAAATGGGCACAAAATTTTGATGAACCGGTTTTATTAGATACCTGGGAAATTATTTGGGTGAGGAATGTTAAATTTACACAAGCCCAAAACTTAAGGGGAAATTTTTATAAAATGTTTTATAGATGGCACCTTGATCCACAAAAAATGTCTCGTATGTATCCTGACTTACAGCCTAAATGTTGGAGATGTGGATGTTTGGATGCTACTTATTATCATATCTGGTGGTCATGTAAAAATATAAAAGCTTTTTGGATTAAGATATGGTGGAATATCCAAAGAATTTACCCCACAATTGTTTTTGTTAGGTATTATTTCTGATTGTGATACTAAAGAGACTATATTGATGTTAAATTTAATTACAGCGGCAAGGTTGTTAGTAGGGCAATGTTGGAAGAAGGAATCTTTGCCTACCTTGCAAGAGTGGTTTTTTAAAGTTTCTTATTTGGCGGAAATGGCAAAGATTTCGGCTTTCTTGAAAGACCAATCGCAAGAGAAGTATTTTTTGGTATGGAAAAATGGATAGACTTTATACAATATAAGTTGGATATAAAAAATATTATTTAGCTTTTCAATAACTTATATTTAAAATTTAAGATATTTTATAGACTTTATAGACTTTTCTTTTTTTCTTTTTCTTTTCTCTTTTTTTTTTCTTTTCGTTTCTTTTTATTTCTTTTCTTTTTCTTTCTTCCTGTTTTCTTGTATTTCCTTGTATTTTTGTCTTTTTATACATATATTATTGTTAACTATTTTACAACTTGTTTAATTAATGTATTTAGATTTGTTTATGGTTTATATCCGTTTTAAGACTTTTTGAAAAATTTTTAATTAAGCCTGTATTCAGCTCTGGGAAGGTCGGGGGAGGGTATGGGAGGGTGTGGGGGGGCTCGGGGAAGGGAATTGTATTGTTCTGTAAAATCTAAAAATTTTCAATAAAAAAAAAAAACTTGATACAGAAAGCTATCAGATTTTCCTGGTATCTCTTCTTTTGTCTTTTTCCCATCCTGCTCTATCAAGAGTTTTGGGGTTCAGAGACCAACATCCACTATGATACTCTTTATGACATCAGGATGACATCATCACCCAAATGACACCATTATTCAGTAACTTCAAACAGAAGTACGTAAGTTGTGCCATGGTGTAATTTACTTATATGGCATTGCTTTCCTCCTTGGATACGTTCAGGGGTTCAGATGATGATCTATAATACTTAGCACTGCCTTGACTGTGGTGAAGAATCAAGGGCTACATGTATAGGCAAAAGCAACTTCTTCACTTAAGCTGGTGAAATCCTTCCTGCTTGTGCAATGAAAGATAAACCAAAAAATGACCTGACATAGAAGATCCACAACCTATTTCCTATGAGGATCTGGGATGAGAAGGAGATTGTGGGTAGAGGGTAGATCAAAGCTCTTAATACCTGGTCAGGTGGAGCCAGAGTGCAAGAGCATGGAATAATTATTCTCTAATACCATATCCCAGTTCAAATCCCTGCTCCTCCAGAGTTCTCATATTCATTGCAAATGAGATGAGAATTAAAGAGACAATCATTCTGTATCCTGTCCAATTTGGCCCTGAAGATATTTGGATGAATTGAAGACAAAGCTAACGTATTTTTAAAAGTCCTTTTGTGGGTAAAAAAGAAAATATTTTGGGGGTAGAATGAATGGTGTGAGAGGAGAGTTAACACAGAGACTAAAATGTGTGGATAATAAGCATAATTAAAATTATTGGAAAATCTCTATTTCATTCAAGACAGGGTAAGTCAGGGAACAGGCAATGCTAGAACAATTAGAACAATTCTAATTGTAGAAGCTTGAAAACCTGTCAGAATTTCTCTCTACCTGCTCTTATACCAAACAGACTCAAGACAGAGGTATCTTGAGTTTCTTTCTGACCCCCTCTTCCTTTGCAGGGCTTGGTTGAGATTTACACGAACTGTTTATATCCTTTGAAGCTATCTCCTCTGCAATGTTTTACAAGAAAGAGCTTCATGCTGACCAAAATTTATTCTAACAAAATCAAGTTGGATTTCTGATTCTGGGTACCTGCCACTTATGCTTAGATTTTGGTGGTTGAGTGCTGGGGAAATGCTGTAGAACTCACGTGTAATATTAGGTTGGTTGGCCCAAGCAAAATACTGTTTCTAAGGTAAAATCCTGAGTCCCATCAAAAGCCTGCTCTTCACAGAGGTGAATTTCTTCCAATTTACTTACTAGTGACAGAGAAAATCATGACCATCATTTTATACTTAATACAATTGTGATAGCAAGTTATTGTTTGCTTTTGTTTCATTTCAGGGAGCAAGGACCTTAGCAAGGGTTAATTGTAAGCAGAGGCCAAGCCTACGAAAGCTGTATCAAAATCCTAGTGAATCATGCTTAGTGAGAAGACTCGGGTGATTTTGTGGTGTTCTGCAGCTTGTCATTCAGATAATGCTGGTATATGCCTTAATCTCAAGTTTGTGATCATGTCTCTTTTACTCTGTAATGGATTTTGTATGATATAGAGACGGTGGAGCCATATCTCAAATTACTTTGAAGCTAAATATGAAGCAGTTAAAGAGACCATTAGGTATTTTGAAGAAAGCAGTATTTAGATTTTTCCTTTGATATCGTATGGACTTTATGACATCTTTCTGCTTTCTGTCTACGTCAAGCTTCCACACAACCTGACATTTGATAAATGTTTTGGGATTTCAAGACTCAGGATTTCCCACCAGTTTGGCCAAAGACTAGTTGCAAGCTCGATTAGCAGAGCATCTAGTTCTAGTGGAAGGCTGGTCTACATATATTTGCTGAATGTGGTGCCAGATTTGTGGCAAGGATTGGGGCACACTTCTCCCCAAATTAATTTATTTTCTGCCTATTAATATAGCTGGGTTCCAGGGAGTGGAGTCTTTATCACATTAATAAATCTTATTTGTACATACTGCACATTCAAAGACTATGGCAGTAATAAACCTGTTTTTTCTGAACTTAATTCCATCAGTCACCAAGTGTCCTTAAAAGGAAATATGAGTATATTAAGGTAAAACATGCTATAATGTTACTTTCCAAAAACTAATATGTGGGATCAAGGCTCAGCCCAATTCCAAGAACTCATTGGCCTTACCTGCTCCATGATAAACCCCATAGTTTGTTCATTGTGGTGATATTTTCCTTGTGCCACCACTGATATTTGTTGAAGGAAGAGCTGCTTTAAAATCAACTTATGTACAAGTTGTAAGGTTGCAAATTAGGAAAAATCTCTAGCAGTGGAGCCTTTGTAGGGACTTATGCTTAGGTTTCAAAACATTAGAAAGCCATGTTGCTAGTAGGGTATGGAAGACCTGGAACTTTTCAACATCTACGCATAAATAAATGTGTGAGATTTCAAAGAAAATTTGCCAGCTTGGGGGGGGGGTCTTTGTAGCTTTCTGAGCTTGATGGTTTTCTTGCAGATGTTTCATTACCAAACTAGATAACATCATCCATAGTCAGTGCTAGACATTTGGTAATGAAATGTCTGCAAAAAAAAAAAAGCCCACCAAGCTCAGGGAGCACCAAGGACCCCACAGTTCAATCCTGAATTACAAATATTATCTTCTAAAGTTCTAAAGTCTACAGAACAAAGGCATGCAACTGGTGGTGCTGTGATTAGAATACGGTATTACAGGCTAACTCTGCTCACAGCCAGGAGTTCGATCCTGATCATCTCAAGGTTAACTCAACCTTCCATCCTTCCGAGGTTGGTAAAATGAGGACCCAGATTGTTGGGAGCAATATGGTGATTCTGTAAACCACTTAGAAAGGGCTGTAAAGCACTATGAAGCAGTATATAAGTCTAAGTGCTATTGCTATGCAACATTTTAGGAGACAAGACCTGGACTTGACCTTTGACAAATGGAACAGTGGCCCCATTCCTCAAAAATAATTAATCTGACCCAGAAATTCACTTGCATTTCTTTAAAATTACATTAAATCTTTTAAACTAAAGATAATATGATTTGCCACAATAAAAAAAGCAATTTAGAAGCAATTTTTGAAGGTCTTTTGAAGGCTTCATTAAGGGTTTGGGATCACACATATCACACTTCTTTTTTTAAGTCACATTTATTTTACCATTCTCTTGTCTTCTTTAATGCTTTCAAGGTGAGATTAGCTCATCCCTGCTAATTTTTGTAGGAAAGACAATGTATACATGTATATGTAAGAAAATTTATTTTATTGTTACCTACCCAGAATCAATTAGCAATGGTGTATAAACACTGGAAACGAAGACATGAATGAATAAATGGATGGATGAACAAATCATTCTTTCTAAATCATCTAAATCCGCAACACTCATAAAATGCAGGAAAACATAAATAATATGTGGAGTGTAGGAAAACTCCCTATATTTTATGGTGTAATGAGAACTTCTGAATAAAAATGCATGTTTTAGTATTAGTCAACAAGGAACTGGTTTGATACATGAAGCATAATAAAAAAATATTTGAGGTACTCAAAGAGCACATGGTGAGACTAGCTGAAACAGGCAACATTTGGGGGGAATGCCTGCATTTTAGCTATCTTTAGAACACGATCCTTTAATTATGCACATAATTATAACTATGTAGTTTTAGAGCAGTTATAGAAGGAAATAGACAGTGCCAAAAGCAGAAAATTGGTCCCAGGAGCGTTTTTATACATGCATATTTTCTTCCATAAGCTAGATGTTTAATCTTACACTCTCTTCCTTTATTGTTTTTCCCCTTCATAATAAGTTGCACATTCCTCAGATGAGTGACTTTAATTAATATTTAAGGGATCCAATCAAAGCTATGTATGTTGCTTACCCCAAGAGATTTAAAAAAAAAAACAATTTGATTGAAGGGCAGATTTCAAATATCAATAAGAGAATAATGAACCCTAGTTTCAGTGCCCTCCCCAGAGGATATATTAAATTAGGATTATTTGTTTCTAATAATATCTTGTATAATTTTACATTTGGAGGCCATTTCTCTGTTAAAGCAAAGTTTTTTGGGTCAGGACTCCTGGGAAACTCCAAACCACTAGATGGGGATTCCATTTTTTTTTTAAATGTTGCCTTAGGTCTGGTAGCTGCGTTCAGATTTTGAGTATATTAACCCCCTATCACAGTATTTGAGAGCCATTAATATAAGGAATTATTTACATGGCTAACTGTCCAAGAGTGATTAACTCTGGAATTATCTTTAACTTATAATTTGCCTTCATCTTTCAGGCTGAATTAACAAATTTCAGCAAGATCAGTGGGTTTCAGTTTAAAAAAAAAATAGGCCGCAAATATCTGGTAACTTAATTTCAAAATTCCTTATTCTCTATTATCCAAGTTTGTCAAGAAGAATTGTAACTAAAAACACTTTATGCAGAACCAGAAAATAGAAATTTTAATACTGTACCATAGGATGACATTTTTAAAAATATTTGTCCCATGGCGTTTTTAAATAGTTCTGTGAATTCATACTCTACAGATCATTAATGAAGAAAAGAGACAACAACTGTAGTATATGTGAACAATGTTTAATTTCTGGCCAATTTCTAGCGTGGGTGGTAGAGTAATTTTAAAAATGTACAAAATGTAGTTTCTGAATTAAAATCTTTGTGCTGACTCTGGGTGAGTATCTGAAGAAACAAGCCAATATGCAGGGATCTAGCGGAAGAGATTCTACATGTATCCAACCCCCTTTTCATTTGGCCTTATATTAAGGTGACCAACTTTTTTACAATGAAAAGGAGGACACAAATAAATTGAAGAAAAAAATATCGTAAATAAAAGAAACATTTTATTCATTGCAACAATAATACAGAATACACTATAATATGATAAATGCATAATAAAAAACATTTGTAACAATAGCATTTTATATTGTAATTATGCTTAGATGCCGCGTCCCCGCCCACGGCCGCCTCGCCAGCACTGCTGCCCCGCCGTGTAGAGTGGGCGCTGAGGGTCTCTGGCAGAAGGGGGTGCGACCAGGGCAAGTGCCAAGGCATGGTCCACTGGAGGAGCCTCGCTGTTCCTCTCAGACCATGCAGGGGGGGAGGCTTATGGAGCTAAGACTGAATGCATTTCAGCATAGATAGCCACCACAAACTTGTACATTGGCTCCCAGCTGGCCTGGGCCAAGGCCAAGGCAGAGGGGGCCATTCCCTCACTGTTTCCAGCATGGCTTCGCGGACCACATGAAACCACTTCGCAGGCCGCATCCGGCCCCCGGGCCTTGTGTTTGACATGTCTGAATTAGGAGATTAGTTCGATATCAGGGAGGGGTGCAAAGTTCCTGCCAATTTGCCTTCACTGCAGACAACTTACATGTGCAAAGTTTGCCAGCTGGGTGTTTTGGCGCGCTCAGCAGCAATTCCTATTGGCTTTCAAAAGCCAATAGGGGGAGTAGCACAGCTCATGCAAAAGTTGAAAAAGAAAACATCAAAAAAAGGTGCCGGAATGCCGTTCTGAGTGTTCTGTGAGAAAAAAAAAAGCTCTGCAGATTAGTCTTCAAATATCGAAAAGGAGGACATGTAAGAGGACACTTTTCAAGGGAGGACAGAACTCACAAAAGGAGGACTGTCCTCCCTAAAGGAGGACGGTTGGTCACCTTACTTATATAGCCAATATAATTAATTCTGCATAGAATTATATTGTATCCATGCAAATCAATACTAATGAAATACCAAGCCAAGTCCTTTTTTTCCCCTCTAGAAAGTGATAATGCTATCTTATAACCAAAGCCAGAATGACATAGTAGAGCATTAAGGAAGAACTATGGAAATTCAGCTTCAAACATGATTTCTCATTTCATTTACTGTACCTTATATGGTTATTGTGAAGAGAATCAGAGTTTGCAGGGGACCATGAAATTTATGGATATAAATATATTTATTAAATTAAATGTGTTAATTGGGTCTCACAATGTAAACTGGCCTGATTATAAAAGCCAAGAGGAGAAGAAAAGAAAAGCAGATCTAACAACCCAAATATCAAAATCAGATTAGGTGGAGATCAACATGACTATAGCATGTGGAGTTTATCCTGATACATATATCAGAGGGGTCAATCCACTCTTCCAGCATAATGTAATATATGTGTGTAGGCTTCAGGACTGAATGATGTTTTATTGTGATGCAGGCCAAAATTGTCTGTTCTATCTGAAGCATCAGCACTGTTGAAACAAGGAAAGTAAATATTCTGAGAGAGCAAACACGAAAGTGTTACGTAATAACCAGGTCTGACTCAGGTTCTCTTCCTGGTTTGGATCTTGCTTGACTAGGAACTGGACTAGACTTGCTCTCAAGTCATAGCAACCCAGAGGCTAATGGGAGCTGTGGCAACCAGCAGAGGCACAGGAAAAGACAGAGTATGGGGGGGCCTGCTGGAGGTAATGATTAGCTTTCTGTTCAGTCTGAGACTCTTGGGTCTCTATCTTCTCCGTGGAGGAAGTAGAAGAATTGAAATCATCAGCCAGATAACACCCCTGGTCAACCATTTTGAAACTAGTACAAGAAATATCAAATGTATCAATATTTATTAGGTTATTAGATTCCCCAAGTCGTAATAGGTTGCATTTTTAAAGGTGTGTATAACTTCAGGTTACAGAAAAATCAGATTGTTGAAAAGCAACCTGATCTCAGCATTTTAGTAGGCTTAGCTCTTCAATATCGATCATTCAGACATAAGCTTTGCTGAGATCAATGGAACTCATTTGCCAGTATATATAGGATTGCAGCTTAAACCTTCTTTATGGTATGTAGATTTGGGAGCACTGATCCACCAAATCTATTTTTTCCTTTTCTTTTAAGCATTAACTCCAACATAGCTGCAGGCACAATCTCTCTGTGATCATCTAAAGTGCTTCTGCTACATGCTTAGGCATGAATCTCAAACAGAATTTTGAATTGCTTTTTACTCTCCTACAACTTACAGCAGAATTAAATTTTTAAGCTGGTTGTCTGTTTTATTTTATTTGAATTTAAAAATAAGATGCTCTTTTTTTTTGCATATGTGTATAAGAAAAAGAAAAATTGTGATCCGTGATAATCCACAAGCTATTTGTTGGTGTTGGTCAGGGGTAGGCAACCTTGGCTCTTTTATGACTCATGGACTTCAACTCCCAGAATTCCTGAGTCAGCCATGTTGACTCAGGAATTCTGGGAGTTGAAGTCCATGAGTCATAAAAGAGCCGAGGTTGCCTACCCCTGGTATAGGTATTCCTCGACTTATGACATAATTGAGCCCGGCATTATAGTTGTAGGTCATGGCAGCCATTAAATGGATCACCACATGACTGTTCCCTATTTTATGATTTATTTTTTTTTTGCCACAATCGTTTTTGTGCTTGTTAAGCCATGTGGTCATTAAGTGAATGCCATGGTTGCTATGAAAACCCTCTTGATTTGATTCTAGGGACCTCTTCTCCTCTATCTTGGCCACCGTGCAAGAGTCTCATTCTGAGCCATACCTAGTGGGGAAGTGAAATAGGATTGAGCTGAGCCCCTGACCTGCAACAGTGCATGTCCAGTGGAAGCCATAATTATAAAGAAGTGCAGGCAGGCTGACTCTGGAGGGGAACAGTCCACGAGTTCTTCACTTAACCTTCTGGGCCTCTCTCCTATAGCAGCAGAAGCAGCAGCAGAATTTAAGAACCTATTTGCACAAACGCAACCTAAAAGGCTGGATAGCTCTCCTACAAGCCACAAGTATTAAGGTCACAGGTAAAACAAACACACACATTAATCCTATTCTAGTCAAAAAGCTTTGCCTCCATTGAGCCCTATTAGGTGAGTGACTGAGAGGTGGACCTTTGCTGATCAGGCAGTGTACATGCCCTTGTCACCATGCAGGCAGGCCTATAGATTGATTCACTTGAATCCTCATACATATTGCTCCACGCAGCCCCTCTCTCGACTCTAAATGTCAATCACTCAGAAACTCTTGCCTCACTGGGCATGATAGCCTCACACCTAATAACATCTAACCTATTTCTAAATCATTCTGAAATGCCTACTAAGTCAAAGGTGTCAGCCCCTGAAAGACTATATTGCCCTTACTGGGTTAACCCTTTCAGGGCCACAAAACCTCTAGGAAGTGTTCATTTATGTAGATATGACAGTGTCACCTTAATGTTTGATAGTGGTCTATGAGCATTTATAAATGCAGCTGTGACCGCATCAAATTTTAGCCACGCAATCCAGAAACCTCTAGCGATGCCCTTTCCACACACTTCTGTTCATTTACCATAAATAATCATCTGAAAAGGAAGTTTTGCTACAACAACCTGTTATGCATATCTCTAGGGAGCATGATGAACAGGGTAGATCCATTGCCAATCTGGATAAAAAGTTTTGGATATGAATTATTTATAAGCTAAATCATGGGCAACTGGGGACGATGCCGGTGCCAGGAGAGGGCTCGCTTTCCAACAGGTAGCCTGTCTTTCCACAGTGTCAAGAAATCACAACACAAACTTCATCTTTGTTATGCTCACACTGTGATACGCAGAACAGTTAAGTAAGAAGTAGAGCTTATGGCATGTTTTACCACCTTGCAAAATGTTCAGCTTGATCTGAACTATTTTTTTTTCTCCTTTTCTCTTTTTTCTCATTCTCTTTGTATATACTTAGCCAGTTTTAAGTTGAAGAAGAATATGTTCTTTCCCTTCTCCATCAGATAAATACTTCGTTGCACATCATATATTCTTCTCCCAATATGTATGTTCATATTCAGACTATTTCACAGTCTCAGTCTTGTTAGCACTGTGTGTCTTGATACTTTGCCAGGTATGTATGTTTAGTTTGAACAAGATGAGGTAATTCAACTGAGTAGAAGCTGCTTTTTTCCCAATGTAATATGGTGCACAAAGCTTGCATTGTGTGGTACATCAATATCATTTAATCAAAGTGAGTCACAGATTATATTTATCAGGCCCTCTGTCAACATCTCTGGTTAATTATTCTTTCTTTCCTTTTTTGTGCTAAGGTATTCTTCTTTGCCAATAGTTCAGTTCCATTACTTTGACTATTTTGTGTGATTAAGGGTTACAGTGAAATAAAACAAAACCTAGAACACTTTGTGTCTTAATATGCTGAAAAGGTAAGGGCACATTGATGGTGGAATTCATGGAATTGTATATAGTCCTGGCACTTTTAAAGGCCATTGGGTTGGTAGATCTGCAACAATACTGATAATCCTCAACTTATGACAGTAATTGAACCCAGAATTACAATCTATGTTCTGCCAGTCACTAAGCAGGGCACCACATGACCACATCCAATTTTATTAAGTGAACCCATTATTTGCAATGGATGGGTTTTGTCAGAAGCAAATGCCAGCTTCCAGCAAAAAAAAAAAGTTGTAAATTACCATCATGTGACTGCAGGATGCTACAAATGGCCATAAATGCAGGCTGGTTGCTGAGTGCTCAAAATGCAGTCACATGACCATGGAGGGGGCGGGGAGGAGTTGGCAATTGGAATATCAAATTTGGGCCATAGGTATCTTTTGGAGGTGGGGGGGGTCTGTCATGATTTTGAACGGATAGTCAAGGACTAGCTGTAAGTACAATCAGTTTGGGTCAGAATCCAAATGGTGGAATAAGGGCTGTAGTGTAAAGCTTGCCAAATGGCTACATAGGTAATCCTTGAATTACAACAGTTCTTTTAGTGACCGTTCAAAGTTACAACGGCACTGAAAAAATGTGACTTATGACTGCTACGACCTTTGCAGCAGGGTCATGTGATCAAAATTCAGATGCTTGGCAACTGGTTCACATTTATGACCGTTGTCTCAAGGTCATGTGATCATCTTTTACGACTTTTTGACAAGCAAAGTCCATGGGGAAGCCAGATTCACTTAACAACCGGGTTACTAACTTAACAGCTGCAGCGATTTACTTAACAACTGTGGCAAGAAAGGTCATAAACTGGGGGGAAACCTACTTCATCAATGCCTCACTTAACAACAGAAAGTTTGGGCTCCGTTGTGTTTGTAAGTCAAGGACTACCTGTGTTGAATGTAAAGAATGGATTGTACCCTGCCACTGAATAGGTTACTTATTTTTAGTATGGTTTTTAGTAAGTGTTTGCCTGCTTGCTGTTTTATTTGTATTTTTTGTTCATTGCGCTTGATGTTGTTTTTAAATTGTTGCGAGCCACACCCATCCAGATGTGACGGGTGCTTAGATACATTGAACAAATAAATAAAATTAAATTTTAAAAATGGGCAATAAAAAACTTGCCCAGCCTGACCATGCATGACCCAAAAAGAAAGACTTTGATCACCTCCTTATACCCATTTTTTTATTATTATTATTTTTAACATTGATCTCTCACACGTAAGCACATGCTTGGATGCCTACAGTTGGGGGATTTTCAATCACTCTGTTTAAAAGAAGGATTAATCAAGCTTTTTAAAAGTTAGATTTGGCTTGCTGTTGTGTTTAAACTTGACTAATTAAATATCCCTTTTTATGAAGATGGAGGATCCAAGAAATGTATCCAGTTGAGAGACAATAATCTCAGTTTAGATGAGAAGACTTTATTGACAATAAAACAAAAATAAAATCTTTTGAGTCTCTTACTACACAATGCTCTTCCACGCGTAATTGGTTTCAGTATCATCAAACAAGCAGAGCAGCAATAAACAAAGTACGGAAACAAGAGGGAATACTAAGATGTCTGAGCAAATCTGAAAAGCTCATAAATGTACAGATTATTTGTTAGGTGTAATATATAAATTCCTAGTGAAGTATCACTCAGAATCCAAACACGATTCTATGATGAATCGGAATATGAATACAGTTATAGAGATGCAATAGTGGGAATTTCAATGGAAGAATTAATTAATTTTCTTCAAAGATATTCACAATTGATATCAGGTATTGATTCATCACTCTAGTTGATGCATCACTGTAGTTTTGATTCCTAAAATGTTGGAAACATAACAAGTAGGGTGGATCCTTCTGTCCCATGTGGCAATTTTGTAACATCAAATGATCTTGGAAAATGATTCACTAACAGACAGAACAATTTCTGACAGTTGCTGCCCCATTGCAACCTGAATTATTTGTATTAAATTTTACCTAAATTGGCATCTGTAAATGTTAACAGTTAGAAAGATTGATTCCCTGCTTGGAAGAACAGCTAACTAAATTTTGTGAATGTCTAAAATAACTTTGTCCTTTAAAAGCAAATTTCAAATAGACTTTAATGTTGGACTACGGAGCCATCTTTAGTGTGTTATTTTTTTCTCTGGAGATAATGTGGATTTTAACTATATAAAGGATATGAAATATTTCATTATACTACAGAGTGATAATGGGACATTGGAATATATCAGCTTTAGATTAGTTATTTATCAACCCATACTTCAGAATCGGTACTTTATTTTTTTTTCTGACCCATGATACCCCTTTCTTGCATTCTTTCAAATATATAACAAAAATTTGGAAAAGATAAATTTGATCATGTTTACCAACTATGACTTGTTGGGACCCAAATAATAAATTCTGAAAACATGATTTTCAGTCAGTTTATTTATATATTGATCTACAGTATGTATATCCTGGGTTGATCTTTTCAATGATCCACTTGTTTTCTTGGGGCTGACCATGGCTTTCTCAGGAATCTTCTCCAACACCAAATTTCAAAAATTTCAATTCTGTTTCTATCCTACTTCTTCAAAGCCCAGTCTTGGCTTCTATAAAATGTCACAGGAATACCACTGCTTGCAATATTCTGATCTTTATAAGCATGTAAGTATCTACCAATGTAGTCCAAACAATCTTAGTCATACATCCCAATTCATAGCCCAATTGAAATCCATCCAGATAATCAACAACCTCCAGATTCATTCAAAGTTGCAAGGCCTTCTTCTAACTTAGCTAGAAATAGTACATTTAAGAGCAGCTGATAATTTCCCAGGCAGTCAAAGGAAGATTTCATAATGGACTCTTTTAACATGAGTGACCCATGTTCTTCTCCAAAGTAAAGAAATTAAATTGTACTCATTTTGGTTTTAGTCTTATGATAACCCAATTTAACTAATCACTTGATGTTGACTCCTTTGGAGAACTGAATTTCTTGTATTTCTTGCAACAGCAAAAAAAAAAAAAGCTTGGTTGCAAAGCTACTGATATGTTGTAGTTTAACTTTCAGATACGCTTAAATATAACAAAGGAATAGTATTAAGGCAGAGGTCCCCAACCCCCGGTCCATGGACTGGCAACCGGTCCATGGCATGCCAGAAACCGGTCCACACAAACAAGCGAAGCCCCATCCGTGGGAAGCAGACAACACACAAAACCATGCCCCTTCCAGTCCGGGGGAAAACCTCTTTCCATGGAACCAGTCCCTGATGCCAAAAGGTTGGGGACTGCTGTATGAAGGTACCAGGGCAGATTGGCTGTCCTTCCTTCCTTCCTTCCTTCCTTCCTTCCTTCCTTCCTTCCTTCCTTCCTTCCTTCCTTCCTTTTTTGATAAATACCATTCCATGTATAACTTCCTGTAACTTTTCTTCACAGCAACATAACGGGGAGAAGGGGGAGAAGCATAAACAAATATTACGGGTTTTTTTCTTATTTTGCTTTATTTTAGTAGCATGACCTGTGAGAGAGGAATGGCACCAGTGCAGAGGAAGAAGCACTGAGTGAATGACATTTTTTCCCATTCCTATTTAAAAGCCAAAGTTGCAAAACTCAGACACCCTAGAGATGGCAGCAAAGGCACAAAATCTAGTCTTGGCTCCTAACAGTTCCTTGATTTTCCAAGGCCTGAAAGAATAAAGATATTCAGATATCAAATTGTTCGGAAGGGTTATGGCATCAGAAATGCCACACCGATTACTTAGTGTTGATACATTCATTTTTAAAAATCACATTTTCTTGCAACGGGTGAAGCTCACAATTGTTGTTGGTAAATAATACCTTATTTTATTTATTTATCCAATTCATTGGCCGCCCATCTTACCACACGGTAACCCTGGGCAGCTTACAATACCTTATTGTGGTATCTTTTGTGAATCAGGCCATTATGGCTTAACATAATGTGTGAATGTGATCACTGATTCAGTTTGTTGGCACTTGCCTGAGCTGCCATCATTTGTTTACAGTAAACAAAGCAATGCGGAGTAGCAATGGGGAGTAAAGGTCCCAAACAGCTACCATATGTACAGTACAGATAGTCCTCGACTTGCAATAGTTCATTTAGTGACTGTTTGAAGTTACAACGGCACTAAAAAAAGTGACTTATGACCATTTTTACATAACCGTTGTAGCATCCCCATGGTCATGTGATCCAAATCCAAATGCTTGGCAACTGACTCATACTTATGAAGGTTGCACTGTCTTGGGGCTGTGTGATTACTTTTTGCAACTTTCTGACAAGCAATGGGGAAGCCACATTCACTTAATAACCGTGTCAATAACTTAACGACTGCAGTGATTCACTTAACAACTGTGACAAGAAAGGTTGTAAAATAGGGCAAAAGGAGTGACCAATTTATCCAGCAGATTGGCAACAGATTGGCTTGATATCCACTACTGTAGAAACTTTTCCTACTATGCTTAACCTCAAGGTATGAAATGGGAATGATAAAAAGGGATACTGTGATTTTATCACCTTATAGGACCCTAAGACATTCTTCATCTTTCATAGTCATCCTAGGAAAAGAGTGGTTAGATTCAAGGTAAGTATCCACATAACACCAAAGACATGTTGCTCCAACATCAAAAGGGTGTGGAAATTTACCTTTAAACAGAGAGATGAAAGTTTACAATATATTACCGCGTTTCAAATTGGGAATGTGATGTTCTATCAGGACAAGCTCTGAATGCATGGATAACTTCAGAAAAAAGCTTAACAAAGCTGCGAAAAAGAGAGAGGTGATGTGCCATTAAGTCAGTGTCAACCACATAGAGAGAACTTTTGTAGGATGACTTGTGCTAACCTAGCCTTTCTGGGCTTCATGTTCATCCACCTTCCTGCTGGTTGTCCTCTTCTTCTCTTTTCTTCCACCTTTCCCAGCCTTACCGTGGGAAAAGCCGTGGTGGTGCAGTGGTTAGAATGCAGTATTGCAGGCTACTTCTGCCAACTGCCAGCAGTTTGATTCTCACCGGCTCAAGGCTGACTCAGCCTTCCTTCCTTCCGAGGTCAGTAAAATGAGGATCCAGATTGGTGGGGGAAATATGCTGACTTTGTAAACCGCTTAGAGAGAGCTGTAAAGCACTATGAAGCAGTATAAAAGTCTAAGTGCTATTGTCATCGCGGTTACAGATTTCTCAAGAAAGCTAGGTGTTTGCATATTATGTTAAAAATATGATAATTTGAGCCTGGTCATTTGTGCCTCAAGCAAGAGCTTTGGACTGATTTGTTTTGTGATACATTTGTTTTCTTGGTTTTCCATGGTATTCTCAGGAATTTTCTCCAACACAACATTGAAAAGTATCCACGCTCTTCTTTTCTGCTTCTCCAAAATCCAACATTTGCATCAACAGTGTCACAAGGAAAACTGGGGTTCACATCATCCTGATCATTGTACGCATAGATACATCACTACATTTGAGTGCCTTTTTAAAAGCCTTCCTACTAAATTTCAGTGTATGAATAGTTCTTGATTGCTGGATCCTTTACTGCTGATAATAGATCCCAAAAGACAGAAGCTATCCACCACTTCAGCAACTTCCTTTAGTTTTAAAACTGTCTCTTCTTCCAATCCAGCCTCCCATATATGTATTCAGCAAATAGGATGGATAAATAAGGAGAAAGCATAATGCCTCCTTAATCCTTTTGCTGATCTAAGTCAGTCTATTTTGCTATGTTTGCCTCTGGACTGTGGCTTCCTAAATGGGTCATGATTCATAAAACATAAATCACATGACCACACAGTTAAGAAAGAAAACTTTCCCCTGATTAATGATTTCCTACTATTAATTGTGACAGAGTTTTTTCTGGAAAACACTTTACAGTGTTTATCTATATATGTCTATGTCAGTGTTTTTCAACCTTTCTGACTTTAAGACAGGGGTGTCAAACTGCTGGCCCACGGGCCGGATGCATCGTAGCAAAACCTCGCCCACCCCATTGCCGGCAATGGCAAAAAAGTCACAATACATTGCGGCATGGCACGTGACGTTGCAACTTTGACACCCCTGCTTTAAGATATACAGATTTCAGCTCCCATGCTGGCTGGGGAATTCTGGGAGTTGAAGTCCACACATCTAAGAATCACCAAGGTTGAGAAAAACACTGGTCTATGTGGAAGTATATTCTGTCATGTTCTGTGGGACTTGCTTTCTGCTAAGTAAGTGACAACCTTAACAGTTTTAGGTTTTCTAGTTGAGATTCTGATATTTTATAATCCCCATCGACACTGAATAGCTTATATACTGCGATATAGTATAAGATGGCTGTATTAATCTCAGTGATGAGTAGGGTTGAGTATTATTCTCAGTGTGATTTCAGTGGCTTCTGTCTGGTTGTATATAACTTGAAAGTAATTAATGGGAAAAGAAGCTAGGTGGTGGAAGGGCAAAGCTTTGACAGCTGTTTCCCCTCCCAAAAAAGCCCAGATCCTTCAGATGTTGGGAATAATGTGCTCAATCTATGTCATCTTGCTCACCAGAGGGACACAGATTCCAGCCAGGGTTTAGGCCTAGGAAGTAGGAATCCATCAGGGGTAAAAGCAAATGTATAGAGGATATTTGAGGTGATATGGATCACCAAACCAAAGCCTCCATTGATACACATGACAGCTTGGCCTTTCTGTTGGAATGAAAATCAGGCTGAAATGCAGGAGGAGAGGACAGAATTCAGAGACAGCCTTTGTCTTTTCTGAGCTTGGTTGTTTTCTTGCAGACATTTCATTACCCATACTAGGTAACATCATCAGATGTCAATGCTGCTAATATTAAATATTGACATTTCATTACCCACACTAGGTAACATCATCAGATGTCAATGCTCCTAATATTGAATATATTTGACAAAATATGCAGAACTGTCTGGTATTTTTAGAGTTAATTCAGATGACAGAGAAAAGGGAGGGGAAATAACAAAAGCCAGAGAAAAGGAACGGAAGTGAATCTTTGCCCTCTGGGCTAATTGGAAGATGTGACTTGTGACTGCAAGAGAAGGGAGAGGTTTAGCAAGAAAGGTTAGATGCCAGCAAGAGGAATTCAGATTCTGGCATAAACTTCCATTATGCCTGTGCCGACATTTTGTAACAATAAATGACTTTTAGGAAAATCAATGCCTGGAAGTTCTTTGAAGTGTTTCATTAGCCGGAACCATGACACAGTACTAGTAGGGAGCGAGATTTGCTCTCGTTCTATATTCTAGTGGCTTGCCTTGTCAGTGTTGGTGGGAGTTGTCTTATTTGCTGTTGTTATTCTACTTACTCCCTCTACCTAAAATAAGCTACAGGGAGTGTATGAACTGTATTAGATGCTCTGAAATCTCAGCTCAGAAACTGAGACTGATTTGTATTTCATTGAATCTCCAGTCTCTAATTCAAATCAAATTCAGTCATTTGTTCAGAGCCAGTTCACATCATATTTCTCCTTCCTCTTTGGTTTATTCAAAATAACTTTACTTCAAGTTGGTGGAGAAATGCACTCCCCCATTTCTTTAGCTTTAAAACACTACACAATACTCACATTAAGTGAGAGAGACCTGCACCTCTTTCCTATATGTTTATATGCATCCGATAGATGCAGAAACATACTGCATCCTCTGTGGGAACTGTGAATGACAGATCTGTAATCCTGGCTAATTATGAGGATTATAGCTTCACTCAACACTTACTTGTGGTACATGCAGAGACAATCCAAGAGAGGTAATCTTAGGGCTCAGTAGATAAAAAGCTTGAATGGGTAATGAAAACGGATTCCATTCCTTACAGAGCAGGATATGCATCCATGGAGAAAGGCTGGTTTTGTTGTTGTTGTTGTTGTTGTTCATTCTGATCTATAAAATAGATTGTTATTGACCCCAAGACATTATAAGGATCAACACAGCAATAGTTATAACATTTGCTATATTAATGAGTCAGAATGCTCTCGCAGTAAGAATTTTGAACAGCTGGTTTCAACTTTTGTTTAAATTAAACAGGTCTCCAATGGCTGTATTGGTTGATAGTACAAATTTTAAAAAAATTAAAATGAGTAGATTGCTATTTCAATTGTGAGGAAATTATCGGACTATTGACATCTTGAACACCACAAACACCATAAGTCCAAAAACAAGGTCCATAATTTGTATACGAGAGTCCAGGTCCACTGGGCAAGGGCAAGAGTCTACAAATGAAGGTTGAATTCCACAGGCAGAAACACGACACAAAGCAGAGTATTTTCAAGGCAGGGGAAGTGCATGCCTAAGCAAAATGATTGTTCCTGACAAAGACAATCTTTCTCCGCTTCTGCCTAAGTCTACCCAAGTCAGGTGTTCCTTGTGAGGAGGGGTAGGGTGACCTTCTCCCTAGCTGCCTCACAGACCTCCATTGAACTTGCCTCAGCTCCACTCTCCGTGCCCTTGGATTGAGTGGGGGAGGCAGCTGTTCCTCATCAGAGGGGATCTGCTGCCTCTCAACACCACCGCCTATGTCTGTGAGGGCAGGCAGTTCCCAGTCCGGTCGACCACCTCCCCCAATACCTGAGGGGCCTGGGATAGCATTGTCCTCAGCCCCTGGCCTCACCAAACATTTCCTCCTCCTCTGAACTGAGAGCCGATAGGGCCATGACATGAATTTCTGGACATACCTACTCCTCTTCAGCAATATCTGCCTACCACTTTCCAAAGTGCTGCCTCGATTTGTCTAATGGTAGGGCTAGCCCTATTCTCTGAATTATTATAAGTGAAAGCAACTGCAAAATTGTGGGGGAAAGCCTGATGTGTTTATTAGCAGTAACTGTGTGAGATGATGGTCTGAAAACATTGCATTTAAACCTTTAAATCACAGGAAACTGTTTGTGTCTATAGGTTGTGTCTATTGTAAATACCATTTATCTACTATTGAAAGCCTAAGCTGAGACTGTGGACAGAGGGCAATAGGAGTGATGTATAGGTAGTCCTCATTTTGTGCCTGTCTCGTTCAATGATCATTTGCAGTTACAACAATGATAAAACTTTATGACCCATCTTCTCATTTACGACCCTTGTCGGTCTGTAAAGCCAAAGTCTGTAAATCAAAGGAAAGCCGCAGTGCAATTATAAGCACAATTGCAGTTTCACTTAGTGGCCACTTTACTTAACAATCAAATTGCCGGTCCCAATTGTCATCACTAAATGAGGAATGCCTCTACATTTAATTCTGTCCTCCTTTAATCTCAATCCTACTTAAATGAGAAAATTTAGATTTCCCTTCTGTCAGGCCTCCCAGGTAAACGAGGAGCAAAACTTGACTAGATGAGCTAAATCTACTCTATTATAGGGCTACATTAAAAGAATCTTGCAAGTCTGAAAATTCAAATTTCCCACTACCAGTTTTAACCATTTGACCCATTACAGTTGCCCCTTCCTAAATTTCTTTGTTAAGCCACTGGGGGCTCTCTTGTCTATTTAATAGGCAGCCTCTCTTCCCTTCATTCCCCAAGGTCATTCACACATTTCATTATATAAACAGGGCCTCTTCTTCCACATATTTTGGAATTACTCTATGCACGTTGCTAGACTATTTTTGCAGTCATAAGACCCTGGTGAGGATTTTTTCTCCTCACAGATTAGTTTCCAGCTGTGAAAGAAATCTCTAGCACGCTCCTTTAATTTACAACTGCTGCCAATAGCTTGCATCTGTTTTCAGTTTAAAAATGTTGGATTTCTTCATTCCTGCTAATATAGAGATCCTAGCTTTGTTCCCACTATTCCTTGTCCACGTTCTCTTTTAGCAGAAGGCACGAAACCATAAGCAGGTCATTTGCAAATCACTGTTTAAAAATGCATATGCCTTTGTTTATTCTTTGGAAAGTTTGCAGTTGTGTTGGAGTATTAGATCAGATTCAGGTACTTACATTCCAAAGAGACAGCAAATGATATGGTGGCAATAATCCTTATCTTAATAATTACTGGTAGTTGTAAATTGTGACCTTGGATAAGTAGTGACCTTAACTAATGTGAATCAGTCTTGTTACATTCTAAGTAACTCAGAAAGAAATTTAAGAGGGAAGGCAACTGAAAAACTATTGCATCTACTTCCGTTCTATAGTCTCTTTCTTGACACTCCAACACTGTCATCTTGAAAAAAATGGACAATTTTTGATAATTATTTGGGGGGGTTGCAAGATCCAAAGACCCCATTTCTCTGAACATAATTCTACCATCAAAATTCCAGAAAGATGGCTAATATTTTAATTTATCAGCATCAGGATGGTACTATCCGTCACTGTCAGGTTGGTGATGAGGATCCAAGCAGATCAAAGAAGAAGAAAAAATCCTTGGTATCTTCCTTTCTTTACAAGGCAAACTAGATGATTTCCTTTCTTCTTACATAAACAGCAGCCTGGGTCTCAACTCCTGAGTAGTCTGAGACAGTTCTGGGCTGCCTTTCATGAAAAAACATGTGTGATGACTTTCCTGCAAAATAAAACCAAATAAAAAACCTTATTTCCTGCTAATAACTTCAGAAGAATTGTCCAAGATTTTTTCCAACGTATGAGGATTCTATATACACATCTGAACTAAAGACATCAGGACTAAATCTGATTTGTTTTTGT
Source organism: Crotalus tigris (assembly GCF_016545835.1). Classification (NCBI taxonomy): domain Eukaryota; kingdom Metazoa; phylum Chordata; class Lepidosauria; order Squamata; family Viperidae; genus Crotalus; species Crotalus tigris. The sequence continues at coordinate 40,951 of NW_024097123.1, forward strand.
TTTTTTCTAATCCTAGCACTATTTACCACTTATATACTTTCCATACTTGTCATCTGAAAATCTTGTTTTATTCAGTTTTCGTATTATCAAAGAGGAGAAATGGTACTATAAGCTTATGAAGTGTATAGTTCTCAGGAACACTATATACTGTTATAAACAATTTGATAATGGCTCTAATTATGGAATCACAGGCATTATGCAGACATTGTTTGTTTATTTATCTGAGGGGAAGAAATGAGTCTCTCAGGAGCCCTTACAAAATTCATAAAACTTTAGTAATATGCAATTAAAGTCCAATTACACAGTTAATGGCTAACATAAGCCAGACTATAGGACCAAAATCAAATAAAAAGCAAAAAAAAACAAACCTTAGTACATTGCAGAAAAATATGTATAAACACTTTATCCAGACTGTTTAATGAGTTTGTTGGTTTTTATATTTTTGCTTGTTATTAACTCTTTATGGATATATTATGGTAAGCTACCCAAAGCTCAAAGGAGTTTAGGCAGCATATCAACCTTGTGAAGACAATACTTCAGAATACTACCAGCCTTCCTAGTGGGTAGGTAATGCTGACATTATTATTTAATTTTCTTATAAAATTTCTCTAAAATGTTGGGATTATTTCTTATTTCTCAGTTGCTGCTTATGAGTTTATTTATTTACTCATGTAATTTTTATACTGCCAGTCTCAGAATCCTGGGCAGGATTCTCCAATCATTTTAATAATATAACTATCTAAAGGATGCCCATCTCCCTTTTCCATTGATCTGTTTAAAAAAGGAGGTATTAAATAACTTCTTAGGAGCCAGGAGTGAAGAGTCACACATATATCCAAAGGTCCTTTGTTGATGGCTACAAAAGCAGACAGAGTCCTTTTTTGCAATGCAGGGTCTACTTACCAGCAATATGGCTGCTCCCTTCTGTGGCGGTTGTAGTTTTTGAATCATCTTCAAATGCAGACCCATGAAGTGTGCATTGTTATTGTTTAACTCAATGATAATAAGAGTATGAGTCACTGTTGCTGATAGCTTCAGTTGTAGGTAGAACTGTAACTGGCTTACCAGCTGAAGTTGGTCAAAGGCATAGGGAATGGCCTTGAAGGACAGGAGGAAAAGCTGCTTGTAAGGCAACAGTTAGGATAAGCAAGGCTTGAGCCCATGCCAGGAAACTAATTTGAGGACACTTCTCAAACAAGCCCTTTCTGAGTTCACATGAAGATAAGGGAGGAGTGAGGAAGAAGAGAAGGTTGCAAGATTCTATCAATATAAAATTAACTATATGGCATTGGTTTCTTAGTCTAGCCTACCTTATAGGATTGGTATAAGCCCTTTGACCAGAGTTTCTTTCTGCTACTCCAGAAAGAGCAATAAATCTAGTGTCAGACCCAAAACCAAGATTGTCACAAGATACTTCTTCCAAACTGAGTTCTTTATTGTTCCACACCTATAGACAAAATAATATCTGGGCGGGCGGAGTTGCCTCGTACTTCTCTGAAATGCAGCCCCTCCATCCTGGGGATCCACCTCCTTGCTACATTCCATCAGATGTAGTAAGATCAAAATCGGCCATTCCCTCCCCCAATCAACTGGTATCTTTCCAATACTCACTGAGGCTATCGTGATTGGTACAACATTATTTATTTATTTATTTATTTATTTATTTATTTATTTATTTTATGAGACTTATATACCTCTTTAAGTGCAAGCACTCTCTAAGCGGTGTACACCAGTAAGCAATGTATATATATATATTTACATTGCCCCCAACAATCTGGGTCCTCATTTTACCTACCCCAGAAGGATGGAAGGCTGAGTCAACCTTGAGCCGGTGAGATTTGAACCGCTGACCTGCTGAACACAGTCAACTAAAGTGGCCTGCAGTACTGCACTCTAACTGCTGCGCCACCACATAGCCCCATTTCCATTTCCTACATGACCCCTATGGTTGTGGCCCATAATATAACCACAGCTGAAAAAGCACAAATGACATTTTAGATGTATTTCTTCCATAAGTCTAATGCATCACTTGCCCACAGTATAAGCCCACCAAATGTATTCATTACTGTGTAACCACAGAGCAGCAATTTCATGTCATGCCTAATGAAATGACTAAGGGCCTTGGAAACAAAAGGGGCTCCAGGATAGACTCTATCCTACTTTTATTTTATTTGCATGTTCCTGAATATAATGTTACCCATTTCCTAGCAAAGATATTTTAATTCAGGGCAGTCAGTATTTAACTCAACCAGATATTACATTGAAGGCATACAATGGCATCTAAGCACTTAATTTCTTCCCTTAACTCAGATTGTGATCCATCTCTGATGGAGACTAGTTACAAGGGCAGCAAGGAGTTCAAGTATATTGGATTACAATCAAAATAAAACCCATTCATTAAACATAGCACTGGAATTTACAATATGTCATTGTGCAGTTTTACAAATCTTGTTCAGTAATTAACCTTTCATCATAATCCAATGGAAGCATATTTATCTCATTACATATGTTTTAGAAGAGAAAGGGAGGGAGGGAGGGAGGGAGGGAGGGAGGGAGGGAGGAAGGAAGGAAGGAAGGAAGGAAGGAAGGAAGGAAGGAAGGAAGGAAGGAAGGAAGGCTGTTAATTTATTCTTAATTTTATTTTTTTAGAGAAGAAGGAATAGATTTAAATACCATCCATCAAAGAAAAAAATAGCTTTTGTAGACCAAAATAGATGTGCCCAAACAATGTAATAATAAACAGAATAAGAGAGTTGGAAGCGACCTGGGAGGTGTTCTAGTCCAACCCCCTGTCCAAGCAGGAAACCCAATGTTAAATTATGAATTCCAACACATTTTAGCAAACAAGACTCCTCCAAATGTACTGGGACAATATCTCACAATTTCACCATAGTGGCCATTTCCCAAGGTTATTCCCAACATCTTGCAAGCATTCAGGTAAATCGAACCAGAGTTACAAGATAGCATTTTCAGTAACAACTTCACTATGCAGCTCTGTTTAAATGTAATGTTTCCTTGCATTTATAACTGTTTGGTGGCAGATAAGTCCCACTGGGCATAATATGACTTATTTCTGAGCAATCTAGTATTAAATGAGAACTTTTCCTAAAGCTACACTTTGTTAATATAAGTTAATTTGCAAAAACATCTACCCTGGAACAACTTATGTGATACCTTATGTTGTGGCCTTGTGTCATATTAATAGTTCTAATAGGCTTATTTTCATTGAACTGCGACGAGACAGTTCGTTTAAAAAGATCCTATTATTTTCTATGTCTTTATATCATTGTCACTCAAGCAACCATTAGTTGAATTGGTAACCACAATACTGAAATCTAGTTTTACCCTTATTACCCAGAGCAAATCATTGTGTATCTCAAATACTTGTTTTAATCTCAGTTGTATTACTTATCTTTACAAGAGAACAGATTAAGGTATCACTCCAGAAGTCCTCTTAAAGCAAGATAGCAGAGTGATTCACAGTTTTGACTTTCAAATAAAGAACTTGATTTTTACCAAGAAAGGCTACACATTTGAAAAGCAAGCATGCCCCACACAGTGTAGACCCATCTCTTAAGATGCCTAAGGAAAAAAGATGGGTTGACTTTCTTTTTTTTTATTGTAGGTGTATGACGCAGGACAACGTACAATGTGTGGTATTCTTCCTCTGCTCTCACACATTCTCCCAATACAAATATGAAGAGAAGGCTTTCATTATTCATTTCCTGTATACAACTTTGTGTTCCATTCGTGACCTAGATTCTACAGCAGGAATGTAAGACATTCCAAGTTGCTTTATGATGATTGGGTTTTGGGATGAGTCCATAACATTTCTACCACTGAGACAGAAAAAGTTTATGACTTTGCGATCTCGATCGTTGTTCTAAATAACAATGGAACATTTTATGATGAGATTTCTCATGTGATTTTTTTTTTAACGGAGAGTCTGTGGTTCTGACTTCGATATAATAATGCAGAAGCTGGTTTGGGAAACAGGAAATCAACAGAGGCATGACTAGAAATTATTTTTATTACGGTATTCCCATCTTTATTACCAGAAGAACAAAAATGAATCCCAAATAGGCATATTAAAGCTAAAAAAATAAAAGATAACATGAATCAAATCAATATGGGATGGCATGGAGTAAGTAGACCACTCTATGCAAGAGGCTTCTTAGATGTAGGATTAAAATGGATGGGACTCAGATTCCAGCTAGGGAATCACTAGTTGGAGTCCTTAGGATGTAGCTTGTTAAATTTGTGCACAGATTTGTTCCTATTGCAGGACCAAGGGACACTGTCAGCCATTTGAAGTAGATCAGACTAGATCCCCAAACTATACTAAATATACTAAAATGACTTTTATTATAGAGTTACAGTAACAGAATCTTGCAGTTCTGAATGTGCCTCTCTCATCTCTGCCTTTATCCCGAAGACAACTAGGAAAGGTCCAGCCTCAGATGCTTCTCAGATTAGGTTTCTCTTATCTGACCATTGCCTTGGCTATGGTTCTTCCTCAAGTTTTTTCTCTCAGCCATTACACACTGTCGCCTCACCAGGATTTAAGTTAGTATGATTTCCTGTCTGCCTCAGAATGTGAGGGGGGAACAGCACAATACTCTGAGAATAGAAGACATTGTTGAAGATGAAACAAAGAATTCATTCAAGATTCTCTATAATCACCTTATCCTCATTTTGCATTCCTTTAACTTCTTTGTCATAAAGCACCCAACTGCAGGGCTCTGGGCTTACTAAGCTTTAAATTTCAGTGAAATAATACACATTGCCATCTAAAGGAATGATGAATGTAGAACCATTAAATTAAAGGTTTAAATTACCTGTAATGAATACCTTTATTTCATATAAAATTAGCAACAATAAAATGTTTTAAGAGAATACACATTATCACAAATAGTATTGTTCTATTTTTAGCACTCACTGAAGAACTTAACAAATTTCCCTGAATCTACCGTATAGTAAGTTGACCATCATTTTGTCTCAATCAAGGAAAACAGTTGTGTTGTAATAATTTTTATAAGTGTGTAAAAAAAAACTTTGATCTGAAATTTTCAATAAACTAGAAAGGGAAGAATGATCAAAGTTAAGTGGATGCCTCAAACGTCATTTTTTTCTCAGCTCTCTAATTAATGCAGACCATTCCTAATAATGTACACTGCAAACAGTTAATATTGAGACAATTTTGTTAATATCTGTGCTGGAAATGTCCTCATGCTGTGTCATAATTCTATTTCTTTCCTTGTCCTTGTTTATATTGTATTTATCTATTTTGAGCAGAGATGCTCTTGGCATGCCTATAATTTTTAACATCTTCTTAGCTTTGTACAATTAAAAAAACATATGTAGAAACACCATTTCTGCATTTAAAGCTGTGCGATACAAGGACAGACAGTAAAATGTCTCTGTGGGAATACCAAATTAGCTACTAATTTTAAATATTTATATAATGCCCTCCGCCCAGTTTCCAAAACAATTTATCAATACAAATGATATGAGAGAAATATGTAGCTTGTTTCTTCAAAGGAAATACAAGAACGTTATTTGTATAATCCTATTTTAAGTCCAGTGTGTGTGTCATATAGGTGCAGGCCTGTTAAGAATATTATATTCTGTCAATCAAGTTCTACCACCAAGCTTGTCCTCTAGTGTTAAGTTATGATTCTGGTCCCTTCTTATTGCAGAGGTTCTACTACTTAAAAGATGTAGAAAGATGACTGATAGAATCTGGAGTGGAGAGTTTTATGAAACAATTGTGTAAGTAGGCATTTCAGTGCAAAGTACCAGAAAAAAATACAAAATCCTCCAAACACGAAGGTCTGCATATTCCAATCTGGATACAAAAATCCTGCCTGGATTGAGGAATCAAAAGAATTTGAGAACCAAACCTGATTTCATAGAGGATAAGTCTAAGTAAGGGCCGGCTGGACTCATCCAACATGCTAAGCATTGGCTTATATAACTAACCATGATTTAGGGAATAAATGACAATTAGGTGGTGTCGCACACTGCATTAGGCTACAAACAAGCAAACAGCATCAGCACTTAATGGGACATGTAAATCCACTCCACAGCTTCTTATGCACAATCCTTAATACTGCAAGAGAGATAGTCAGAGACAGAGGTTAGACCTAGAAGCTTTGTGCAAAGTGCTGTTTTCTAATTATATGGTAGAAGAGGGCAGTGATCAGCGTCTTTCAAAGTCTGCAAAGTAAAACAAGCCACATCCAAAATCAGACTTCCTACAAAGGATGATACATCTCATTGCCCAACTTTCAGTGAGACGTTGCCAGAGCATACTTAGACAAAGGGCAGTGCTGCAGCAATGCCAACTTGGAAACATCAGGATCTAAGTTCCCTAAAGAACCAGAAGCATAGAGTACCAGGCTAGCTATAGAACTGTTTTTGTCCCATTACATCATCCCATCCCACCTGGTCAGAGAGTATGTTGCAGACCCCCTCAGCCAACTGGTGGGGTCCAGGAAGAGACCTTCATTTGCCATTGCCCCTGCTCTGTGAAATACTCTCCCCCCCCAAAAAGATGAGTTGCCTCCCCCTCTACTGGCCTTGTGGAAAGGCGTCAATAACAATAGCACTAGCACTTGGACTTATACACTGCTTCATAATGCTTTACAGCCCTCTCTAAATGGTTCACAGAGTCAGCATATTGCCCCCCACCCAAATAATCTGGTTCCTCATCTTACCGACCTTGGAAGAATGGAAGGCTGAGTCAACCTTGAGCCAGTCAGGCTCGAACTGTTGGCAGTTGGCAGAGTCAGCCTGCAATACTTCACTTTAACCACTGCATCACCACGGCTCTACCTCTAATGCTGAGGGATACAAGCAATCATAAAGTCATATAGCACAATTGTCTCAATGAACACAATTTCAACCTGTGTCTTGGATGCATAGATTCAGGATCATGTACAGTACCATATTTGCCGACCTTAGAAGAATGGAAGGCTAAGTCAAGCCAGTCAGGATCGAGCTGCTGGCAGTTGACAGAGTTAGCTTGCAATACTGTATTCTAACCATTGTGCCACCACGGTTCTGGTTCCTTGCTTGGGACATACAGAAAAGCAAGCCCTCCCCCCTTCCTTTTAATTAATTGTTAACATTGCTTGACTCTTTTCAATTTTATACATTGTTTTTAATATTTTAATTGTATGTACCACCCAGAGTCCTTTTGTGTGGGAGATGGGCGCTTTTAAAATTTGACAAATAAATAAATAAGCTAAGTATTTAGCAGGGTCCCAGCCCAAGCAGAGCAGGGGAAACAGCAACTTCATTATATGAAGCCGCCCCACCTCTTACTTACTTCAGGCAAAAAAAACCCACATGAGAAACAGAAAAAGATGCAGCCTTATTAGGTAGTTGCAGTTCCTTACTCAAAAAGAGATTGGATCCAGTGGCATAACACTCTGGGTTTGTCCAATAAATCAGCGCAAAGAAATATGACAGAATGAGGAAATATTGCCTATTTGGAGACTGTTGCAGGAACAAAAGCAGGCCATTTTGTTTTCATAAGATAGTGAGGAGCCTAGTAAACAATCTTAGGAAATGTGAAGAATCTTTTATGAACTGATATTTTGTCTTGGTTATATGTAATAGAGTAGTAGTAAATAGCCACAGTTCGGTTGATACAGTCACTAAATTGTCCTCTTGAGAGTCAATTTTACTTCACGTACTGAAGCTCTCCACAAAAATCCATCCTAAGTGTATTAACTGAAGTATATATTAGTTGTCAAAAGAAAATTCAAATTTCTAGTGGAAACAGCTTGATTTATTTTATTTACACTTGGCAGTGTATGTAGTTTGTTGTTTTTTTAAAAAAAAATCAGCTTTCACACATAAGCTTTCAACAGTAAGCTGAACTATAGCGATTGAAAGTGACAATAATTATTGCCATGTGATGCCATAAAAGATTATATCTGCTGCTGAGATGACCAGGCTGTAAGTCTTTCAGAGAAGGTAATTTACATCAGATTTTTTTCATGAAGTGATGCTTTAAACTGGATTCTTCTATCTCAGGGGTAGGCAACCTTGGCTCTTTTATGACTCGTGGACTTCAACTCCCAGAATTCCTGAGTTTTCTTAAGTCATATCGGTTAGCTTAATTATACATCAACCTTGCCAAGATATTAATTGCCGTATTTATCTTCAGGCTGTATTATTCCATTAGTAAACTAGCAAAAAAATAAAATAATTTTCACCAGTCAACTAGGGAAGCTGTTAAAAAAAACATTTCAGCTGTTTACAGAAGTAAATAGAGGATATATTGCTTTCCTGTCCTTGAAAAATGTTCAGTGGTCTGTCTTCAAACCTGGGCCAAATCAGCCCTGAAACAATGAGAATAATAAATAACCAGCAAGCCCCACCCCTTGTGCACTGATAGTGTTACCTAGCTTGGTAATGAAACATCTGCAAGAATAAACACAAGCTCAGATGATACCAAGAACCCAACAGAGAGAATTAAAGTGCAGGTAATATTAAAGTTCACAATGTTCACTATCAGTGCAAACTTTCCTCTCACGCTAAATAGCAGCATCATGAGGCAACCTATTTTAATCAAGACAATAATGCAGAGGAAATGTTGAAATCCCATGTCTTGTGTTAAGGTTTGCTGTAGTTTTAAGTTGCAAAGAAAAAAAGAAAAGCAATATACTGCAGTATTAAATGGTGTGCTTCACATCACATCATGATAATTTGCCGTTGAGTTTAAAAACTCTGTTGCACTGGTCTATGAGAAAATAATCAATCAAGCAATCAATCTGATCAATCTATTTTCAAAAAGAAAACTGTCTCTCTTTTTTAGAATTTTAAATGCTGCAATTTGGTGGTCAGGGCTTCAAAAGTGTCCTCTTTTACTGCCATAAATTCTATCATATCCCTTTTCAAGACCAGAATACCAGCTAGATTAAATAAAATTGCATGTGAGGATGGGAGCATTAGTCAAGCTCCATTAGCCCAAATGAAACTAAGTCACCCCATGAAGCAGCTTCAGAGGACAAACTCCCAAGTGACATTTCACAAAGAATCGCTAGAGATCTGTCAACTTATAGCAAAAAACACAGGCCATTATCCAGTTATAATCGCTTGGAAGGATGTAAGCATCATTTGAACCCTTAGCAGCAGACACATACTTGGTGCAATACAGAACCAAAGGGACACACATTGGGAGGGTATGTCTATGTGTTCTTAGTCACAATAGCAGAAGTGCAGTTTGCCTTAAGAGTACCACACAATGAGTTTGTTTCTCTCTCATTTAGGAAAGTAGCCCTGTTCCTTTATAGATCGACCAGAAGCAGTTCAGTTTCCATTTTCATCAACCTCAGTTCTGCAAAGCATTCATTTAGGTCGATACTGTCCAGATTCTCACCCTATAAAAATATTTTAAAATTGCTGAATGGCATCTCAAAATCATGCCAAAAATTTCTGGACAGTACAATTGGTCCTTTATGTCTATGTCTGCTACAACTACCTACCAATCTTGCTGAAAATATAACTTCTAATTAAAATATGAGCTTTTCTCAAAGCACGGAACAATTTTGATCACTAGGTGAAATCCAAAATACAGCATCCTTTCTTTCTGTTCTGAACAGCCCTCCTGTCTCAGCTGATGTTAAATAGTTCTGTGTATTTATCAGCAACATTGCTACAGCTTATCATTTGAAAATGTAACATCATACTGGGATCCATTTCTCTGAACTACCCCTTAAATGATGTATTAATCAGTCTTGCCTGAGTTCTTAAACATCTTCTTTTCTTCCATATTTCCTCCCACAGTGATAAACTTAAATCATTTAATAGTCACTTGTTACTGGACTGACTGGAAAAGAATTCAAAGTAGATCAGGCTGATGAGAAAATTCCCAGTGAAGAGTTCAAGAAAAATGACTGAGGTTCAAGGAACAATAAAATAAACTAGTGCCAGGTCCAGAGTAACATACATACAAGGCAAATTCCAAAGCACTAAAATAAAAACTATTAATAGAACTTGCTTGCTTCCGGTTTGACGTCATGGCATAAGGGTGCAGGAAGATGGGGCTCCATCTTCCACATTTGATTTTGCCCCACTGGGGACCCTAAAAAGGGTTGAAAGACGCTCCAAAGAGGTGACGAAGAAGGAGGGGACCCTCCAAACCGGCTAAAAGGATTTGAATAAGGGAAGCTTTTGGTTACCCAAATATATATATTTTTATGAGAAAATTAAAAGCAATAAGAGATATTTTGAACATTGATGGGAAATTAAAATTTTAAAAGGCGGGGAAAACAGGATATTGATTGAATAAATGGATTTTAAGTGCAAATGCAATTGAGATATATTTTAGCTAGAAAAGATATTATAAATTGATACTATCGATATTATGTATAATACCAGAAAAATATGATAATGTCTATATTTCATTGTATATGTGTTAACAATAACAAGAATTGTATGTGCCCAGTATGAAAAAAATGCATACTACCAGAAAAATAGAGGACCAAGGAAGCACTGGATGGTGTAGTATTGGACTAGACTGAGCAAGTTAATATGCACCACTGAATTACTAATAGACCCAGACAACACATTGCTTATTAAGTACTTATGATTGTAGAAAAATTAATATAAAAATTAATTAATATTATAATTGTAGAAAATTAATAATTTGTTTTTTAAAAAAGAACTTGCTCCAAAACCAAATCTTCAAAGTTTTTCCCGCTCCCCATCTTGATACAGCTGCAGCTGAACTTCTCTGATTTATTGGTTTAGGTTCTGCAATGCCCCAACCTCCCTTGCTAGCAGCTACTCACGCGTCTTCCAATCTTGAGGCTCTTTCTATGCCACCACCAACCTTTCCAAGTGGTTGGAGGCCTGGTCTCAAATATCAGAGACCTGCTCATTTTCAGCTGATGCAGAGTTTGGGGTCTTAGTTTCTGAGTTTCTTCCCTGTCCTCTTTGATTAAGAGATGTGTCCAGTTGTCCTATGCAGGTTTTAAAAAATTCAGATGATCCCCAGCTATCAAGAAAGTAACCCGGAAACTTCTAACTCTTTGCTTTCATCTAATGGTTGTCCTTTTTTTTTTTTTTTTTTTTGCAGCTCACATTTCTCCTGACTTGCTAATGTCTGACATCTTTTTTTGTTTCAGGTCTACCCCTAGCCCTGAAGACTCTTCTCACAGAATCTTCAGGACTTTATAGACAATTTAAATTGCTGTCTCTCACTTTGCCTTCTTTACCAATGTGTTAAATAGTGTGTTTTGGTTAGTTTGCTTTTTTTTAATTTCTAGAAATTGTGCCTTACAAAGCTTTGAAGAATAAATCTATCTGGAGAAAATAGCATGGTTCAATGTTATGAACTGTTACACTGAACAACAGTTTAGACAAGGAATGCAGATCATTGGCCCTTCAAATAATCCTAAACAGTGTTGCTAAACTACAGGCCAACGTTGCTGAAGTCCCTAGAATTTGTAGCTGAGTACCATTTGGAAACCCAGAGATTCAACACACTGATACAGAGCTACTTCATTTAATATATTGCTTCTTCTGTAGTCCTGAACAGTTAACCTGATCATCAAAATTTTTTTAAAAACATTCATTCCCTGTTGTCTGCAAAATGGGGTTTGAAAAAGTCAAAATGGTGGCCACCCATGAACATATAAAGAAGCAGGCCTTTGATTATGGGGGCAAAGCTGCCATCTTGAGTTTCTCCACCAGATATAGACATCCTTGCATCCATGCTCTAGCAACCTAAAAGTATCCCACTGATGTTAAAGCTCTAGTCTTCCTTAAGCATCATTTATGTCTCAAAATATATTATTAATGGCCACAACTGCAGAGTATAATATACAAAATGCCTTCCTAAAATGGAAACCTGGGGGTGCTACCATTAACCAATAAGTACATTATTGCCTAGTCTACAATTAAAAAGGGAATCCTAACCAAAGGACAGCTGGCAAACTACTGTCAGACACATAATCTGGGGTTCCATCTTGAGCCAGGGCTGGCCAAGAACAAATCAAAATGAAATCCAGACATGCTGTGAGGAAAGGAGATTTATTTATTCCCCAAGACAAAGAAGTTTGCCTGTGGGTTTATGAACAGGAAAAAAAATGGAGTACAGAAAGGTTGTTTTGTAAGGGGACTGGTCCTTGGTGTGGGCTTGAGGGCATGGTATTGACCCGGAGAAGGGATTAATTAAAGGGACATGGATTTCAACTGTTAGTGTTATAATTAGTTTTGCATTATGTTAATTGAGTTTTGTGTGTGTTTGCTTGTGTGTGTTTACAATTTGAAATAAGTATTTAATTAATTTTTATGTTTGCTGTGAGTTTAAAGGATTTTGTTATTCTCACTTGCCAGCTTTTCCAGAGGCTATGGGCAACTTTCGCAACTTTATTTCGTTAATCAGTAACTTTGTTGGAGACATGGGTAAGTTAACATATGATTCCCCAAACAATATCTCTAATAGAGTTATATAAAGCTCTGGTGGCATAGTGATTAGAATTCAGTATTGCAGGCAAACTCCGTCCACAGTCTGGAGTTCGATCCTGACGAGGCTCAAGATTAACTCGGCCTTCCATCCTTCCGAGTTCAGTAAAACGAGGACCCAAATTGTTGGGGGCAATATGCTGACTCTGTAAACCGTTCAAAAAGTGCTGTAAAGCATTGTAGGGCAGGATATAAGTGCTATTGCTATACATTTATAAATTCTTCTCATATTTACATTGCTGACCAAGGATTTCAGCTGATCTTATAATTTCCCAGCAATAATAATACTTCTTATATTTAGCTAAAGTACAGACACAGAGGCCAGCCTTTGGGACTACTGTCTCAAGCAATGGCTTGTCATAGAAATAGATATGGAGGTGAGGAGAAGAAGGAACAGCTACAAATCTGTACAAATTTGTTAACAAATTTGTTAACAAAACACTGTGTGTTTTCAGCAACTAAGTGAAAGGCGTAAAAATGTATCCCACTAATCAAATATATATGGCACAGAATTGCCAATGGCCCTTGAGATAGACATTCTTGCTTCAGCACTCTTTTGTGGGTGCAGCTGTTATAGAAATTAAAGGTGGAAAATACCTTGTAAGCTTGGCAAATATTTCTGCCAATGCCGGATTTTGCCAAGGAAAAATATCAAGTGTTTGGCCTTATCTCTTTTTAATATTATTTTCTGCTTATTTCATTTGATCTTTTTCCAAGGAGCTTCTCTGATGATCATCCAGAAAGACAACATTCTTTCCAGATTTCACTCTCTTGCGCCCAATAAACCCCCTCTATACAATTTTTTTTCCTTCAAAAAATTCCTCACAGACTGTTAATAATATTGTTTTGGTTGTTATACAAGCAGCTCAGAGCTACATTCATTTAAGATCCCTATAAAAGGTATAGTTTACCAGTGAAATGTCACAAAATAGGACGAACATGTAGGAAAAATATAGACTAGACATAGTCTAGACAGAATGTTGTGGGTTTCATTGTTTTTTTTTATATAACAATTAGGGGGTTGTGTTCTTTTTTAATTTTTTTTTGTGTGTGTGTGTGTGTGTGTGTGGTATGGGCATCTGTTTGCCAAATTTTCCAAAACTTATTGGAATAGATTTTTTTCTATTAGATTCCAACCATAGTTGTGTTATTGATTGCTCAAACTTATATTTCATTTGTATATTGAACTTACTTAAATATCTTTTTGTGAAAGGTGCGTGTTATTGGCTGAGGGAAAAAAGCATCTGCAATTATTCTACATTTGTAGTTAGTATGGTATCACACCAATCTTGATTCCTCCACATTTTAAGGGAATGGCATCAACTAATTATTTATCATTCCATTATTGTTCCAGAATGCCCAGCATGAATAATCAAATAAAAATGGATAAACACAGACAGCTAGATTAGCATAACCTATGTACAGAAGTGGCCAAAATTGTGGAAACCTTTTGGGAAAAGGGTACAGTAGAAATACCACCTTTGGTTAAGTTTCCACCAATTTTTCTTCTAATTTCTTTATAACTGTAGCCTTGTTCACTTAATAATACTATTTTACAGCGCTTTCTGGGTGACCAGTCAACTCTTTGCACCATTACTTTAATTTTATTACGTTTTACAAGCTCACTAAATGGAAGAACACAAAAAACCCCAACCAACTTGATAGCAATCACATAACACACTGACAAATGTCCTCCTCTGAGCTTCAATACATGGCATCAATAACTGAATCCTACTGTGATCTGATTGGCTCATTGCCAAACACAAGATGACACCTGATTGGCTCTCTAAACACTCATGCTCATTGGCTACAATCAGATGAAGGAAAGCTACCTGATATCAACCTAAGCAAGTTGTGCTTCCTTTTTCTGCTTATTTGGCTATAACGTTTCATAGAATACAGTACATATAATTGAACAAACCTTGTTGCATTACATTCTTGATTAAATTGTCTTTCCATTGATATATAATTTTATGGTATTACTACAAATGAAATGGTGTTATTAGCCATCAAACCTCAAAAATACACTTTTCCCAAAAGGTTTCCACAATTTTGGCCACTACTGTATATACAGGTAGTCTTAGACTTACAACAGTTCAGTTAGTGACCATTCAACAGCACTGAAAAAGTGACTTATGACCATTTTTCACACTTACAACTATTGCAGCGGCTCCATGATCACATGATCAAAATTCAGATGCTTGGCAACTGCAGTGTCCCCAGTCATATGATTCGCAACCTTCTAACTAGCAAACTCAATGGGTACACCAGATTCACTTAGCAATCGTATTAATAACTCGCCACTGCAGTGATTCACTTAACAACTGTGGCAAAAAAGCTCATAAAATGGGGCAAAATTCACTTAAGAAATGTCTCACTTAGCAATAGAAATTTGAGCTCAATTGTGGACATAAGTCAAGGACTATCTGTATAGAGACCCTCATGCATATTTTCTCACAATTTAGGTGCACTGATTTGACTTTGGGCATTGGGTATTGAGTAAATGAGCCTACCTCAACTTGGTACACAACAGGAACTAGATCAATACTTTGGGCCAATCTTTTGTATAACCATGTAGGGAGTGGGGTGGGAAATACAATTTTTTCTGAAGATTACAAAATAGCAGTGGGGGAGGGAAATCAGAAATACTGGCTAACTTTATTTTATCAATAAAGCTCCTATTTTTGGACATTAAAAGAAGACTTGAGATTGATAATAGGTATAAAAGAGGATATTTTTGTCTTGTATTTTATATGAAATGGAATAATTTTCTCTTTTTTTCATTTCAAAGGACTTTGGAGGACTTTTTAAGGATCCTTTTAAACTTTTGCAAAAACCAAAATCAACCTTTAAACAATGGAAAAATTGTGAGAATGCAGTAGCATACTTAGGGATGGGTCTGAAGATCCCTAAAATAGATTTGGTGGGTCACATGAATGAAATCTAGGCCATGTTGATTGTCATCCTGGAGTAATATTCATATTCCCATGTTTTCATAAATTTTTTTTAGGAAGAAAGCAGTATTTCAGAAGAACAGTCATGTGTTTTTTTAAAGCAGCTATGCTCTTGCACCCAGTATATATATATAACTTTGGGATACTTCAAACCAGCAATGATCCATATAGAAGAAAGTATATCCTTATTACTCTGCAGTATTAAACAAATGCTGGCAGCATGTCTATTGTTTCTCTACAGAACAATGTATTAAAATTAGTGTTGAGAGAAGAACAGCCAAATGCTAACATAAATCACCAAAATATCTTAGAATTCAGAGAATATATGATGGGAGAACATAGCTAGACAAATTGAAGCTCTGTTTGCGTAGGAATAGATGATTGGAATGAAAAGAATTTGAGTAATAGTTTCGAACTCCTGAAATTAACAACATGAATCTTTCAAAGGAGCTATTGAGGTGTCAAGAAATGCCAATAAAATGGAATCCAGCTTCACGGGAACATGGCAATTTTGACATCTTTATGGAAGACAAAGCTGGAGAGAGCATACACTAGTTGAATATTATCGTCTATAACTTCTTTCAGATCTTATAATTCCGATACAAACTAATCTTGAGATAAAGTTCTTAAAATAGGAAGCAAAGCACCTCTTTTAATGAGATAAGATCGGAATGGACTATTTAGGAATAGGAGTCATGCCTTGATAAAGTATCAGTCAGGAACACTCATATAGGCCTCAACTTGGGAGAGAACCCCTCAGCATTATTTATCAATTACTACTTTAATTATTAATGAATAGAACATGATTATTAACTACCTTTTTCAAAAACAAAAAAGCTCTTTAGGGGAGTCAACTTTCTCCCCTTACCAATTTCAGTAAAAGCACCAAGCCATCCATCCCACCCATCCCCAAAATTAGGATAGAGGAAGCAACATCTGAGAGGTATTTCTTCAGAATGATTGTCTTAGCTATAAACAAGTGATGTTGTGATCTGCCTGAAGCAATTTTTTTGTAGTTTTAGTGCATATGAAAATATTTTAAAATATGCTATTAATAGTGGCCTATTACATGAGAATTATATTAGCCCCTAACTTTATTTCAAGACATTTGATATCACATTTTAAACGTCTTGGGCCTGAAGTCTCTTAAGGACTGACTGCTTGATCTCACTTGATCCTATCCAATGGTGGGATTCAAATATGTGAACAACCGGTTCTCTGTGTGGATGCCGCTTCTGGAAGTCCATTCTGGGCCTGGGCAACAAAAAATTAACTGCCGGTTCTGCCGAAGTGGTGTGAACCAGCTGAATCCCACCACTCATCCTATCCTTGATCCTGCCAGGGGATCTGGCAAGTAAAATTTGTGCTTTATTGCACCACTATCAGATTGATAATCCAGGGAGGATTTTCCCAAAATTGCACTTACAAGTTTGAAAGTTTCCACCCAATCAAGGACTCCACCTTGCCTATCTGTTCTATTCTTTTGAAACCAAGCTTATACAGGTAATCATCGACTTAAACAACCATTCATTTAGCAACGATTCAAATTTACAGCGGCACTGAAAAAAGTGACTTATGTCCAGTTTTCACACTTACGACCATTGCAGCATCCCTATGGTCACATGACCAAAATTCGGGCACCTCCCCAGTTGGCATTTGACAAGCAAAGTCAAGTGGGGGGGAGCCAAATTCGCTTGACGACCGCATAACAACTGCAGTGATTCATTTAACAGCTGTGACAAAAAAAGGCATAAAATGAGGCAAAACTCACTTAACAACTGCCTTGCTTACAAATGGAAATTTTGGTCTCAATTGTTCTTGTAAGTCAAGGACTTTACTTAGGCACCATATTGTCTGGCAACAGCTGTATTTTTCTAATCCAGTAATTGATTTATACTCTAGTCTTTTGTATTTGCTTCTGAAATATCATTTCTGGCTTGTTGACTGGTGGCAGTTATGAAAACACAAGCTGCATTTACAAAATTTGATTGGTTGAGTGAATGAGTGATGACATGAATGATTGCTGGATGGTGCCAAGTGTTCTGAGGGATTTAGTTCCTTTTAACCTGAAATATTCAACAAGGCATTTTATGGAGAAGAAATCCACTCAAATGTCGTTCTTCATTACTGTTTTTGACTACTAATAGACAGAGGCCTTTGAACTATGGTGCTGGAGAAGACTCCTGCGAGTCCCCTGGACTGCAAGGCAATCAAACTGGTCAGTCCTAGAGCAGATCAACCCTGACTGCTCTTTAAAAGGCCAGATCCTGAAGTTGAAACTCAAATACTTTGGCCACCTAATGAGAAGGAAGGACTCACTGGAGAAGAGCCTAATGCTGGGTAAGATTGAGGGCAATAGAAGAATGGGACGACAGAGAATGAGGTGGCTGGATGGAGTCACAGAAGCAGTAGGCATGAATTTAAATAGATTCCAGAAGATAGTAGAGGATAGGAAGGCCTGGAGGAACGTTGTCCATGGGGTCGCGATGGGTCAGACATGACTTCGCAACTAACAACAACAACAGACAGAGGAGAAGACAAATGGCAGAATCCTTCCCCCCCCCCTCAGTTGAAGCCAGATGGACCAATTGTTAAAGATGAGCCAATAATAAGCAATGGATAGGTTTATTCTGTCATTGAGATATATTGGAGGGGGGGCATCCATATCTAGAAATATTCCAGTTCTGCACACATTCACTTCTCATCTGAAATGCTCAGATTGGCTGATTCAACTTGGCCTTATTATGAGCAACTTGCTATACAATTATTATATTGGGGTTTTCTTTCTGAAATCATTTGCTGTGTCCCCTTTAAGAGTTTTCATGGGTGAAAGTGTTAAACTGGCAGGCCAACCTATCCCAGGCTGCAGGCTCATTGTTTGTAACATTACATTTCTGGGTTATTTATAAACCTTGCATTTGAAGTTTTGGGAGGGTGCAGTTTTAGGATTGTTATAGAGTCGATTTTGCTGTCAGGAGAAATTAATGCTTTCGTAATGTACTTCAAACCTATATTGTTTGATTTAATCATAGTGGATAAAAGCAGCTGCAGTCTGTTTGCTTTGATTCTAGGGATATGGCCAAATAGTACAGTGTTCTGAAGAAGCAAAGGATGCTGGTTAATATTGAGGAACCTGAACAAACCAGTCCATTAAGAATGGCAGCATATATACTACAGAGGTAAAGAGTATGTGCTTGATCTAACTCTGTAATAAGCCCCCAGGACAGAATCCAATGGGAGTGGGGGATGGATGGAATCCCCTCAGCGGCATCTGAGGGACTTATCACTTGTGCGGTATACAGAACTCATTTTAAGTTTACATTTACAAGGATTAAACTGAGCTAAAAGCTTGTTCTGGGTTCTTTGTATGCAAGAAGGATTGATATGTCGATGTATGTGTTTAATTTTTAATTTGAATAATGTGGAACAATGTTTCTCACCCTCTTCTTCACAATGAATCCCCTTTAAATATCTTTTGTGGCCATGAACCATGGCCATGGACCCCCAAGACTTAATTCAGGATTTAAACCATAACATTTCTTCAAGCCTTCTCAGGCATCCTATGATAAAATCGTGCCCCTCCCAGGGGTCCATAGACCACAGGTTGAGAACCACTGATGTAGAATTATTAAATATAATGACATCCTCCAGCGTAGTACAGATCAATCCTACCAGTATAACTCTTAGTGATGTTTTCTTAATGGGACTTTAATCCATCAGTCACTGGTTCTTTGGACAAATCACAGGAAGGGAAGAAAGTAAAATACACATTGAAAAAGAGTCTTTAAAGTATACATTCAAAGAAAACAATAGTATATATTTTTTTTCATTTAGTAGAGGTGTCTTTGCTTTTCTAAAATTGTGTGTAGTACCCACTTGGTTTATATTATAGTTCTAATTGTTTTTTTTATGTTAAAATGGCAGAGAAAGACTCTGACTTTTCTGCAGCTAAGGTCAAAGGAGACTTAGAGAACCAAAGAAAAATTCTGCAGAGACCGCACGTTCAGCCAGAACTTAGATGACAAAAATAATAATGGCTCTGTAGGTTGTCAAAACCCAAAATATTTAAGAGAAGGAGGAATTGGTTGGTTAGTTCTTAAGGGATAGAGAAATAAAGTTTTATTGTGGTGAGGAAAAGTCACCCAAGATTAAATTCTGCCTTCTATAGTTCTATTTTCTACAAATAAATGGTCTCATTTTCTGTATCACATTAAATGATCCTTTAAATGGCTGAGTTTTATGCACATTAAGGTAAGAAGCAAGCTGATAATGTTCTTCGGAATTATATGAAGTGATTTTTGCCTTACTTTTTAAATGTAGGTTATTCCGTTGGCAAAGTAGGTCAGTCTGGCTGAGTCACTTTTATTTGAAGCTAGCGATGGTTACAATTCTGACTGTGGCTTCAGAGCTTATAGCAGTGCAGTTACTGTTCTATGTTAAATCATTCAATTAAAAATACCATTTCTGTTTGGGGTGCATCTGAAAGATGAAGAAAGCAAAGATTAATAGGTCCATGAAGATCAGTCCTGATGTGATCAAAGTGGAGGCTAAGAGTCAAAGAGGGCATGAATCAATCTGAATTTGGGATTTAAGGGCCAACTGAGCTGGGCTCTGTTTGAGCTATTCTGAGATAGAAGATTCAGTTCAGCAACAGATTTGGCAATAGATCTATTGGCAAGGCCTGCTATTGCTTTATTTTTTGTCAGAATGGGATTAAAACAGCAGGGAGAAGAAAGCTTTTCAAATTTTAACTGGGTGCTTTTAAGGGTTTCACTGCAAGACAAGCCGAAATGTTCCTCCTGTCCTACATTTAAGGCAGACAATGCAGGGATGAGAAAGAGATTGTCCAGCAAAAAGCTGAACCAATGGCACAAGTGTCTTAAAACAAACTGAAAACTTACAGAAACTTTAAAAAAAACAGCTCAAGTTTCCCCTTTGCTTTTCTGCAATTAAAGAATGATTAGTGATACTGTAAAGATGACTGCCCATGTATTTCTCCCTTCTAAAATGATCTCTCTCTGCCAGACACTCCATGGAGCTCTGGCATTTCCGGATTTGAAAAGGATGTTTTCCAGTAGAGCCAAGTGAGAATCACCTGTTGAGTGGCTGATAATTCCCTAGGCTCTGCTGATGGCCAGGAAGTGCTCAGCAGCTTAATCAGATCTTAATGAGCACTGCAGAGTCACAAATGAGTAAACAAACCTTTCTCCCTAGCAACCTGATCTTTACAGATCTAGAAACAGAAGGGCTCCATCCATTCCTGCTTGATTAAATAGTTAAATCAAAAAATGAAGAGAACATAAAGGCGGATCATGAAGAAGTGGCTGCTCTTGGTCTCCTGTTGCCATCACTCTCCCTGTCTCTGCCCTCCATCTGCCAGAGAACAGAATAGAATAACAGAGTTGGAAGGGACCTTGGAGATCTTCTAATCTAACCCCTGGCTCAAACAGGACACCCTATACCATTCTGGACACCCTCTTTAAAAAAAACTCCAGTGACAGAGAACCACAATGTCTGAAGGCAAGCTGTTCCACTAACTGTCAGGAAATTTCTCCTTATTTCTAGGTTGGTTCTCTCCTTGATTAGTTTCCGTCCATTGCTTCTTGTCCTGCCTTCAGGCGCTTTGGAGAATAGGTTGACCGACCCCCTCTTCTTTGCGGCAGCCCCTCAGATATTGGAATACTGCTATCATGTCACTCCTAGTCCTTCTTTTCATGGGAGTAGACATACCCAGTTTCTGCAACCATTCTTCATATGTTTTAGCTTCCAGTCCCCTAATCATCTTTGTTGCTTACTTTTCAGCTTACTTTTACTCCAGCTGTGAATGAATATCTTATGGGCACTTTTTGAAGTTAGACTTCATGTAGACCAAGGATATCATATGACTTTGGGCCTGTGGACTGCCCTTGTCTACTTTGCTGAACTGTGATAGTTTTTGCTTCTCGATGTCCAATGAAGATTCATTCTCTGAATACTAATGAATTCTGCATTTAATGCTTCCTCTCCTGAAGAGTCTCTCTGTCTCTGTCTATCTCTGTGTGTGTGTGTGCGTGCGTGTGTGTGTGTGTGTGTGTGTGTGTGTGTGTGTGTGTGTATTTCTCCCTCTCCCTCCCTCTCTCTGAAACAAGCATGCATTGTTTGGTTTCCCCTTTGGGATGTGAGCTCCAGTACAGTACCTTGAGACCATAAAAGGTGACCAACCCACAGTAAACCCACAGTATTTTATTTTACAATGGATAAGTTATCTCTTAAGCATGCGTCAAAATGCTCCTTTGCAGACCTATAGAAAATCTCAGAGTGATCTCTATCAGAACTGTGAACAATTCAAATTCAATGCAGCTATTCTTCTCCATTGCTGGGACTCCCAAAAATTTCCCTCAGTAAATAATATTTTCTATAACACATTATTTTTAACAGAGCTATTTCGCTGTTTAATGAATAACCACAGGTCTTTGAGCTGATTTTGATCAGGGCTGTTTTTCCCCCAGCGCTTTTGCTTTCTTGCGATTAAAGTTTGCCTCTGAAAGGGAATAAACCACCCCGTGTTCTGCTTCAGTGAAAAATAAATTGCTGGAGTATATAGCTTTTGCAAATCTGCTTTTCAGTAATTTTTATTGTCTCTTCGGTTGGCATTTTGCACAAATTGCTTTGCCAGCCATACTTCATTTACTCCCAAATGAAATTAGTTACAATTTAGTTACCTGCTTATGCAAAGCACCCAACTGTTTTGACCCTGGAGTTCTCTCATACTTTAAAGCACATGGATGAAACCAAACCAATCCATTTTGGCAGTTTCAATTTCTGGGGTGTGAATGGGGAGACAATCAGCGTGGGACAAAATATTGTCAACATTCGGGCTGAATATTGTACACTCGTTTTAGAATTTAAAAAGGGAAGAGGGAAGCAGAGCTATATCTTTACCGCAGCTTTAAGATGTGTAGACTTCAACTCCCAGCATTCCCCGGCATTCAGTACAAACAGAGTGGGGCTTGGGATGATTGCTTCTGGATAGGCAAGGATGTGCAAGGATGCACAAGTGGATGCACAACCTCTACATGGAACACTTTGAAACCCAAGCTCTAGAAAAATCTGATCACAAACCCAAACTCTGGCTCAGATACGTAGACGACACCTTCATAATCTGGCCACATGGGAAAGAAAAACTGGACAACTTCCTCACACACCTCAACAGCCTACACCCCAAAATACAGTTCACCATGGAAACAGAAGCTAACAACCAACTTCCCTTCCTGGATGTCTTAGTCTACAAGAAATCCAATGGCTCCCTAGGACACACCATCTACCAGAAGAAAACACACACAAACCGCTATCTGCACGCTCTCTCACACCACCACCCAGCACAGATCAACTCTGTAGCCAAGACACTCATCTCCAGAACAAAACGCTTAGCTGACGAACAACACCTAAAACCCGAACTACACACTCTCACCAATGTACTAACATCCAATGGATTCCATAGAAATAAGATTACAAACCTAATCCAAAAAGAAACCCCCACTAAAATCCAAGACAAAGAACAAGAAAACGGCAAAGCCATCCTCCCATACATAAAAGGCATCACAGACAGAATCAGTAAGATCCTCCATAAACACAACATCAAAACAGCATTCTGCACAAACAGAAAAATATCCACCATCCTTAGAAACCCCAAAGATAAAATTGAATTAGAAAATCAAGGAGTATACGAAATCCCATGCACCACTTGTCCCACCACATACATCGGACAAACCAACAGAAGAATAAGTGCACGCATTGAAGAACATAAGAACTCAGTCAAAAAAGAGGAACCAACATCTTCCCTGGTCCAACACCTTAAAGCCACAGGACATGAAATTGACTTTAAAAATACCAGAACCATTGCCAAAAGTGAACATTTTAATAACAGAATAATCAGAGAAGCCATCGAGATAGAAAAACGCCCACACAGCATGAACAAGCGAGATGATACCTCCCGCCTACCAGCCATTTGGAAACCCGCCCTCATTGACAAACGACTCCCTAACACAAAAAATGATACCAGACCCACACTCACAAAAACCACACAGGAGGTCACCACCAAACATCCACGCAAAAAACAAACCCAAAGCCACACTGACTATGAGGCACGACCACAAACCAGAAGCCAGACCACAGCTGCATCATTAGCCACTTTAAACCCCCCCAATCCATACATGAAGCAAACTGACACCCTCCATGAAGAGGAAGCACGACCACGAACGCGAAGCCAAGGAATGGCAGGGCAGCCCAAAATCTTGAATCCCTCTGCAACTCAGACTAACCTGAGCACAACCAAACAGAACACTCCCCCAGCCAATCAGAGCACAGCCAACCCCCCAGCCAATCAGAGCACAGCCAACCCCCAGCCAATCAGAACACAGCCAAGCTCCCACCCAATCAGTTTCATACCCCACTGGCAGTTAAAAGGAAGAAACAGCTAAGACCACACATTGCTGCTCGAGGCACGAAGCTGAAAGCACCAGCCTGAAGATGACGAATGGGACTTCGTCGAAACGTCGCCAAGACACTTCCAATTTTACGTGGGAGAAAACCGAACAACCAAAGACCTACATACAAATACCCGCGAAAACCTCAGAAAACAATTATAGATATATATATATATGTGTGTGTGTATATATATATATATATATATATATATATATATATATATATATATATATATATTGCCAACCTTTTGCCTTGATCTTGTTTGAACTTGTACTCTGAGTCCAGTGAGCACAACAAGTTTGCTGTGAATAGCTTACTATTGATTATTCATGCGTGACTGCTGTATGTTGACTTAGCACACATTTTCTACTCACAGCTCCAGAGGAAGCAACAGTGCAGGGAATAAAAGATAGATCATTAACTTCCTCTGGTCTAGGGAAAAGTAGGTTATCAGTTCTGAGCTCTGCACACTGCCTTTTTATCATGTAAATAATATTCCACCCACATTATAGAAAATACACAGGGGAAATACTGTAGAACTGGAGAAAGTGATCCAGTTTGAATTTTGAAGCTAAATTGGCAAGCAATCAGATATGTATGTATGTTTCTTGTCAACTAAAAAGCTTCTGCCCACTCTGAAGAAGCAGCTTTATTTAAACAGGTCTGCATATTGTTGCATCTAAATAATAATAATAATAATCCCAAAACAACTGGAGCACCACTTGAACACCATTGGCATTGACAAATTCGCTATTAGTCAATTGCAAAAGGCAGCCTTACTAGGAACTGCTTCCATCCTGCGACGATATCTGTAATACCATCAAACATCCATATCTGCCTATCCCAGGTCCTGGGTAAGGACTTGATAGGTAGACAAAATGCCAAATCCAGTCTGAACATCTGGCTGACTGTGCGATGATCAATAATAATAATTATTATAATTATAATTATAAAGTTGGAAGGGACCTTGGAGGTCATCTAAGTCCAACCCCCTGCTCAGGCAGGAAACCCTACACCATTTCGGACAAATGGCTGTCCAGTCTCTTCTTAAAAACTTCCAGTGTTGGAGCATTCACTGCTTCTGGAGGCAGGTTGTTCCATGGTTAATTGTTCTAACTGTAGGAAGTTTTTCCTTAGTTCTAGGTTGCTTCTCTCCTTGATTAGTTTCCATCTGTTGCTTCTTGTCCTGCCCTCAGGTGCTTTGGAGAATAGCTGGACTCCCTCTTCTTTGTGGCAGCCCCTGAGATATTGGAACACTGCTATCATGTCCCCCTCGTCCTTCTCTTTGTTAAACTAGACATACCCAATTCCAGCAACCGTTCCTCATATGTTTTAGCCTCCAGTCCCCTAATCATCTTTGTTGCTCTTCTCTGTACTCTTTCTAGAATCTCAGCATCTTTTTTACATCGTGGTGACCAAAATTGGATGCAGTATTCCAAGTGTGGCCTTACCAAGGCATTGTAAAGTGGTATTAATACTTCACGTGATCTTGATTCTATCCCTCTGTTAATGCAGCCTAGCACTGTGTTGGCCTTTTTGGCAGCTGCAGTACACTGCTGGCTCATATTTAAGTTTGCATAATTGCAGGTCACTATCTTAGAATGAGGTTACACTATATTCAGTGGAAATAGACCAGCGATCCTCAACCTTTGTGGCTTGATGGCCCGACTGGTGGGGGGGGGAACTGGGCTTTGCAAGTGACATGCCAGCGTGCGCATGCATGCAGCCCTTGCAAAAGTGGTAGGCTGGTGCAAGTGTCAGGCTGGTGCACATGCACATGAATGCCCACCAGCCTGCTGCTCATGCAAGTTGAGCTGCACATATGCATGTGTGTACACTCTGGCCAGCCACTCATGTGCCCAATTCCAAATAGGCCACAGCCCGGCAGTGGGCCACAGCCCAGGGGTTGGGGACACCTGAAATAGAGCATCTTTCTAGGCCTGTATAAATGCAACCTGATAATCTAATGTTCCTTAACATAACTGGGACAGTTAGTTAGTTAGCTAGTTAGTTAGTTAGTTAGTTAGTTAGTTAGTTAGTTAGTTAGTTAGTTAGTTAGTTAGTTAGTTAGTTAGTTAGTTAGTTAGTTAGTTAGTTAAAACATTTATATAGCCCCCTATCTTATATCAAATACTGGATGGTTCCCATAATACAATCTCATGTTAATGCTGGAAACCTTAGCCCAAATGAAATAGACTTTGCTTTGAGGCTGTAAATAAGATGATAAACCCTGAAAGCAATTAACCTAATCCTTCAAGGCTCCTTTCACGTCTAATATCAGGACTCACCCCAACTAATTCTTTAAGATACCCCTTACTACCTGTAGCCCAGTCAGCTACTCTTTGATTCATCATCCCTCGCCATTTATTACACTGACTGACTGATTTGATGTTCATAATACCTGAGAGTCAATGTAATACAGGGGAAATTGAGTTTCCATTCAGTCATAAAGCTCACTTTACAGTCTCAAGATCCTGTTATACTAGGATAAGCCAAGGGGAGATGTTCCCTACATGCTGCCATGAGTTCCCGGGGATAAAAAGTAATATATTCTTTGAGTTGTACTCAAGACCTGGTTCAGAAACATATCCATTGCCAGTTTACTTCCAGGTCCAATTCAAAGACTTGGCTATCACCTTTAAAGCTCCTTATGGCATGTGTCCAGGTTACCTGAGAAACTGTCTTGCCCACTGAGATTGGCCCACCCCACCGGAGAAAGGGTATGCTCCAGATCCCATCATTCAAGGAAATCCAACTGACAGGATCCAGGAAAAAGGCCTTTCTGCCATGGCTCCCGGCCTCTGGAACCTCCTCCCTCTCAAGGGAGATCTACCCCCATCCTCTTGGCTTTCAGGAAGGGCCTTAAAACCTGACTCTGCCAATTATTCTGGAGCCCAAATGATGGCGTTCCATACCGAGGGTGGTTAGAAGATTAAAAGAAGACTCCACCTCCATCAGGTGTATATTGGTTCTTTCCTTAGCTAATTTTTGTTAATTTTAATGTTAATATTTATTATTTTAATGTTTTATATTGTAATTCCTCCAGTCACTTGATAGTGAGATTGGGGGGTATATACCTTTGAGAGAGAGAGAATGATAGATAGATAGATAGATAGATAGATAGATAGATAGATAGATAGATAGATAGATAGATAGATAGATAGATAGATGATAGATAGATAGATAGATGATAGATGATAGATAGATAGATAGAAATAGATAGATAGATGATAGATAGATAGATAGATAGATGATAGATAGATGATAGATAGATAGATAGATAGATAGATAGATGATAGATAGATAGATAGAAATAGATAGATAGATGATAGATAGATAGATAGATAGATGATAGATAGATGATAGATAGATAGATAGATAGATAGATAGATGATATAGATAGATAGATGATAGATAGATGATAGATAGATAGATAGATAGATGGATGATAGATAGATAGATAGATAGATAGATAGATGTGAGAGAGAGAGAGAGAGAGAGAGAGAGAGAGAGAGAGAGAGAGAGAGAGAGAGAGAGAGAGAGAGAGAGAGAGAGAGAGATCCATGTAGTTTTTCTGTTAGCAGTATTGGGAAAAGAAGTTTTCTACTGCATTTTTAGGGATTGCAATTGCCTGGCTGAGGAATTCTGTGAGTTGAAGTCCTCACATCTTAAAGGTGCCAAGTTTGAAGACCCCTGATCTAAAGTGTGGCAATTCTCTGGTTTCCAATTAATTCAGTACTAGCCCTCCTGAGCTTCCAAGTGTAAACATGGTCAGGTAAGGGCTTCTGTCTGCTGAGGATCATGAAGAGATAAAGGGTGGTGATGGTAGCAGTATTGAAGATGATCACCTATAGAAAACCCATCCCTAGTTTTGAATGAGCCACCTATAAGCTCTTATGCAACAACCTGCTTTGGCTCCCACTTCTACATATTTTGGATGAGAAGGATGTTCAGGAGAGTGTTTTAGACATACATTTTCAAATTTAACATCTCCCAGCTGTAATAGATTGAATCCAAAACTACTGAAGAATTTGAGACTGGTAAAACTTCCTCTCACCTTTTAATCCCAGAAGTTGCCAAGCTTGCCCAGCATTTAGACAAGGGATAGGACTGACTGTCTAGAACCAAGATAGAGCAAAATAGCCTTATGCCGCTTTGTGCTTTTTATCACTTTGTTGCATAAACAATGTCATAAGCCAAAGTAAGCACAATATATGATTTTTTTTCCTTTTCAAAAACAGTACAAGCCTCAGAAAACCAGTCTGATTCTCTACTGCTCTCTAGTGCCAGTATTTAAAAAATGCATGCTCAATTAATTGATTCCCAGCTTTCCTTCCCTGTTGTGGAATATACTCTTAAAATAGCTGTTTATCCCCCAGGTATACTACATATCTATCTCATGTCGCCTACTGGAAGATCAAAACTTCTGCCTGCGTCGAAATGCATGTAAGCAAAAAGGAGGAGGAAAAGCTAGTAGGCATATCATAAAGAGCAAAAAAAAAAAAAAAAATCAATTACAAGCCACTAGCTGCTGCAAGACTGCAAGATTCTCCTATCGTTCTACAGATCCGGAGATTGTTGAGCGGATAATAATGATCGTGGAGCTACAAGCTCTGCTTATTGCTGGAAGCAAGAAAGGGAACTTAAGATCCGTACACGCTTATTCTGACAGTTTCCAATGGCTCTTGTTTTGTAATAAGGTCTCCAGGTTTTGACTCAGCCTTTACTTATAGCCCAGTGCAGATATAATCTCCATATTCTTTCTCCCCCAAGGGGTTTCAATGGATTTCAGTGACTATTCCAGACATTCAGGAAGGAAATCAGCCAGCCCAAATCAAGGCCTGGACTTAGTCTGAGTAAGTTCTGTTGCTTGAGGCTCCTAATCTTTCACGTCATGAGGTAATCAAATCTCGCAAGCTGAACACCAGAGTCAGATCGGCAGAGAGGAAGTGACAATTGATAGGCACTGGGTTCTGGGGGATATTTTGCAAGATTTGGGATCTAAAAAACACATTGGCTCTATATCAGGGTTTACCAATCAGTTCAGTCACGTCTCATAGAAATGCCGCATGTAGGAAACTGCAGTAGTGATTTTGCCCATCATGCCTCCAACCTTTGGTTTTATGGGTAGAGGAGGCTCTGAAGACCCCCAAAATAAAATTCATAGTAGAAATTGCAGGAGACCCATCCTGGGTTTATACATTCAGTGTAGCATACTTAAGACTGCCCGACACACCAAAAACAGAAAGAAGATTGGTGTGTACAGACTTGTGTTGAAAGAAAAATCTTCATCAGGGTCCAGTCCAAGCTGGAAATAAATAAACATGGGGATTGCTTTAGAAATAAATATTGAAGAGGAGAGCCAAACAGAAAGATGGCTCTGGAAAAAGAAGAGAGTGAGTACTTGTAGTAGGGAGTGTAGTAGGGAGTACTTGTAGTAGGGAGTCTTAGGCTTTTGTTTGGAGTTGTTTCCTGTTCCTGTTTGAAGCTTTGTATTTCCTGTGTCATGTACTTTGACCTGAGCCTGAGTATGCCCCTTTGGCATCTGTGGGTTAATCCTATTATGTGCCTGTCCTAGAGTTTGGGTGGGATATGTAGATTTTAGGTGTCTTTGTCTTCCTAAGCTTCTAGCTGGAGGGCTCCAAACTTTCTGAATGGATTATTATATCTGCATTTCTACAGAACTGGTTTCTGCTTGGGGAAGGGAGACTAGGGGCTATTAAGAAAAGCTGGGCGTGCTTTTCTGCCTCTTTAAGATCCTTTGAAGAAATATAATATTCTTCCCTTTTAATATTTCCTTCTCTGACTTCCCACACTTGCATGGCCAAGATCTTTCCCTTAATTTCCAGAACTGGAAAAAAAAATAGCTACCCATGTAAGTAGTCCTTGACTTATGACCACAATTGGCAGCAAATCAGAATTTCCATTGCTAAGCAAAGTGATTAAGTGAGTCAGTCGATTTTATGAGCTTCTTTTTCTGGCCACAGTTGTTGAGTGAATCACTGCAGTTAAGTGAATCAGGCAGTCATTAAGTGAATCCAGCTTTTCTAATTGACATTGCTTGATGGAAGCTGGCTAGGAAGGTCACAAATGGTGATCACATGACCCTGGGATGCTGCAACTGTGGTAAATACATGCTGATTGTCATATGACTTTGGGGACACTGTGGCAGTCCTAAGGGCAAGAACCTGTCGTAGGTTCCCTTTTTTTTTCAATGCCATTCTTAACTTTGAGCAGTTGCTTAATGAATGGTTGTAAGCCAACCTGTACTGTGTTAATTAGTGTGAGGAAGGACAAACAGCATGTTTATTTAGACCACAGGTCCTCAAACTTCGCCATTTTAAGACTTGTGGACTTCCAACTCCCAGAATTCCCCAGCCAATTCTGGGAGTTGAGGTCCACAAGTCTTAAAGTGGCCAAGTTTGAGGACCCCTGATTTAGACGGTCCCATGAACTTAACAAAATCCTTCATTTTATAAATCACAGCCCTGTTTAGCACAGTGGTTCTCAACCTTTCTAATGCCTTGACCCCATAATACAGTTCCCCATGTTGTGGTGACCCCCAACCACTTATACATCACCGAGTGCCAGGGGCGTGGCCAAAGGGGGAAAAATGGCGGACAGCCTTGTTTGGCGACCCCCATGAAATGGTCGTTCGACCCCAAATGGGGTCCCGACCCACAGGTTGAGAACCACTGGTTTAGCACATAGATTTCTGAATGTGTACCTCCCGTATGTGTAATCTTATAAAGTCTACTGTTCTTTTTCAATATGAATGCTAATTGTGATGATTGAACAAGATTTGTTCCTCCTAACTAGTGCTTAAATCTACCATGGTATACAACTCTAATGTCTATTCACTTATACCTATCTCTTGTGCTAATTACTAGCTAGCTAGCCAGCACGTGTGAAAGATGATACATTTTTTAAAAAAAATCTGAAACATGAAGTTCAACAATAACACTATCATCACAGAGTACATCACATAGATGGCTAAAGATATTGCAGTTTCTAATCGGGATGCCATTTTTGAAAGTGCAGATTCAGCTAAGATTCAGATTCAGATGAGCTTGCAGTGTTGTTTTATATCAAACTGAGAAATCAATATCCACGTAACCTCCCCTTACAAGCCTATTTAGCAAATCTGTACTGCTTGCTTTCATCTAACTCAGCCTGCGAAAATGTTATCAGTTCGGTAACTTAAACAAGATGTGAAAGGAACATTTTTACAGGCAAACAATAGAATTTCTTGTACACTTATTTAGATTGACGCTCATATTTGCTTTAGTTAATAAGTTGGACTCCTAATTAATAAATGTTAACTGTTGAGACTAAATGCAGTTCCATGGAGGCTGAGAACAACCGATCAAAGGACATTGTGCAGCAATTCTGATTTTCCCTTGTTAATTTTCTATGTGTTAGGAAAAAAAAGATGGCTTCCATATGAGGTTTATAATGGAAAATTGCATCTTGCTTCAATGGCCTACAGAATCTCTAAAACCTCAGTATGAGTTATCTCAACGGCAACTGCACTGTTTTTTTCTTGAGGAGGAAGACATTTTGTTTCTTATCCAATTGATGAAGTTTGTTGGATGAGAAGTGAAATGTCTTCAAGGAAAAAAAACAGTCCAGATGACTTTTGGAAAAAGCACCTTTGTACCTATATCCTAAGTGTACAGTGATGTTACTGTAATCACCCCTTTAAAGGTGCAGCTGAAGATATACATCGAAATACAACTACAGTAGTGTGAGAATCCCCAGAAGGGCAGCTGCCCTTATACACAAATGTTGACAGTTTGGGGTTTGTGATATGGTTTGAAGAACAGCAGATGAGGTCTACCCTCAAAATGCAAAGAATGTAAATTACAAATTAGAACCACACAGAATTTTGAACTGAGATTATTTTTAGATAGATTTAAAAGTAGAAATCGCTTGGGAATACTTAAGTTGTATCATTTAAGCAGCAGCAGAATTGGTATAAACGTGCTTGATGTTTAGGGCTTCCACACAAGTTTGGTAATTTAATTGTCCAAACCGTCTAATTCTGCAATTCGTGTTTGCCAACACAGTGGATTTTAAGTGCCAGATGCTCCAGTGTCCTTACTGCTGGCTAATGGTTTTCTAATTGCTCGTATTTGGTGAAGGCTCAGCTTCTGCATTTACATCATCTGACTGCAGTTCCAGGAACTGCTGCAAGGTCTGATAGGCAAAGCTGCATGTTTTTGCCGATGATGACGAAGTTAGAAATAAACAAGAAATTTCCCACTGGCAGATGAACCCAGTAAATAAAGTTGAGTTAGTGAACTATGTCTTGCAAATAAAAATCTGCTTGTACTTTATTTTTGCTTGGTGATTCAGAGAGATTTGGAGTAGTTTCTAATGCTTATAAAGATCACTAAAAATATTCATGGCTTGAAAATTCTGCTCAAGAGATCGATGTTGTATCTGCTTTACATTCATAAAGGTAACTACAATATTTGAAAGTCGCTCATCATGCAGAACAATTCCAATTCCAGCGGTGTCAAACTGCCAGCCCGTGGGCTGGTTGCATCATGTGGAGGCCGCACCCACCCCAGCTCCGGCAATGCAAAAAAAAATCACAATACGTTGCGACACGTCATGTGATGTGGTGAGTTTGGCACCTGTGCTCTAGACAGAGATCTGTCCATCATGGAGTTCAGGAAAATATTGAAAACCTACCTGTTCTGCCTAGCACAGGGAAAAGGGTGTGCTGAAACTGAAGGCAGGGATTTGCAGGTGTATGGCAGGTGTTATTTTCCAGGTTTTATCTTTTGGGGTGCTCCCCCGCCCCAAGATAATACTTTTCTTCTGTCGTTTTTTAAAATTCCACTTTAATCCAATTATTTCAAAAATCGTAGCGGGTTGGCTGATGTTTATACATTTGCCTTTCCCAAAGGGCAGAAATTAGTTACCAAATACTCCCAAACATCTCTATCAATCGCTCCAGCAGGGATGGGAAATAAGAAGTTTGTTCTCTCAAATTCAGGGCATCCAGGCTACCGCAAAGCTAGGAAACAGCTACTGCTAAGAAGTTAATTCTATCTCTGCACAGTAACACAATAAATGGGGATGACATTTTTTTTACTATACAAAAACCGCATGAACCTCCTGAGGCCACTGAAATTAAAACTGATCCCACGCCAATTAATGCTGAAATAAGTGCTTGGCTGCCACACGAGAACTGGTTTTTAGTGGCTTGCGAATATGGCAATGCTATCTCCAGAAGAGAGCATTTGTAGCTCAAGGCTGAATTATGAAATCCTTGATGCTTCTTGAACCTGATGCTTTTCTTGGGCATCTACAGTAGATTAACACTAACAACCCCAAAAATTAAGAAGTAAAAAAATATTCCAAAGAACCACCAATGTCCCACTTCATCCTAGCACTGATGTTATCTAATTTGGAAATGAAACATCTGCAAGAAAACCATCAAGTAGAGCTCACAATCTTCAGGTATTTATGGCATGAAATTACATTTTTTTTCTAGCTTTCTTTGGTATTATGCACAGATTTTGAGAATAAAAAGCCTGAGGTGCCAGGAAGTAATTCATTGCATTGGCTTTCGGTCAAATTAAGTTAGCTGTGATATCCACGTATCTTGGAGCATCTCTGGATGAATAAGATCAAATGTTTTGGACTTGGTTCTTAGGAAGCAGCTTGTTCAAAAAGCCAGTGTGATGTTATAGTTAAGCCACTGGACCTGGAGCAGGAGATCCAGATATTGCACTTCAGCCACGAATGCTCGTTTGCGGAAGTACCTCCCAAGCTGGTTGTGGTGAAAAGCTGTAATATAAATCTCATAATGAAATGAAATCATGCCCAATTAACAGACAGAAAGTCTGGACATAAAAAAACAACAACACATGGCTATGTTAACCTTTATTTGCTTACCACAAATAACTTCACATTGATTAAGCTAATACTGCATTCAGAGAAATTTTTTTAAAAAATAACAAAATATCTGTACACTACATCTGTTACAAATATAGAGGTGGTTTTAAGTGGTTGCACAAATGTATCACATGCTCTACACCAGGGGTGTCCAATCTTGGCAACTTTAAGACTGGTGGACTTCACTCTCAGAATTCCTAGCCAGCATAGCTGGCTGGGAAATTCTAGGAAATGAAATCCGTAAGTCTTAAATTTGCCAAGATTGGACACCCTGCTCTACACTGTTAATGCATACAGGACTAGAATCCAACATAATTGCCAGTAATTGTAGCTTTTTCTTTCTACATCTGAATGTCAACTAACGATATCAAGAATTCCTGTTGAACCAAACAGCACTGAATTACTACCACTCTAAGACACTGCATAAGAATAGCTGTGTTAGCCTTTGGTAGCCCAAAATCAAAATCAGTCCAATACATTTCATGAAAAGGCGTAAGATTTTTGCGAATTATTGGTCCCTTCATCAGTAGCTGCATCATCAGGTGCTTATGCTTTTTTATAAATGTGCTGAGTCTGAAAAGGTGCTCCTAAACCCGTCCTGAATTTCTGAAGATGTTATAGTCCTCAACTTACAAACATTCATTTTAGTGGTTAGGATTACAAGGGCACGTACGATTGGTCATTGCGCATAATGACCACTGCAACGTCCCCATGGTCATGTTATCAAAATTTGGGCGCTTGGCAACCGGCACATGTGTACAACAGTTGACGCATTCCAGGGTCAGGTGACTGTCATTTGTGACCTTCCCAGATGGCAAGTCAATGGGGGAAGCTGGATTTGCTTAATGCAGGGGTCTTCAAACTTGGCCCTTTTATGACTTGTGGACTTCAACTCCCAGAATTCCTCAGCCAGTGTGTCTGGCTGAGGAATTCTGGGAATTGAAGTCCACAAGTCATAAAAGGGCCAAGTTTGAAGACCCCCTGGCTTAATGACTCTGTGATTCACTTAACAGTTGTGGTGATTCACTTAACTGTTGCAAAAAAAAAAAAAAAGTTGTAAAATCGAGCACAATTCACTTAAACCACCACCTTGCTTTGCAATGGAAACTTTGGTCCCGATTGTGCTTGTTAAGTAGAGGATTACCTGTACTGGTATCTCTCATGGTTTTTCTAAATCAGATTTGCTTAGGTTGAAACTGACTCCTAACATTCATTCAGCAGCAATTATGAAATAGTTAACACCTTATATCAGAGGTCCCCAACCTTGACAACTTTAAGACTTGTGGACTTCAACTCCCAGAATTCCTCACCCAGCCTGGCTGAGGAATTATATGGTTTGATGTTTTCTACACAGAAGACAAGGCCTCATAAAAGGGAGAGAGGGACATTTTTCTTGATAAGACAAATGGAAGCAAAAAATTAAGTAGTCTGTAAAATGCTATCCTGTTTTATGTAGATTACTTGTAGCCTCATTTGAATGTGTGTGTGTGTGTATGTGTGTGATTTTTTTTGTTTTGGCTTGGGAAAAAAAAATCCCTGCTCAAATATTTGTTGGGCAATTTCCCCTCACACTCACTTGGTATGTTTGAATGAGCTATCATACTTAGTAATAGGAGATCCTGTACTTAACAGGTAGTTTGGACTAGACGACCTTGAAGGCCTATCCAGACCTTACATTCTATAATTCTACCATCCTCTTGTAAATTGGGTTTTTTCTTCATTTTCCTTTAACATCCCAGGGGCAGTCTTTGGGTATTTCTAATATGCAGATCCCAGAGACATAGACTTAAAATGAACAAAACAAAAATTAAAAAAAAAGCTAAATATAAATACCCCAACATGCTAACTTGGGATAATAACTGGAAAAAGGGACATTCTGATACATTGTCCCAATTAATATTAGTAGGCCTTTTAACGAGGTATTCATTCTCATATAAATAAAGAAAAATAGAGTAGTTATGAGGAACAATATTTTCCAGAATTTCAGTAAGTAGCACATAAAAGCAGCAGGCACAGACAGAATGTAGCCAATCAAATTCTCCAAAAAGAAAACAAAATCCCACCCTCTAACCAGGGCTGTTAAACTGGCGGCCTGCGGTCCGGATGCATCACGCGCAGGCCACGCCCACCCCAGCTCTGCAAAGTCACGATACGTCACTTGACTAAATCGAGTTTGACCCCCGTGCTCTAAACTAAACTAAAAACAAATTCCCCTGGAGGGCTTTCTAGGTTTCTCTATTCCTAACTAGTGGCATTTTGAGTTGCATTTTAAAAATCCTGCTGAACTATTGCAGAATTTACAAACTATCATAATACAAGAATATAGGCCGCCCTATTTTGTGACCACAACAGAGATCTGAAACTTGGTCATTAAATGAAGTGGTCGCCAAGCGAAACAGAAATTGTGCTTACGATGTTATTTTGTCTTTCCTTTGCTCTACAGACCTGCAAAGGTTGTAAATGAAAGGATTGGTCGAAAGGTTACTTTTTCATCATTGTTATAACTGTAAATGATCAAGGCAGTCGCTAAATGAGGAGTACCTGTAAGATTATAAGGCAAGGATAGACCAGAGTACATTTCTCTAATGGCCCTAACTTAACCAAATACTGTTAATATGGAATCAGTGGTTGTTATTAGGAACAAAAAGAAGTTAACAAGGTGAATGCTCTGTGTGTGTGTGTGTGTGTGTGTGTGTGTGTGTGTGTGTGTGTGTGTGTGTGAGAGAGAGAGAGAGAGAGAGAGAGAGAGAGAGAGAGAGAGAGAGAGATTGCACCTGCATGTGTCTGTGATAGTTTCCTAGGCTTGCAAACATTGAGCAATGTTATCGCTGAAAATAATAGAAGGCTGGGTATGTCTTTGCATCTTAAGACTGTATGTATCTGTATGTGTGATGTGTGTTGTGTTTGTGTGTGTGTGTGTATGTTAAATGAAGGTTAAACCAATCAGAGGGCATTAATACCTCTTTTATTGCTTATGTCAGGGGTGTCAAACTCACAATGTTATGTGACATGTCACAACATATTGCAACTTTTTTCCCATTGCTGGCAATGGGGTGGGCGTGGTTTTGGCATGACGCATCCGGCCCACAGGCCAGCAGTTTGACATGCCTGGCTTATGTGCTTTAAAGAAAACACAAAAATCCTTTTTATTGTAATTCACTATTGAAACTTAGCATTGTGATCTTATGGGCTCCAGTCAATCACAAGAAATTCACTGGATGGTCTGCAGCCCAAAGAAACCTGGCTTATATTTGTCGAGTAAAACTCACAGACTTTTGGATAAAACAGAAAACATAGCTCCTCATAAGTCAGCTCAAAGCATTACCCAACTCTAGAGATCTTAACTGCAGGAAAATATTAAAGGCAGTTTTTGTCTTCTACAGTAACACAACCTTCAAAGTCTGGGAAGAAGGATGCCGGATCTATGTCTTTTTTGGTGTATTAGAACTGCTTGAGGCCACTTTTTTTACTAACCTGTTATGCAAGCAGCCGTATGAAAAGCTAACAAATATTCTAAGTTAAATATTATAATGTTTTAATTAGGTGATTTAAAATCAGTAGGTCAAGCTTTCACTTTCTTTTTGCTGCCACCAAACAACAAAGCATTGGAAATATTAAATGTATTTTTAGAAGCCAGAATTTGGGATCGATTTTTTCATTAATAATTCTTGGGTCATTTGTGAAATTGAGATATATTGCAGTGACAAAAAGCTATTTCGTCTCGACTTGTGAAAAGTTTGTTTATCAATGCTGATGACCCCACAAAGAAAGAAGAGAAAATATATTGAATTCTGGGGGACTCTGCAACAGTTAGGTACTACTACCATAGATGTTCTCTCTCCTGAAAAAAGAACATGAAGATCAATTCAGTTTAATCATTCTATGAAAGATCGGGAAACCTTTTACTTTCTTTTTCTTTTAAAAGTGTTTTTCTTAAGCACTATTATTCCAGAAAACAGTTTGTCTCAGATCTCATGTTGGGCACAGAGATATTAATAACATTTAATCAAATGAATATATATGTTTGAGAGTTTTAAGTTAACCCTGGCTAACCAATAGCCAATGTTTTGTGTCTTCCAGAAGTTCCAGAATTCCGCCTTATAAATTACTCAACAATCACACAACGTGCCCTTCCAGGTTACCACACCATACATTTTCCCCTTTCCATTCCACTTTTTCCTATTCTGATTTTATTACTGCCTCTTTCAAATCCTACAGAAGCCAGTCTCTGGAATCCAACAATATGTCTACACATGGATCAAAATAAGACCATTCGTTATTTTTCACTCTTGATTAAAAACAGCCTGGCAGCAAACAAATAAACTCCCATCTCATCTTTGGGGACAGGACTTAAGAGAGAACAGTCAAAGTCACAGTTCCTTTTGTTCTTTTTAGAAGAGCGACAGCTTCTTCGTGGGTGACTCCTTCCAAGCTCTGCCCATTGACTGCAAGGATCTGATCCCCTCTTTTAAGGCGCCCGTCTTCTGCTGCTGCCCCCTACAATTTTTTTTTTTTAAAAAAAAACAGATTTTATTTTACAGAATACATATAGGGCAGACATGTCAAACACAAGGCCCGGGGGCCGGATGCGGCCCGCGAAATGGTTTCATGTGGCCCGCGAAGCCATCCTGGAAACAGTGAGGGAACGGCCCCTGCTGCCTTAGCCATGGCCCAGGCCGGCCGGGAGCCAATGTACAATTTTGTGGTATTTATGCTGAAACGCATTCAGTCTTAGCTCCACATAACCGTCTGGAAACTGCAAGGAACCAGCCCCTGCTGTATCAGCCCCACCCCCTGGGTGCCTGCTGGGGAGGTGTCACCCTTGGTGAGGAATGAAGAAATGCACCATCGCCTGAAAGTGGCCAGCAAATGGCCCTCGCCTACTTCACATATCCAGCTTGATGGGCTTCGGGGGAGGGTTTTTGGCAGGAAGCGGGGTGCTCTCCTCACAGCACCAAGAGGCTGAGCCGGGCAGCGCAAATCCAAAAAGAAGCATGATGACGCCCAGCCAGCCCAGTCCGCCTGGTTTCGGCGGGCAGCGGGCACTCTCCTCACAGCGCCAAGAGCTGAGCCAGGTGGCGCGAAACTGATGAGAAGTGCAATGCTGCATAGTCCCCAGCCTGCCCAGTTGCAGCAGACAGCAAGGTGCAAAACTGGTGAGCTTCGCACTGCCCGGCTCAACTTCTTCGCGCTGTGAGGAGAGCACCCTGCTGCCTGCCGAGACCGGGCAGTCTGGGGGCTGGGCGGCATTGCACAGGTAACTTTGACTCTCACGCTGCTCATGGCATCCCCTCCCTAAGAGCCCACCAAGCCAGATAGGTGAAGTAGGTGAGGGCCATGTGCTGGCCACTTCCAGGCGATGGTGCATTTCTTCATTCCTCACTCAGGGTGACACCTCCCCAGCTGCATTTCTTGCCTGTTTTTCTCCCTCCCTCCTCTCAAATATTTTCCCACCACTCTGTATTTAGGAAGGAAAGAAGGAGAGGAAGGGTCTGAAGAAAGTCCTGCCTTAGTCCTGCCCTGCTGCCCTTTTACCATCCCCTTGCCCCCTCCTCCTGGCCTATCCTGGGGTCTCCCATCCTATTGCTAAGGAAGCTTTGGATACAAAGCCGGGTCTCCTCCCTTGGAGAGGGAATGGGCCTCCCTCTGACTTTGCCCTTGTACCCATCATGAGCAACCTGGCTAAGGAGAGCAAGCACAGCAGCAGCCTTGAGGAGGAGGCTATTCTCCAAGCTTGTGGGTTGGTTTCCGAAGATTTTGTTATCAAGCTAGTGAATGTATGTATGTATGTATGTGTGTATGTGTGTATGTATGTATGTATGTATGTATGTATGTATGTATATGTAAATCCACACCCATGTGCTAAACTGTAACTAATCTCAATTGGATGGATGGATGGATGGATGGATGGATGGAGGGAGGGAGGGAGGGAGGGAGGGAGGGAGATAGATAGATAGATAGATAGATAGATAGATAGATAGATAGATAGATAGAGTAATTCCAGTTTAGCACATGGATATGGATTTACAGAAAGATTCCAGGATGCACAAAAATGACAGGAGGCCCCAGAGCATACAAATATTAGATGCATGAGATTTAGAGATAACAGTGCCCTGTTTTTAAAAAGAACTAGAGCAGTGGTTCTCAACCTGTGGGTCGGGACCCCATTTGGGGTCGAACGACCATTTCATGGGGGTCGCCAAACAAGGCTGTCTGCCATTTTTTCCTCTTTTTCTTTGGCCACGCCCCTGGCGCCCCATGATGTATAAGTGGTTGGGGGCCACCACAACATGGGGAACTGTATTATGGGGTCACGGCATTAGAAAGGTTGAGAACCACTGAACTAGAGATAGTGAAATAAAGCCGTACTAAATAGGAGGCATTGTTTTTTTTTCTTTTTGTTCCCGTCAGGCATTCAAGTCTGTTGTGTAGTGCAAGATAGGCAGGACAAAATTATCAAGACATTAGAACAGGAATGTCAAACTCGTGACGTCACATGACATTGCACGACATATCGTGACTTTTTCTCCATTTCTGGTGTGACGCATCCAGCCCACAGGCCTGCAGTTTGACATGCCTGCACTAGAGCAAGGTAAGAGCTAGAGGAGAGCCATCTCATACTTTGTAGATCAGCAATTTTCAAACAATTTGTGGCACATGCTGGTACCCTGCAAAAAGTCTACAGGTGTGCTTCTCAGCCAGGACCCCACCTCCCATGACATCACCATTGGCGAACCACCTCTATTTCTTCTCCCTAGTTCCAGCACCTGGGATGTCATGTGATTTTTGGTTTCGCTACAGGAAAGTCCTGCCTGTGAAATGCAGGCAGGGTTGAAAACCTCTATTCTAGATGGTTTTGATTATATAATATTTTGCCTTCGGTCACACCAATCCCATATAGAGTCTTAGATTATCTATATTGATGCTAAGGATCAACACAGACTTGATGGCGGCACAGAATCAATCTTTTAGAGAAGGCAGGAAGGACCATGTCAAAGTCTGGATTGTTTGGATTTAAAACATAACATCTAGTTAGTAAATGAATTTGGTATCAAGCTCTTACTTTTCCAAATACTGTCTTAACATAAATGGGCAAATCTCCGTGAGGACTTCCGTATCCACCTACAATGCTAAAGCCCAAGCCATCCGGCCCTCGATCCAGAGTGATGGTTTTGTACTGGGGCGGCCTATAACACACAAAAAAAGGTGTCTCACTGTTTACCTTAGCAATAAATCCTTTAAACATGCTTGATTGTCTAATATACATAGGTGTGTGTGTGTGTGTGTATGTATGTATGTGTATATGTGTGTGTGTGTATACACACACACACACACATACATACACACACACACACACACACACACACACATACACACACACTTACATGTAGATCTTTGGTTATTCGGGTTTTCTCCCGTGTAAAATTGGAAGTGTCTTGGAGACGTTTCGACGAATTCCCATTCGTCATCTTCAGGCTGGTGTTTTCGGCTTCGTTCTTCTAGAAGCACAAAGCCAAAAACACCAGCCTGAAGATGACGAATGGGACTTTGTCGAAACGTCGCCAAGACACTTCCAATTTTACGCGGGAGAAAACCCAAATAACCAAAGACCTACATACAAACACCCACGAAAACCTCAGAAAACAAATACACTTACACACACACAAAACAGTAAATAACCTTTAACGTCTTCATTTTGCAATGAACTGATTTGGGCTGACAATTCTCATCCTCTTTTTCTCCTCCACTATTATTTATTATCAGTGTTCTGTATTAAACCCTTTCAGTGGCATATTTTTGTTATGTTCACAGAAATAATGGAGCCTCAAAGCACTTCCCTAGTTATAAAAATCTTGACATACAAGCTTGCAATAGACTGTTGCAAATTTTAAATAGAACTGATACTCAATTTAAGTACATTTTCTTACTGTGGGTTTGGTAGTTAAGTTAGAAAAATCCGTATTAACCACTATTAAGTTGACAAAACTCACCCCAAATCATCCTGAAAGATGCTGCTTGAAGTTAGACCTGAAAATGTTAGACTAGATATTGGTGGATCCTGCTGTTGGCTAGTTATGACACTGACATCTCCACCAGCTACAACCTGCAAGTTAATGTTAAACATAAACAAACGAGTATACAGATTATTATATGGGAAGATAGACACAGGCCTAGAAAACAAAAACAAAAATTGGTCTGAATTTTTATATTCTTTAAAATGTTTTACAGGCATAGAGCTATAATCAAACTTCACTAAGAGGCATAACTATACCTAGAAAGCAACTGAATGTTTGTTTAGTTTTCTTCTGCTGCTGTATGTGTTTGTCTTGTCTTCATGTCTCAAATAATAGTCATAACCAGCTATTGAGCTCACTCACTCATTTCCACATGCTATTCATCCTGTCCTCAAGTTTAAACTAAGCCACCTGTTTTATTGCTATGTATTGCAAGCTTGTTTGATTTTAATATCTGTTCAGTTTCTCTTCCCTTTTTCTTTTTCTCTCTTATCTCACTTTTTGGTTGAAATTAGGTAATAACTGCCTTGTGCATGTTACAATGATCATTCAATTAATGCTCTGCTTAGCTCTTTTAGTTTCAGAAAGAATAATTTCTTTCTGAACATGAAGAGAAAGTCAGAGAACACTGCATATTTGATCTGAATGGAGGGAATTGAGTTCCACAGCAAGCTCATTTCTCAATTCTATAGGTCAGTGGTGGCGAACCTATGGCACGCGTGCCAGAGGCGGCACTCAGAGCCCTCTCTGTGGGCACACGCACCGCAACCACTAGCAGTTCGCGCAGGTCCATTAGGCCGCCGCCGCCCGAAGCAGCAGCTCTGCCCAGCACAAAGCAGGCAAAACGGCCGGCTAGCAAACTGAAGTAGAGGTGTTAGAACATCAAGGTGGCCATGCCTATCTGGCCACACTCATCCAGTCTCCTGTAACCATCCTGGACATGCCCACTCAGTGGACCACACACCCCACCTTCCCTGAGGGAACCACAATGCTGATGTGGCCCTGGCACTTTGCAATAAATAAGTGGGTTTTGGGTGGCGGTTTGGGCACTCAGTCTCTAAAAGGTTCACCATCGCTGCTGTAGGTAATCATCAATCTATGACCGTAATGGAACCTACCCATTATGATTACAAATGGTGATAGCTATTAAATGAGATGGGCCTCGCTTAATGACCCCCCTGTCCTGCTTTCCCTGATGTGGCCATTAAAATGAATGTGTGGTTTGTTAAATTGAGCATGGGCGCCTCAAGTGTGGGGGAAGCCCTGGGAGACTTAGGTAGGTCCAGGTCTGCCTGTACTGGGCTTCCCAAGGCCTTTCCCAATCCTCTCAGGCACCCCCTGATCCACTCCCTGCTCCTCAGGTTCTCTGCAGACTTCAGCCTATTCCCAGCCACTCAGCCACCCTACGAAGCCTAAAGCCAGGTAGCAGAACCTGTCAGTGCACGGGGAGCTGTTAGAACTTGGTAGGCCCAGGATGGGAAGAAGGCCTGGCCCACAAGCTTGGGTGACTGAATAACTGGGTTAGGAGCAGGCCAAAGGCCTGCAAGGAACTGATGGGATGGGTCAGGGAAAACTGATGGGGGGGGGAAGGATCAGCCGCTGCTGCATCTTTTACAAGGGTGAACAACCCTATGGGCATTGCAGCAGCCATAAATGTGAAACCAGGTCACAAGTAGCTTTGGGGAGGGGGGAGGGTCTTTCATAAGTGAAGGACTACATGTAAATCCCTAGGCCTCCATAAATACAAATGGCATATAGACAGACACTGTTATTATGTCTAGTTGCAAACCTAGTCCCTAAAGAAACACATTCCTGCTTGTAACCATTTTTTAAACACCTAAATATAGCAATGATGTCCAGAATGCTAGATTTATGATATAAATGCCCAAGCCAGGCTGCTAGTATGA
Organism: Crotalus tigris; assembly: GCF_016545835.1. Lineage (NCBI taxonomy): Eukaryota > Metazoa > Chordata > Lepidosauria > Squamata > Viperidae > Crotalus > Crotalus tigris. Next base: position 84,691 of record NW_024097123.1, read on the forward strand.
TAACATTAGCCAGATGCCTGGTTTCCAAATAAAGATATTTTGGGACATTTTTTACTGCAGCTGATCACACAGAGGAACAAGCTAACAGACGTTTGCACAGCAGTGGGTTGGACAGACGCTTGCCAGTTTACCTGTGTGATGATATAAAATACCTTGCGCTTCAACTTATGCTCTAAATGTACCTTAAAAGAACATACTGATTGCAGATTCTTGTTCAGCTTTTAAAAAGTACCATAAATATAGATGTAGAAAGTAAAAATGACCTTGATGAAAATATATGAACTATTGCCTGGGTACAATAGTTCTGAAGCATAACCATGAGATATGGTTATCATCTCAAGAAGCTTTTCATAAGCCACACCATCTTGGTTGATTTAAGGCAGATTTTCTGAAGGAGACTTTAAATTAAAAACAAGGGAAGAATTGGCTAAGGACACTTTTATGTCAATGGTTTGCCTATGTTGAAGTATCAAAAAGATTTAAGTTTCAACAAGAATAATTTTAGTTTTACAAAAGAGAGAACTGAATTTGAACTGAATTTGTGTTTCTAAGGAGGAGCATGTCATTGCCAAGATGTGTAAAATGAATATACAAGAAGACTTTGTGACTAAGTAGGCCAAATATCTGGGATATTATATAATGCTAACGCAATGGGAACACGTGGAGTAAGAGATTACAATTTACTTTGAACTATAATTTGAAAGACAATTTCTGTAATATAATGTATCACTGATATTTAACGCCTGATAAATTATCAAAGTTGTATCATCGGGTCAAACGTATTGTCAACAAAAGAAAGTCCCAGCTCTCTAGATTTGATCAAGAGTGCAGCTTTACTGAAAAATCTATCTAGGCGCGGCCGAAGCAAAGTCAGTTCTGGGATTTTCATAGTTAACTTCTCTCTTCCCCTCTGGGCCACCCACAGTTAGTAATTCACCAACTGAGTTCAGTTCTTTAGCTTTGGGGAAAAAACTCTGGTCAAACATTCTTCATGAGTTGGCCTTGGTAGATAACGTTTCTCCAGCAACAGAAGGTTCACTTGCATTACATAGCCTCCCCCCTCTTAGGAATTCACCTCCCTCCTCCCATCGGGTGAAAGCAGGTGCAAGCTATGGAGTCGAGTCAGGTTTGACACATATATTGGAAATGTTAATTTCCAATGAAGCCATTTTATATCACCTTAGACGGGCACATAAGAAACCTAAGAGTTGCTGGGATCAAATATGTATTTTAATTAAGACAATTCTTAAAACAAATATACAACTGAAATCAGAGGTCTTTTGTTTAGATCTGATGGATAAGCAGCTGGGAACTGTTCCATATATAATTGTAGCCAGACTTTTCTTTGCACAGAGATGGAAAGCCTTACAGATTCCCATAATCAAAGAATTGATGCTGAAGTTAATAGAACTGTCTGAGATGGCAAAATTGACTACCTTAAAGAAAAGACTTTGTCTCACTTTCTTTTTCTATGTGGAAAGCACTTTTGGATATATGTAATTTTTTTGCTAGAAAACCAATACAGAATAATACAGAATATAAAAATGATATATTTTGTGATTTGATGATTTAAGACGACGATTATAGAAATATTGGATATTGTTGATTTTTTGATATACCCATTTGTAACTATATCAAAGAAAATTGGAAGTTATTTTTAATTTCTTTTTGGGTTTTTTATTCCTCTTCTCTTATACTTTTCCTTAATAATTTTGTTTGGTATTTTTAGTTTATGTTTTGAAGAAATTTAATAAAGTATTTTTAAAAAGAAAAAGAAAAGAAACTAGCCCAGATTCAGTGTAGTATAAGAAGGGGAGAAATAGCGTTATTTGCAAGATTCTGTTATTACAACCAATTTCAAAAAAAATAGTTTATGGCCTCCTGTGCAGTTGATTTCCCGATTTGACCGACCTTATGGGGCTGGCATATGATTCTAGATAGCCATCACAATATATAAATCATAATGTGAATAATTGGAAGATGAATTCTACCTCCTTTACATGTTAATTTGCAGGTAACATGCCTACCTGTAACTCAATGGTGCCCAAAGCATTCTTTAACAAACTGACGGCCTGGGAATGAGTCATGCCTTCAGTGGATGTTCCACAAATGCTCACAATCCTGTCTCCAACCTGGATGATGAAAGATGAGATATCCGGGGGGGGGGAGGAGAGAAATAATCTATCATGCCAAATTATTTCAAAGTCATTAATACTTTCTTTCCCTTTACAATGCAAGCAAACAAGCAAAATTGGTTATGGGGTCCCAATACATATCGCCAAGCTATGGCTCAATGTTAATAACTGGAAATATCTTCCATGTTTCTAAATTTAAAAAGTGGGCCTTGAATATAATAAATTGTGGTTGATTTAGTTGTAGTGAATAACTCATACTTGGTTAGATTTGGGCCTTCTGATACAAACTGTACAACTTAGTGGCTTAGTGTGATCGTACAGATGGTTCTACAGTTAAGACCATAAATGAGCCTGCAATTACAGTTGTAAATCATGATGTTAAGTACTGTAGGGCATCATGTGAGTGGGTCTGATTTAATGACCTTTTTTGCCATGGTCATTAAGCGAATGTGGTGGTCATAAACCCACTGCTCATTATGGGACTTTTTTTTGCCAGAAACCAAAAATAAACATTTTTCTGAGAAAAACATTGTAAATAATAATCACATTACTGCAGGACACTGCAGTCGTAAATGTGGGCCAGTGGCTGAGCGCCCAAAATGTGGACACATGGCTGGGGAGGGGGGCTGTCAGAACTTTGAATCTGAGTCATAATTAGTTTTTTGGAGAGGATCTGTCAAACAATGGCTAAACAACCAGTTGTAGGTTGAGGACTGGCAATACAGAAATAAAAACATTTTTTCCCCCTTGGACAAATTGAAGAGTTGCTCCCACTGCTGCAGTTTTCACTTTCCAAATTGAGTCACTTATTGGTGAACCATCTTGTACCTAAGATGGCATTCTCTTTTGCAAAGATGACCTTTATTTACATTAAATGTGTTCAACCCTCATGGAACTGAAGCTCATGTGTTGCTCTTTTGACTAAAGCCTCTTGGCCCCTGAAGACAACAGGTGAGATACGGTAATGATACAACAGCATGCTTTAAAAAAATTCCAGCTGTTTTCGTCCTTTAGGCGAAGATGAGGGATTAAAGTATAAATAGTCATTCTGAGCTTCATAAAGTTTTATTAATTTATTCAAATAATTTATATGGCTGCCCATCTCACAACAACAGCCTTTTACAACCTCCATTTTGCATCTTTTAACCATCAAATCAAACCATCATACCACTGTTGTCGTTCAAAATTGATAGTTGCTCTACTGAACTTCATTAATATGAATGGAAATGATTTGGAAGCCATTAAATCAGGGGTCTTTAAACTTGGCCCTTTTATGACTTGTGGACTTCAACTCCCAGAATTCCTCAGCCAGGCACATGGCTGAAGAATTCTGGGAGTTGAAGTCCACAAGTCATAAAAAGGGCCAAGTTTGAAAACTCCTGCATTAAATAGTGGCTAGAGACCACAAAGCAGCCAACAAACCCCAGGATACTTACCATTGTCTTATCTGATTAACACACAAATAAAAACAATATTGGATCAGGTTACTTGAAGCAGGAATAGTCTATCATAACATTTTCAATTTTCTTCTTACCCTCAATTTCTGGGTTTGTGCTGCCACTCCATTTGGATGCATCATGGCTATAAAAATGGGAACATCACCAAGAGGGCTTCCCACTCCTCCAGCAATACTGACTCCCAAAGAATCTGAAGGGCCCTGTTAGAATAAACACAAACAATGGAGAGAGATGGGCACTTTAGAAATAGGAAATATAAATAAATAAAAGAAATAGAAGTTTGCTTTGTTCTGTTGGTAGAGGCAGGTTCTAACCATGACAGATTAGCTGGCTTTGACTTAATGTAGAAGATAAATTAAATTCTAGGTCAGTGATGGCAAACCTTTTAGACACCAAGTGCCCAAATCGCAACCCAAAACCCACTTATGTATCATCGGGTGCCGGGTGGGCATGGCCATTGGGTGGGTGTGGCCCATTAGGTGGGCATGGCCCATTGGGTAAGCGTGGTTGTGGTGGTAATGGCAGACTGGGTGGGACTAAAAAGTTCAATCAATCAATTCCAACTTTGCAAAATCTTTTTTTCCTGCGAGAAGTTGAAATTGATTGATTGAACCTTTTTTTTTTGCACATGGCGGCGGCGGTCTAAAGCGAAAAGGTTTTATAAAACCCAGCTGAAGGCCTAGGACTGGGGCAATGGTGTGCGTGCCCACAGAGAGGGCTCTGCGTGCCACCTAAGGTTCTAGGTGTTAATACGGTAATCTACCTGTAAAACTCACAAAGTGAGACTTTATGCTCATTACATCTCTTACAGGGTACAGTAGGCTAAGCAGGAACTCTGACCTTATTTTTAAGCACCTTTTCAAAACCAATGGCCAATTTCCCTGACAAACCAAAATGGAGTCATGATTATTGCTAGAAGGAAACATGGAGGCCGTTGCCAGGAAGACTATTATCCAGCTTTCTTTGATGTGTCAGCTGCATCCCTATCTGCAGCAGGTACGATGCCTAACTCATCACTATTCACCTGGATGGCAATCACTTGGCATGGGGATACTTTTGAGGATCGTTAAGTGTTTTGAATTTATTACACTTTCTTTGGAAATAGCCTCCTCTTAGAAATCAGATTAAGGCCCCTCTTCGACTGCTTTCATAAGCAATCAAGAGTTCCTCCAGAGACCACTGAGAGGCTGAGAAAATACTATCTGTGCTTATTGTTTTGCTGCTTCATGTCTATTTAACTTAATTACTTTGTTTATCATGTATTGTCCAGGAGAGTCTGTATAAAATTTACTTCTGAGATATTCTGTATGATCAAAAAGAAAACAGATAAAGGTAATTCTTTTTTCTCAATCTATACTGGTTGCAGACGATTGGGGGGGGGGGGTTTAACTGATCTAAATAGCCTCCCAAAATGAGAAGTTATTTGAATGAACGGTTCAGGTTTTTATGTCTGTAAATGGAAGAGATCTGTGAGTGTTGCACAAAAAATTCTCCGTATCTTGGCTGACTTCAGCATGCATTAGCTTTTAGTTTGAGTCCTTCTTTATCACCAATATCCTTTGCATCTCATTAAGAAACAAATAAAATATAAATGTTTAAATGCCATTAGTACATGAAATATACCGTTTATTAGGAAATTTCAGAAAGTACTATAATTCTATAAAATCATGCTCCCTCTAGTGTATGGTTTTACCCACAACTTTAAGTACACTTGTTTTGTCTTGCAAAATCTGATATGTTACAATAAACAGCAGCTTCAAAAGCTGTCTATTTTTTTTAAGTAACTAAAACAAATTTCAGAAAGATTAAAAACATAATGCCAGTGGAAATTATAATTAGTATTCAAGTAATTTATGTACCAAAGCTTTCTGAATATTGTAATATTGAAACAGTACTATGTACCAGAAAAAAAATTAAGGAAAATGATTATCTGCTATTTCCTATTTATTATGTTTTATTATGTTTAAAAATGAACAACTGTTTCCTATCCACTGGATGTCAGCAAAACTGAGTTAAAAATACAGTGGATTTTAAGTTAGATTGAATGGGTATTTTCTGCAGATATTCTTTATATGGATCTTTTTGGGAAAGATTTTGAATAAACAGTAAAATCCCTATTTTAATGTCAATTTTTAAAGCTCAGCTCTGCCCACATCTTAAACAGGGGAACGTCTCCTTGCAAGTGCAACAGGGAAAGAATTATTCTCAATGAATTCCCAGTAATTCCAAGAAGTTATCACACAGCAGCCAGAGGATTGGTATGCCTGGGTGGATTTTGGACTGGGTCTTCTTGCCACCATACAATCACAGCAACAGTGAAGATATTCTGGCAGGGAGCACACTGGCTAGCCATGTATTTTACTTGGAGAGGGAACTGCTCATGAAAGCATCCAACTAGTTTAAGGCTGAGCGGATAGCCTCCATTCTTTCATAAGCTTATGCTGAACAGTAATACATCTTAAACAGCAGCTGTCAAGTTTCAGGCCTAAATCTTCTAAAATGGATAGGAACAAATGCCCCTTTATGACTTGTGGACTTCAACTCCCAGAATTCCTGAGATGGTGGGGAATGGAAAGATTTGCAAGGAGTATAAATCTTTCCATTCCCCACTATCCAGTCAGAGCTGGAGAAGCTTCTTGGATGAGAAGCGAAACGTCTTCAAAGAAAAAACAAGAAAGCCCAGTTGCCTCGTGAAAAAAAGCCATCTTTGGAATGAATCACTGCAGCTCTTAAGTAAGCGACATGGATGCCAATCTGGCTTCCCCATTGACTTTGCGTGTCAGAAGGTTGCAGATGGGGATCACATGCCGTCATAAATAAGTGTCAGTTGCCAAGCATCTGAATTCTGATCACATGACCTTGGGGGAATGCTGCTACAGTTCTAAGTATAAAAAAAAAACCCACCAGTCTTAAGTCACTTTTTTCAGCGCCATTATAATTTCGAATGGTTATCAAATGAACTGTTATACATTGAGGACTACCTGTAGTTGAAATCCACAAGTCTTAAAAGTTGCTAAAGTTGGACACCCCTGGGCTACACTGACTTATGACACATAATTGTTCAAAAATAGTTCAAATTCTAGCCAAAGCTACATCATGGATGGAGCTACTAACTTATCATACTTGATCCATTTCCAACAGAAAAAGTAGGCAATCACTGTGTTTGATTAAAGTGAACACAACTATTTGTGAACCTTGCCACTGAGGGTTACTTTTTTACGTTATTCACTCTAGCACACGGTTTTCATCAAAGGTAGTTTGTTTCTGCAGACAATGATTAAAACATCTCTACTTCTTGTCCCTGTGCTGCAATGGAAACTTGACTGGGAGCTCAAGGATTTAAGCATCAACACCTAAAGGCCCAGGTGGGATGACCACTTGCCTCTTATGCCCTCTCCAGAGCAACTGGGTAGCAGAAGAATCATGCTTCTTGATAAACAATTTCTATGGTTGAAAGGGGGAAAGGCAGCTTGCCTACTTTGAGCCTTTTGTACGTTTTAAAAGTTTTCTTTAGAAAATTCTTCTTCTTTAAAGTCGGTTTTTAAGATTGCTGTTTGTTTTGTTTTGCTAGGGCATGCACACAGCACACATACGCACACACACACACCCCTCCTATGCTATGTTTCAAAATCATATGAGGTTTATGAACAAACATCACCCATATGGACTGCCATGCAAATCATTCTGCATCCTCAAGGGAGCTGTGGGCTTTGTTTCCTGAATAACAGGCCTGGCCTGCTCTGTGATGAACAGGCTCTGAAGCTTCTCAAAATGAATTGGGTGGCTTGTAATATGGAGTGAACCAGGAAAGTACCAGATTTTATTTTTAATTATGTTAAAAAAAACCCTCCCCCCTGCAGAGGTCTAAATGTTCATATTATTGACAGATCTCTTTTTTTAAAAAAAAGAAAAAGCAATAACCATAATTCTGAAAGATAAAAGACATTTCAGAACAAAGTTTATATCATTCTTAACTAAGGGAACAATCACCCCAAAAAAGTTAGAAAAATATTTTTTTAAAATGTTAAATCACAGGATTAAAAGAGTGATGTTGTTTAGTATAAATTCAAACCTAGTCTTTCACTCAAAAATTTTGTTCAGCATAATTTCCCTCCAATGCTTTCTTATTTTATTAAATGTATTGGAACATACTTACCTTTTTTATTTCAACTGTTCTCAATCCTTGTATTTCAGATGCCACTATTAAAAACACAGAAATTACGGTTGTAATTTTCTATTTCAAACTGCTGAATTTTCATGCATTTAAAAATGTTTTTAGAGCAAGGTATCTATTGCTGAGAATACATAACAGTTGCTGCCTATTCTCAGCAACAAACAGTTACTGTTTCCAGGATAGACACAGAAAAATGCTTTTAGGTTGGTGCTCATCTCCTTTCTGCAATACTGTGAAAAAAAAAATTGATTTGGTTATTTTATAGAAATGCCTAGAGGAAATTATCATTTACTGTCTTTGAACCTCCACCTTCATGTGATCACAATCCGGATGCTTGGCAGTTGTCTGGAACTTATAATGGTTGCCATTTCCCCAGTCATGTGATTGTGATTTGTAACCTTCCCTGCTGGCTTCCCACAAACTAAGTTAATGGGGAAGCCAACAGGGAAGGTCACAAGTTGCTCAGTTAAGTCTCCCCCACTCAAATGCCAAGTCCCCAGTACCCTTGCCCCACCTCACTGGCCATCCACACCCCTTTGTGCACCCTTCTGGAGCCTTGTACTTCTTGCACTGTGCCCTCCCCCATTTCCCACCATCTCACTGAGCCTTGTTGAGCTTGCACTGTGCTCCCCCACCAACCATTGCTGTGCTTTTGCTGTATCTCACCCGTCACTCATGCATCCATCTCCACAGGCAGCAACTAACCTAAGCCTTGCTGTGCTTGTATTATGCCTTACTGCATTCATGCTGCACCTCCTTCCCAGCCTATGCTCTCTCCCCGAGCCTTGCCACGCTCATACCTTGACTCTCCCACCACTCGCAAACCCTTCTCTAACCTCCCTCACCCAGATGTAGCCATCCCAAGCCCCACTGCGATTGCACCATGGCTCTCTGGCCACCCAGACACTGCCCTGTACCCATTCGCACCCAGCAGCGGTCACGTACCTGTTTGCTAGCCTGCTTGAAAGATACCTAGGATTTGTGACTTCCTGCCAGCTTCCCCACTGACTTTGGTTGGAAGGCGGCAGGAAGCTGGAAGCAGATGCTCACTTAAATGCCCCACAATCCTTAACTACGGCAACAGAGACTGCAGAGACTGTCATCGCTAAGCGATGGACTCACACCATGTGATGGTTTACGACTGCATTGCTTAGCGATGGAAATCTTAATTGTAGCTGCAACTCGAGGACTATGTGTACTTATAAAAAAAATCATTTTAAAGGTTGTTCAAATTTTAGAACATCGCTTATTTTACAGCACCGAAATATATAATATAATAAATAATGTAAATAATCACTATTGAAACTTACAACAGTTCTTCTTCAGAGTGCTTTCGTAACTTTCAGGCGGGTTGGATCCACCAGCTGGGAAGCTGAATGATGTCAAGCTGCCGCTTCCTTCACTGACCTTAGAGAATTACATCAAAATTATTCTGGAATCATTGCCTCCTTTTAAACCGATATACTATCTAATATTTTAGCAACACACATAATTTTTCTGGAAATATACCTACCCGTTTGGATCCAGGACATGGTTTCTATAAGAGCAAAGATAAAAAATCTGGATCTAAAAATAATTCAGGCTACAATATTATTCAGCTATAACAGTGGATTTGGAAAATTGTCTGGCCTGGCTTAAATATTGAATACAGGTAGAAGGAAATGTATTCGAAGAAGCATTCGTGATTCCATGTGACCCATATTTTTTCCCCCCTACGGAACAGAGCTCTTAGGCAATTGTCCTAACTGGAGGTATTGTAAAGTCATTAGAAAGATGATGATCAATTCTATCCCCAATACTCCTATACCAGGGGTAGACAACCTTGGCTCTTTTATGACTCGTGGACTTCAACTCCCAGAGTCCACGAGTCATAAAAGAGCCAAGGTTGCCTACCCCTGTCCTATACCAATGTAGCTCTGAAGGTTTACTCTGCTTTAATTGTGATAGCCAAAATTATAAAAATGACAATTTAATGTTCAGTATGTTTGGTAAATAAATTCTGACATTCACAATTTGTGAAGCGGTTTCCTAAATATCACTTTTAAAAATATTTAATGTGAGCTGGTTCAACCAATTATGGAATTTAGTTGTGGGTTAAATTATCTTTGATAATATTCTACAGAAATATCATGGCACAACAAAATCGAATTTTTCCTTGTTCGCTAACTTTTATAATGTAGTAACTGGTTTGATCCCCCCCCCCCAATGAAATTAGTGCAAACAGTTACAAACCTGGCTACTCTGAGACAGTCTCCTCTCTGAATGGAATGAACTCGTCTTTATTCTTCCAACTTCTAGTTTAACAACACCTAATGAGCACTAGGAAGCAGAGATAATTGGTTAGATAATTGACTTGATCAGGGATCAATAAAGACATTTTTTAGTTGAAAGGAGACAGCCTGCCTTGGGACACAATTGTCAGTTGACAAATTTGCATAATTTGTATAACATGATCAATCAATATTGGGACTGGATGACTCAAACCTAAAATCCCAAATGGGCATAAATATTTCTCATGTTTCACACCTAATAAGTGAGTTTAAAGATTCAGTTTAAAGATCTGTCTATAAACATCATTATAAAAAGCTCACAAACCTGCCTAACTATTAGAACACCACTATTTGCAACAATTGTAACTTAAGGCATTTCTACCTTATGCAATACAGGTAATCCTTGAATTATGATCATAGATGGGACCAAAATTTCCATTGCTAAGGCAAGGTCGTTGTTAACTTGAATCATGCCACCAAATTTTCAACCTTTTTATCTAGGTGGTTAAGTGAATCACTGCAGTTGTTAAATGAATCATGTGGTCTTTAAGCGAATCCGGCTCCCCCCCATTGTCAGCCAGCTGGGGAGGTCACAAATGGCAAATGATCCCTGAATGCTGCAATTATCCTAAATACATGCTGGTTGCCAAGCGCCCAAATTTTGATCACATGACTGTGGGGATGCATGAGTTTTAAGCGCGAGGACCAGTGGTAACTCACTTTTTTCAGTGCTGTTGTAATTTTTAATGGTCACTAAACGAATGTTTGTAAGTCAAGGACGATCTATACTTGACAGATATTCTTAACAAACCATCTAAGTAGACATATAAAAAAAAAACCCACTACAATAACAATATGCATTAAGAGTAAGGCCGGAATCAGCTCAAAATCTAATTTTAAAATCCAACATCAAAATCTTCAACTCCACTATGACTCTAACAAAAAGTTATATTATCTCTTCTGTTAACACCATTAATGAAATTTAACCTCTAACGCCTGACTTATTTTTCCTTTTGACCACTGAACACACTCAGGCTTCCTGTGTTCTCCTACGAACAAGCCACAATTGAAGAAGAAGTCATTTAAACAGTAGCTTTTTTCAACTGGTAGGTACCCCAGTTAAAGTTAAATTTAAACAAAATATCATGTATCAATTTTAAAAGTGGTGAGTATGGTAAAAAGATTTCTAAACTAACTGCCCAGTTCAGTCCCTTCATCTGATTTATACTGAGAAACACATATCCTAGGACACAGCCGCATGCAGCTCTTTGAGCCTTCCCCTCTAGCTCCCAGCCTCCTCTGCCATTTACAGAGAGAGACAGAGACAGAGAGAGGCACTTGCACGCTCTCTCTCTCTCTCTCTCTCTCTCTCTCTCTGTGTGTGTGTATGTGTGTGTGTGTGTAAAAAAGAGTGGACTCACGGTATTCTCCGACAAGCTGAAAAGCTTATTTGGGCAGAGCTCCTCCCTTTGCTGAGTCTCTACAGGAAGCAGGAAGGGCAGGAGAGAGCTAGCTAGCCCAGCTATGCTGACTCAGGAATTCTGGGAGTTGAAGTCCATGAGTCATAAAAGAGCAGAGGTTGCCTACCCCTGAGCTTGTTGTAGAACAGCTTGAAGCCAGCTTGCCAGGTGAGCAGAAGATCGGAGAAAGGAAGAGACAGGGGGGGAGAGAAAGAGAGAGAGAGGGAGAGAGAGAGAGAGAGAGAGAAAGAAAGAGAAAAAGAGGGGGAGAGGAGAAAAAGAGGGAAAGAGAGGGAAAGGAAAGAGAAAAGAAAGAAAAAGAGAAAGAGGGAGAGAGAGGGAGGGAGGGAAAGAGACAGAGAAACCCTTTTGACATCTAAAATGAAGATAACACTGCATATATCCTTTTTTACCTTTATTATAGGTGTGTGTATATATGCATGTATGTGTGTGTATATATGTGTGTATGTGTATGTATGTATATGTATGTGCGCGCGCGCACACACACACACACACACAAAATAAAAGTAAAAAAGGATATATGCAGTGTTATCTTCATTTTAGATATCAAAAGGGTTTTGTGGCTCCCAGTGTTTTGTTTTGGTGGGAAACAGGTCCAAGTAGCTCTTTCAATGTTTTGGGTTGTCTACCCCTGTCCTAGGATTAGTATCACTCATGAAAAAGTAACAAAAAATGAACCCACTCTTTGTTTAGTTACTGAATTCTACTCCAGCAACCAGATTGTTCAGTGAAATAGTCACTAAGTGAACATGTGACTGAGACAGAGAAAGAGGGGGGGGGGATGCTGCTAAGATCACTGGCTGTTGCCATCTCATTCAAATAAAATTCTCTCATGCAGTTACACCCTTGTTATTCACAATGGCATGCATTATTGTCAAGAGCGTTAAATTTGGTCGTAATGGTTCACACTGATTGGAAAATGAATTTTTTTATTACCTTTTATAATTATCACATTTGTGAATGGTTGCTAATTGAGGTAGTCATTAAATGAGGAGTATACAGCCACTGTATACACTATATTAATAATGTTTTGCAATCCCAATATATTTATCTGATTTCATCAAAATAACTATACCCAAATCAAATCAAGGATGAGCAACAGTTGGGATTTCAACCAAATAAGATCTGGATCAGATTCTGAATTAATATATCATTTTATATAAAATCTAGTGTACCTTTAATAAGGCTGCCACTGTCTCCTGGTTAGCGTTTCGAACGTCTTCATCATTCACCATTAATATCTGGTCTCCTTGCATTAACCGTCCATCCAGATCTGCTAGACCTCCTTTGACAATATCCGACACAAACACCCCAGTGTCATTTCTGCAAATGCAATATTCATGCATGTTTGTTTTATTTAGTTACTTATTTCGACTTTTCTATACAGTCCTGTCGTTTGTATAAGTTGGTCTATAAACAGTGCAGAACTGTATATATTTGATGCTTAATCTCTATATTTCTAAATATGCACTCCAATTCACTGTTTTAATCATTTTTAAAATATTCATGAGGTTTATAATCATGTGAAATACAATAAAATACTAATGATCTGCTTTAATATTAATTTTATGTTTTTATAAATTTGTGACAGATTATTTCTACATATTTTATACATTTATAATATCTCTTTTTATAAAAATGTATTATTAAAAATGTATCATAAATTTGTTTAGTTAAAAAAAACCTCAGAAAGTAATTTGAGCGCCAGGATTATGTCATAGGCACTAAATAAAAAGTGCCTCTTAAAGCCCATATGGATTTCTTTCTATAACCATAAACACAAGAATTTGGCTTAGGGAGACACACCTGTATTTGGTTCTAGCAGGAAAAAAAAATCTTGTAATCTTCCAGTAGGGGAAGAGGGTGGATTGGCTTGTAGGATATGCCACACCTTAAACTGAAAGGTAGTGATAGGCAGACAAGGAGACCAGGTTGGTGCATAGGATACACAGAAGACAAAGGAAGAGTGGTATAAGGTACAACAACCTTGTCTTATTCACCCAAAAGACTTCAGACTTTTTCTTGTACAAAACCTAAAACAATCCAAATATTCTGGGTATCGGTTCTATTAGTCTATGACCCAACCAGAACAGTTTGACTGAACCTCTAAGGAAGAGTATCTGTTTCATTGCACAAAACAACACATATTGCCTAGTTTGTATGCACTCCTGATAAATAAATCCTCTAATAATCAGTTTTATTGAGTGGATCTGAAAATAATTCTTATTTTTATGCAGAAGGCAACTGATACAGACTTACTTCATAGCTAAGCAGGAAGTCAAGAACATGTCAAAACTAAACCTCTACTCTGTACACTTTGGTTGGGTTTGGACCAAGTTAACTTTACTTTTTAGTTTACTGGCATAAATTATATTTAATAAGTGTTTCAAAAGACCCTCTCTGTACCCACCTTTTCCCAACAATACTTAATCCAAGTCCTTTGCCTGGTTTCTTTTGTAATTCGATACTCAGTACATCATACATGTCTTCTTCTTTATATTGGGCTTCATCCCTGTAAACAGTGAGGCGGACTTTCTGTGGTGTCTGTCTGAGAACATTTATAGCTTCATCATGTGTTGCATTCCTTAGGTCAATACCATTCACCTAAAATGAATAGATGTCAAAAGCTGAATATGTACGCTAACTTACTACAAAAATTACATAAATCTCCACAACTTACTTTTTCTCCCCATCATTTCTGTTTCCTATACAGAAGGATACCGTAAGTTGTAAAACGTTCAATATTGTACCTCTAAGATTTGATCACCAGCCCAGAGCCTTCCATCTTTGGATGCTGCTCCTTCTTCATATACTTCATGGATAATAATGGCTCCCTGTAGATTTGAAAGATTCTATCACTCACTTTAACTTCATAACCATGTATCGCAACTATCTTAAAGCTTTTTCAATGTAGAAAGCACACACACAAAAATACATTAAGATTCAGAAACCTCTATGCAAATGTATTTTTAAATCGGTTTCGGGTGCTGCAATGTATTTTTAGAAACTAAAGATGGAAATGCATTAATAATAGGGAAAAATGGAAAAATGAAAAATGAGATCTTAATTTTAAAAAAAAGGGAAAGATTTCCTGTATCCAGTTATATCCAACTCAGCGTCATAGATTCACCCTGGGACCCCTCTCCAGATGCGAGCTCAGAATAGGAGGAGGAATTTGAGTTAGCAGAGGAAAAGGTGGAGCTGCACAATCACCTAGCTCAGGACCAGAGCCTGACAGAACAGTCTCAGCCGGATGGATTGGACAAGGGACAGGCTGAGGCTGAGTGAGGCAAGCTGCAGCGAATTAGTCAGGAGGTTCCAGGCGAGGACCGGGGGCAGCTGCTAACGGTTAGCGATTAGGAGGTGGTAGAGCCCACACCTCCTCCCGATTCAAGGACATGTAAGGAGGAGATGAGACAGGTGCAATGCTGGTGGGCTAGAGCAGTGTTTTCCAAACTTGACAATTTTAAGGCATGAGGACTTCAACTCCCAGAATTCCACAGCCAGCAACGCTGGCTGTGGAATTCTGGGAGTTGAAGTCCACATGCCTTACAATTGTCAAGTTTGGGAAACACTGGGCTAGAGCCTAGACTACTCATGAGGAAGCAACCTCACCCCTCATGAAGGGTCACACCTCGCCTACTTAATCCTGCCCAGAGGACTTGAGCGTTGCTGGTTCAACGTGCCCAGTTCTGTGCCTTGTGTGCTCGTGCTGTGTATCCTGACCCGTTGACTTGTGAATTGTTTTCCTGGACTTCGTGTGTACCCAGTGACCTTTGCGGTGCTGAGCTTGGAATCTGAACCTGTGCAATGTGGGTACTTTCTGAAGACCTATTTTGGGGGGGGGGGTTGAATAAACACCTTTTTGAACTCTCACTATAGGTTCATGCATGTCTGTACTAGGATCAGGGCGGCACACTTTAGAGGATGGTGTTAAATTTCCGTTTCCTAGCGAGAGAACCAGCAACTATCCGAAGACGATGCCATGGTCATGTGGCCAGCATGACTATATGCCTAGGCACATGGAATGCTGCTACCTTCCCACCAAAGTGGTACTTATTTATCTATTTGCATTTGCATGTTTTCAAACTGCAAGGTGGGCAGGAGCTGGGGAAAGTAACAAGACCTCACCCTCCCAGGCAGTGCTTGAATCTCCAACTGCCAACCTTCTGGTCAACAAGCGCAGTGTCTTAACTGCTAGGTCGTTGTGCCCCCCCTCTCCCTTGAGATCTTAATTATGTACCTCTTAATGAATATTACAAATCAGAACATTTTATATAACATTATAGAAATAATTAATACAACAAACGTTGTATTAAATAACATTACCAAGAAGCTTAAAATATGATAAAAAGAAGGAAAAAACCTAACATTTTAAAAACTTCAGTAATTTATGGATTCAAAAACATATAAATATTTAATACAACTAGGAACGAATAGGAATGAAATGTAACACAGATTAAGGTATTGTTAAGGTATTAGTACTTTATGCAGTTATGGATTTAAATTTACTTCCAATAATGTATTTAAATTCATTTATTTGAATCACTTTATGTAAGTCTCACAGTGTAATCTTACATCCACATACCTGAGGATAGGTGTCATTACATTCAATGGAACATGGTTTTTTGTGTTAGGAATGTTAGCCAGAGATTACATAGGGATTACAAAAACCATTTTTACCCACCAGTAATGTGTCAGCTCCTCCCACAATGCTTAATCCAAGACCAGTACGTCCCTTGGAAATACTGATTGTTGTTTCATAACCTGGGATAATTGGACAAGTGGCTGGGTCAGAAGCTAACATGGCTGGAGTTGAAGACCTGCTTGCATCTAAAAACACAAATTAGAAGAACTGGTTATAATCTGCGATTCTAAGATTCCTAGTTTGTTGTTTTACATCAAGAGTACTACTTTGCAAACCATGTTGAGAGCAGCTACCCCATAATGTGGGATTTATAAGGCCCATGGATATATGTCCTCGGTGGAATTAGGATATACCAGAACATCAACAACTGTAAGGTATCCGCTTCCTCAGTAAAGTTTTTATTTTAAATGAAAACCATCTTTGGGGTGCATTTCTGCAGTATTTCAGCAAACAATATTATAATAACGTATGTCATACCATTACAGAGCCATGTTTAACCATGGGACAAATTCAGTGATAATTTGTCTTACAGCTGAATATATTTAATGATCATACAAATATTTCTACTTAACTGGCTAATTATAAAGATAATTCTCGACTTACAACAGTTCATTTAGTGACCGCTCAAAGTTACAACAGCACTGAAAAAGTGATAGTTTTTTACACTTATGACTATTGCAGCATCTCGATGATCATATGATCAAAATTCAGATTGGCAACTAACTCATATTTATGACGGTTGCAATGCTGGATGTCATACAATCGATTTTTGCAACCTTCTGATAAGCAAAGTCAATGGGGAAACCAGATTCACTTAACAACCGTGCGATTATAACAACTGCAGTGATTCAATGAACAGATATGGCAAAAAAGACCATAAAATGGGGCAAAACTCACTTAACTGTATTGCTTAGCAACAGAAATTTTGGCTCAGTTGTGGTTCCCAAATTAAAGACTATCTGAACTTCCAAAGGCCAAAAAGAAGAAAGGGGAAGAAAGAAACATATTGATTTCTATATAACTTGCCTAAATCTTACAAAGGAGAACATTTGAGGTACCAAGTCAAGGACATATAGGCTAATGGCTGATTCAATAATTGGTAGGTGTTTATGGGCATACACGCACATTGATATGGATACAGTACAGTGGTGTTTTTTTTTAACATGGAGTAAATGAAAATTCTTACCTTTAATTAACTCTGGTTCTGGTGACTCAGATGATGGAACAATTGGTAATGGTTGGATATTGGTTCCCTCACTCAGCGTGGTGCTGTAAGTTGACAACGGTGGCTGAGGAACTGCCAGGCCTTCGGGTTCAACTGAACTAATGGTGAGTTTCACATTAGGCTTTGATGTTTTCAGCAAACTGATAAACTTGTTGAAATAATGAACAGATCATAAGAAAAACTTAATAAAATAAATTACCATGTAACAAACAAACATAAGGCTGTATAATATTCAGCAGAGGTATTATAGCTAAGTTGTAAGAGAAAAGCAAACACTATGTCTGTGAAGAAATATTTGACTGAAGGCCCATTTCTATAAATTTTTTTCCCTGCCAAGAGATGATTGCCAATATATCAGCTACAGAGTCTCTCTCTCTCTCTCTCTCTCTCTCTCTCTCTCACACACACACACAACACACACACACACACACACACACACACACACTCATTCATTCTTGAAAGGAGATGTTTTAAATGTTTCATTAAACATCAGTGATTCTTACCCTGATCAACAATTATCTGATTGATTGACATGTTCTCTTGGACAGGTGTCTTCAACGAGATGTGAGATAGGAATTGAGTTTTAAAAATTGAACAATGCTACAATCCTAGGCCCATAGAAAGTATCTAAATCCCACATGCACTCCTGTTCGTCCTTCTCCTTCTCTTCCCATCTTTTAGTTAAGAGTTGATAATTTATATTTTTATAATAGTGTATTTGGGTTATATGCATGTTTTATATAGTTTTTATCCTGTTTAACATATAAGCTGCCCAGAGTTACCCTGGGCATAAATTTGGTAGCTAACAAATCTAATAAATAAAAATAAAATAATCAAGTATTTCAGCTTATGACAAACAAATCTTCAAAAGCTTCCTAGGGTAGTCATTGCTCAGTTACCTTTTCTATAGGATAGCCCACAACGATTTCATCGTCCACTGCTAGAATTTGATCTCCAACCTTAATTCGGCCATCCTGAAATCAAAGAACTACCTTTAACTCAGGCCAAGGAGGAGGAAATGAACATTTTTATCATTTTTAGTGTCGAGTTTACCTTTCCTGCTGCACCATGATCTGTTAAGCTCTGAATAACTACACCATTAAGTGTATCTTCTTCACCAATAGCAATACCTATGCCACCTTGATCCTAAAGAATCACAAAGGACAACTACCATTATTGAAGAGTTTAACCAATGGTAAAATGATACTTTAGGAATTCTGTCTTTGCAAATTCTCCACAATTAAAGTTTAACCTAATTTTTTCAAACTAAAATACAGATAAAATTTAAGCCACCCTTCAGGTTTTACATTTTACAGAAACTTAAAAAGCATTTGGGAAATTTAAGCACATCAAACAATGTTCTCGTACATGCTTAGTCATATCAATGTGTCTCTGTGTGTAAATAAATACATAAATAAAATATGAGGCGATTTACCTCATTCGTACCGTCTGCATCAGAATGAAAGAAATTTACAGCCAGAAATTCATTTAGGTCTACAAAGATACGAACAGAACATAAATACACATATTTACCTTAGGTAGTTCCACATTTTGAACGTTCTTATATAAAGTCAGATCTATTGGTAAATTAGAGCTTGAAATGTTCACTTCCCCCTAAACAAAATAAATACGTTAAAAATATATTCACAATAGCTGTAAAAGAGACATGTTTAAATTTACTCAAAATATCTATAGGAAATTACTTCTAAATTAAAATTGTCTTTGCCTTGTGATTATTTTCAATGGAAAACATTATAAGTAACATTTTTTTCAATCACTAAATTAAGATGAATATTGAATATGCATTGTACCTCTTCGTGCTGACTCATTCCAGAAGATGAAGATGGCGATGCCACTGATTTACCAGGACAAATAGCCATCTGATGGATAGCATCTTTGTTTCTATCAAACAAAAAGTACAAAATTTTAATACTACAGAACTGGTGTTGGATGAGGTTTTCTTTAAATTTTTAATATCTAAATAATACTTCTTAATTTTTTTAGTAAAAAAAATATCTACTTTATTTATTTACTTATTTACTGATTTGGGCTATTGATCTCTATCTCATTCCAGAACGACTCTGAAATTAATATCCGCAATTCTGAAAACAGGTATATAATTCAAGAAAACCCTTAGCAGTGCTTTTGATGCCCTTCCCATTATTTGAAAGATGAACTGAGACAAGACTAAAATATTAAAATATTAAACGTTTCTTACCTGATAAAGATTATTTTTACTTTAGAAGGTGCACATTTGATGATTGAAGATGCATTCTGATGTGCTTTTCCATACAGAACTTGTCCATTTATCTGATCAGCATGGTACAAACAGACAATACACATTTCATTATTTCTTCTCAAACCAATTCGGTCATATGCAAAGCTCATTATTGTTATAATTTATTCAGTGTAATAACCTGTTAATTAATTATAACTGTTAATTTATTAATATTGTTCTTCAGTCACTCCATGGTGGATACTAATCCTGAATTCTTTATGTATTATTTTCCCGGTTATCAAAATTCTAACAGTTGTTGGTTTGTACTGGCCTCTCTCCTGAATTTGAAATGCCCTTTGCTTGATTGCAGTGGTTTGGCTGACACTGAGAACACCATCATGAATTTTCACTAATGATTCATAACTTATTTTTTGGCAAATGAAAACAAAGGCACGGAGAAGCAGACTAATAAATGCAAATAATTGCAAAACAATTTGTAATCAGACTAATTTATAGCTACACAAGAATGTCTGAATATTTTGCTTAAATCTCCAAGGTTAATCATCTTTAAATTAATGACACCAAACATATTCCAAAGTTCTGTGGATAGAACTGCTTCTGGCAGCACAAAGAGAAGAGAGCAATTCCTCTTCCCTACAGAGTCTGTTAGGGAGATTATCTTTGAAATATCATCCTGACTGTTCTTTAAGATTTTTTTTTTTGTGAAGGTGCCATTGTACACATCATTAATGTCCAAGGTATAATTTGTACACGCATATGAAATCTTTGGACCCACAAAGATTATTTTCATGCCCTTCTGGCTGCTGTATTCTATTTTCTCAAAGGAAGGAAGGAAGGAAGGAAGGAAGGAAGGAAGGAAGGAAGGAAGGAAGGAAGGAAGGAAGGAAGGAAGGAAGGAAGGAAGGAAGGAAGGAATAAGGCCATTTTATATAGTGACTCTGGACAACTTGTATAACAAACAAATAACCAAAGCAGAAAAGAGACAAAACCTATCTGGAAGAAAAAAAACAAACAGCTCAACAGCAAAAGCCTGGAAGAGGCTTACCAACTACTTTAACCCATGTCTGCGGAAGAAAAACAATTCTGGTGGAAAGAAGTTCCCTGAGGAACTTCCAACACAAGCCTGAAAGCTTGGAAGACTAAACCTCTGGTCCGAGTGACTGACCCAGATTGGATCCTGCAACTTTATCCTGGGACACGTATGTTTGCCTTCACTTGTAAGAAAAGCCATGTTTGGTGGAGCAATAGTTAGAATGCAGTATTGCAGACAAACTATGCCCACAGCCTGGAGTTTGATCCTAATGGGGCTCAAGGTTGACTCAACTTCCATCCTTCCAAGGTCGGCAAAATGAGGATCCAGATTGTTAGAGGACAATATGCTGACACTGTCAACTGCCCAGAGAGCGTTGTAAGGCACTAAGGGACGGTATATAAATCTAAGTGCTATTGCTATTTTAACAGATTTTTTAAACCAAGGAACACAAGAGCTATACAAATCTCTAGGACAGTGGTTCTCAACCTGTGGGTCGGGACCCCATTTGGGGTCGAATGACCATTTCACGGGGGTCACCAAACCATGCTGCCCACCATTTTTTTCCCTTTTCCCTAGCTGTCCTACTCTCTTATTGGTGGCCACACCCACTTGGGGGTCACCACAACATGGGGAACTATATTATGGGGTCACGGCATTAGAAAGGTTGAGAATCACTGCTCTAGGAGGACACCATTTCAGAGGATAAGCAAGAGAACAAAAGGGTCCTCTCTCTATTAATGCTCAAGAAGCAACCAAAGCTACAGACTTTGCATTTAGCATACAAAGTACCACCACCATCACAGCAACAATAATAAAAATCAGTCTCTGTATGCTATAATTTGTAATCTGTAAGTCACATTTTATAGTCTACGACTTTAGTTATAGTCCTGCCTTAGGCTCAAAGCCAGCTGGATGACTTTGGGTCAATCACTCTCTCTAAGAGGTGGGAAACAAGCAAAGGCAAACCATTTCCATAAAAAAAAACTTTTTTAAAGAAAAAGGACTAGTTATGTAGTTGCCAAGTGCCAAAACTGATTTGAAGGTGCAACTTACATAAAGAAGGGACATACCGATGAAAATAATGTTTTAATTAAACCCTACATTTTATACCCATTAATTGTTTTGAATTAATTGTTCTTCTGTCCTTAAGGTCAGTATATTTCATTTAAGTCTATTAGACACTTACTTCCAGTAACTCATCTCCAATCTGCAGCCTGCCATCTTTTCCAGCCGCTCCATTTGGATCAATGCCCACTACAAAGACACTCATTTTGGATCTGTCTTTGTTCCCAGCTAGGCTGAGTCCTAATCCAGTCTTCCCTTTCTCCAGTTCTATCATGTGCAGATCTCCTGACAGGTTGCCATACTGATGACTGATTTTCCCTAATTATAAAGAGAGCAAAATTCAAATGTGTGGCGAAGTCAAAATCGAGCTTGGAAAATTGTAAAGGAATGGCAACTTTGGAATTCAATAGTCCCAACATCAACTCAACATTATGAAAACAATTCAAGAATGAATATATGTTTCTATTCACTTGCCAAAGTTAGAAAAAGGCATGCTCCCAGCATTTCATTTTTAAAACAGGAAAGTGAGAATCTATCCATCATCCCTTCCTTCATTATAAAGATACTTTCTATATTTATATGCTACTTTTAGGAATATTTTTAATAACAATCCCAATCATTCCTGCGTTACACATGAAGCACAATTGTATTAAAGCCTTATGGCCCAGACTGAATGCTTACAGCACAAGGAAACAACAAAGCTGTTAGATGTGACCACAGATTCTACTCAAGCAAATTAAAGAAAAACTATTGAAAACATCACACTGCAGACAAAGAAGTTACTTACTCCAGCTGTATCCAAACTCATCCTCCTTATCCAAATCTTCCAGATGATTGTTAGAGGACTGCAGCACAACTTCACCGCTCATTGCTGGAAATACCGAAGGAGGTGGCAAAGGCAGATTACAGAATGATTTTTTTTCTGGCTCTGAATCTGACTGACTGGATGCCTGTGGGGAGTAAGGAAAATACAGTGTTTGAGAAGGCAGAGAGGAATTAAGGTCAGTCAAAATGCATGGGATGATGAAAAAGAAAAACCCAGGACTTTGAAGTTAAAATACACAGCAACAGTACAATAAAAAAAGCAAACAAGATGGAAACTGCAAATCATATTCGGTGAAGATGAATGTCTGTTCAGCCTACATACCACAAAAACCTTGCATGTTAGTTCCAAAACTGGACAAAGAGGAACATGTTAAGGAATATGAAGGAATCCTCTAAAAGATCATTATGTTCTTGATTTTGCATTGTTTTATATCAAATATCAAAAAAAAATGTCTCTGAAATAGTAAATGGAGGTGAAATCTGATAGAGACATTGCATTAGCCTGGATCAAGAGTTCTTCTTGGGAATCCCATGATGGATGGACAGATGCTATTATAAATAGTGCATACTATAATATTAAGAGATGGCAGAGAAGAGCTGCTGTGGAAAAGCAAATCAGCAGGAAGTATTTTTTAATTTGTTTTCACAAATGGAAAAAAAATGTTTTCTGTTCATGTTGATGGTTTTTAATTTGGTTTTATGTGGTTGTTTGTATTTTAACATATTTTACCGTGGTTTTTAATTTTGTGAGCTGCTCAGAGTCACTGATGCGAGATGGGTGACTGTATAAATTGACTGGATGATTGCACGAAGGAAGGGCAAAACAGATGCCATACATTAGCTGGCTTCACACAGACCGCATTCCTTCAATTGTGTACACTATTGGAAGTGCTTCTTATGAAAATTTTAAATAAATAAATAAAGCACTAAAAAGATGCCTTTTGCAGAACTTACTTTGGAAATTGATTTCCATGCCCTTAAAGAAAATGTGTGGAGAGGCCTTAAGAAATGAACGGAAATATAATGTCTGAAATTGGATAACTGCTGAGAAAGGGGGTTACGTCTTAAAAGAGACATCAATGTCTTTCTCCAATTAATACTATCAGATGTAAATTTAGTCATGGGAATTCCTGAATTCTTCATGGTATGGCATGAACATTATTTATGCTCACACTAAAGTAGCAGATATATTTAGAAGGCAAAGATGATGCCTCTGAAATTGTCAGAGGGTCAAAGTAAAGGATGGGAATGCAGAAATGTTAATATATATATAAGGATATATGCTGAATAATTTGACTTATTCAAATTAAGTGAAAACTTAAAATGAGTAGGAGCAAAGGGGTAATACGGGAAGCCTTTCTTATTTTTATAAGAACTCAAGGCTGTGAACATACCCAATACTCCTTTCTCCTCCTCCTATTCTCTCCAGAACGATAGGCTAGCTCAAAGTCACCCAGTCGTTTTCATGGCTAACGTGGGACTAGAACCCACAGTCTCCTGGTTCCTAGCCTGGTGCTTTAACCACTAGACTAAATTGGTCTTGTAAAAACCGAACTTTCTATTTCTAACTGAACAAACAACTCACTTACAATCAATCCAACAAACATCCTCTTTACAGTTGCTGTAATGCTAACCTCCAGATACATGAGAATAAGATTGTACCGTTAACTAGCTGTAGTCAATATTTGCTAGGTTAACTTTTTACAAGCCTAACAGGATTTGTGGAAGGGGAAAATATTTCTATCCATGTTTTGGTCAAAAGTTCCAAAGTCCAGTGTTCAAAAGTAACAGGACTCATTCTGCCAATTAACTCAGCTCTAAATTTCCCCTTTAAGTAAACCCAAATCATGTTAGAAAGTTACACTTAAAATCTGAACTTTTTAAAATTCCAACAAGACCTACCATCAGACACTATCAAAATTTCTCCTACCTCGATGCCATAATTTAGTTCTAGCCCACCCATTCTTTAATCAATGGACAGAGATGAGAGGGATGAGCATGATGGCCATATTTCAATAGGGAGAATATTCACTTCCAACAAACCACTGGCATATGAAACATTATTAATATTATTAAATGAGGGTCTAGGAAAGGAAGGGAAAAAAGGATACACACATATTCACCAAGTCCACCACAAACACATGGGCATAATCCAACCTTGTTAGTGTTGAACTGCAGAGGGTCAACAAAAGGGTTAGTGCTGCTGAAGGCAGGAGGCTTAGTGAAAGGGTTGGACTGCAGAGAAGACATAGGGAAGTTCTATAAAAAATATAAACAGAAAGGAACTTGCTAATCAAAACACACATATAATAGGGCACATTCACACATGCATGATCTGCATTTGCCCAGTAGCAAATGGTAGCTTACGTATAGATAGTCCTTGACTTACAACCAAAATTGAACCCAAAATTTCTGTTGCTAAACAAGACAGCTGCTAAATGAATTTTGCCCCATTTTATGACCTTTCTTGCCACAGGTGTTGAGTGAACTACTGCAGTTGTTAAATTAGTAACACTGTTGTGAAATGAATCTGGTTTCCTCACTGATTTTGCTTGTCAGGTTTCAAAAGATGATCACATGACCCACTGCAACCATCATAAATACATGCCAGTTGTGAAGTGCCCAAATTTTGATCATGTGACCACGGGGATGCTGCAATAGTCGTAAGTGTGTAAAACAGTCATAAGTCACTTTTGCAGTGTCGTTGTTAACTTTGAACAGTCACTAAATGAATGGTTGTAAGTTGAGGACTACCTGCATGTGAAAGTGATTATACTGCAAGTACCATACAGAAATAGGGATTTCTTCTTAAACTAATAGTTTAATACTGTTATTCGTTAGATTTTTTGAGCTTTATGAATCATGAGAAAAATATTTTTATGCTGAAATTTTCCTAATAAAGCAAAAATGTTCCTCTGTTGTTTAAGGTGATTGTGCCATCCAGGATGTGGATAAGCCCTTGGATTCACCTACCTGGGTAAATATGCACATTTGTTACTTGTTCTGCTCTGACTTATTAAAGTGAAGATCAAAACAGATTCGTTAAATAGAATTTTAGCACATTTCTTCAGCGGGGATAAAGACTGCACACTATAGGAACAGAGATGAAGAAAGTAAACTCAACGAGGTTAGAATGAGAGAATGAGCTCATTCTACGACTCCGTATTTTTCAGCAAATAATATATTTATAGCTTTAAAATATAGGAAACAGACATTTTATTTGCCTCCCATTTTGGGGGGAAAAAGCGTGAGAGGGAAGGGCAAGTAATAAACCTGATAGCCAAAACTACTGGACATCTTTCTTTTTTTTTAAGATTGTTGTTTATTCTTACATTGTACTTTTAGGGCAATTTCTTACAATGTTTGGAGTGCTGTTTTTAAGACAAGATGGCAAGCAGCAATTCAACTGGTAAGGTTCTAGTGCCTCACAGCTAGCATACACCCCAGCTTATCTAGACATACATTCCATTCTCAAAAGAAATACACTAACAAACATATACGTGCTCTACATCTGGTGAGAACGTTGAGCCCTCAGCCTCTTAAAAGGGATTCGACAATGCTTACTCTTTATGATGCAGAAGACAACCAAAAAGCTCCAAATAGAAACTTTTTATAAGAAGTTTATTGCTGCTGATATACAACAAAGGTCTCTGAACAAATCAGTCCACTTTACCTCAAAGACTGAATTAAAATATTTCTCTTTATTTTCAAGGCAATACTTTTTGGGGGGAGAAGGTCAGCTTTCAGATAACAGGCCAGAACTGTTGTTGTTGTTGTTGTTATTATTATTATTATTATTTTTAAGAAAGGCAGGGACATGTCCAGCAATTGCTCACTCTTCCCTAATCTTTTTATCCTTCATTAGGAAAGAAGTTGATCATGCTGCATTTGAATAGGCTACTGGCGCTGTGAGAAAGTGAAGCATAATGTGCACTACCTTGAGCTTCTGAACAAAAGGTGGATATACATCTAAGAAACAAACAATTTTTTTAAAAAAAAAATGTATGCTAAGGTTGAATTTAACACAAAAATGAAAAAAAAAAGATCCAGATAATTAAAATGAGCAGGGGAAAAAAGCTTAGCTGCACTTATATAGAAAAAAGCAGACAGCATTATTTGACATTGCTTATATTATATTAGGAACTGCAGTAAATAGCAGTTTATCCTCAGGTCACTTTTGGGGACTATCAACATTTAGCTCAGCTAAAGTACTTTTTTCTTTGACTCTTTTATTGTGCTGCTGCCCAAGACCACCTAATGTTCTACTCTGAACTCTACAAATTCATATTATTACATGAAACTTCCTTCTCTGTGCTGCTCAAGTAGGCCTTAAAGAAAGACTTCTGCTTCACAGCAGAAGGTTTTAGCCTTGTGTATAAACAAGTTTCAGGAAATAAACCAGATTATCCCTTTCTTCAGAGAATTGAACAATACATATTTTTAAAAATAGAAATCCCTAACTTGAATAATTTCAAGATGCCTTAAACATGTCACATTTCATTGGAACCATTAAAAGCACATATTGAAGGTAATAAAAACTGAATGATAGGATTACAAGAGACATGCATGCAGGCAGGCATTAATCATTCCTTATTTACAAAACTCTACCAAATATAGAACCTCTCTCTGATTCGAAATAATCAGAAAGCACCCATAAGCGTTTATGTAACTCCTTTCACTAACAGTGCTAGCTCAAATTTCACAGGCAGATGGGTCCAACAAATAAGATAATTTCTGTTACTACAATAGCTCTGAACCATCATAAAACAGCTTGAGCATTTGTTGCACTCTTGGTAAATTACACATTTAATGCATAAACATATGTAACAGAATAAACCACTTTTATTGTGTATAAGTAAAATAAGAATTGTTAATTGCTAAAATTTGTTGATCAACAGAAAAACATTCATATCCTTAAAGCAATGCTTTAACTCTTCCCAATGGATGAAGAAGTCATCTATGCTGGTGAAGTTACCTTATTTTTTTTATTATTTCATGACGGTGACTACCAAAATAAAATACAGCTAGCTTTCAGGTTGATTGCTTATGACTAAACATTGGAAATCCCCTTAGAAGCTATTAGGATTTCAGATAAAGAGCACAAACTAAAGGCACCATTTTTACATCACCAACATTCAGCAAGCAAATATATTTTCCCATGCCACGGCAAATTCACAAGCTTCTGTTAGTTCTGCATACAAATCACCAACATTCAACAGAATTATCCATGCTATTTACCTGTGATGACTGATGGTAAAATGGATTATTAAGTTTCTGCCCACCAGGAGCAGATGATGCTAAAGAGCTATAAAGAGATATTGGCTGGGAAACAAGAGTTATGAAAGACCCAGTAAATCAAACATGCGAGTTACACAAAAAAAATAAAAAATCTACATACAGGAAGTATAGTTTCAAGGGATGCAAGCAACAATATTAAAATGACTATGTAAAGTGGCTGAAAGCCATATCCTTTTATGGAGGGCTGTTCACTGATTCTGCACTGTGGACTTCTCTCCCTCCAAATTTATGCTTAAGAGCAAAATGAAAAGTACAGGAAAAATTGCAAGGAAAAAGGCGTTATATGGGCAACCACATAATCTTTCAAATATATAGCCTCGTATGGATTGCTTAGCCTCTGCACAGATCCCAATTCCTTTCTGGCAGGAATGACTAACAGGGTGGAAATCAAAATGGGATACATACAGATGTGAAATAGTAACAGGATCTCAGCTACATTAGTAATATTATGTTCTCCAGAGCAACAGTGCAGAAAAATCCTCAAAATCTTACTCTATCATTGATAGCATAGGTGTCCAACCGTGGCCACTTTTAAGACTTGTAGACTTCAACTTTTGGAATCGGACATCCCTATAGCATGTAAATATTTCATGAACTTTCTGAACGATTAAACAGGATAGCTGTGAAGTGCAATTTCCTGTTTCCAATCAGAAGTGTTTCAGGCTACCACAAAATCGAGTACTAACTTCAACCTCAACTAATTCTGCTCTTAGCTTTGTAGATGATACAAGATTTAGGAAGCAAAGCCTCAGTTCTGCTCAACTTAGCAAAATTTGGGATAAATGTTTAACTTTGGATGCATATATATGGTTCTACATATTTTTTTTTCTTACTTCGTACACTTACCCTTGGTTTGCTTATAATGCTCTGTACCATGAAGACTACCGGGTTGCCTGCTCTTCGAATGGCTTCCACAGCTTGCTCATGGCTTGCATCTCTGAGATTTATTCCATCCACCTGAAAATGTAAAGCCTAAGATTAACATGAGAGTACACGTAGCTAAAAATAAACTTCTAAAAATTATACCTATTTCTCTATTTTATATAAGCAAACAAACAAAACTCTGTAGCCAGTCTCTTCTAAATTTCAGTCCCTCCTATGCAGTATGTCATTATTTAGCAAGATCGTATTATTATGCATGAACATCGTCAACAGGCTGCAATACTCAGGATATACTAAGAGAGTGGATGTTATTATTGTAAGTTATAATTTAACATTGTTTTTTTGTCAGGGAATTTAATCTGAGTTTTTAGTGGTTCAGATATGGAGCTTAAATTAGACTCTGATTTCACTGGCTGTCCTTCAAACATAACATAATTTTAATTCTTGTTTGGAATCTAGGATGATCTTAAATTCAAGACTATCAGTTTTGGCATAAACCTGGCATAAATTTGCATTATTAACATATATAACAAGGGTAGTGTAAAATGCAGTAGGATAGAAGAATATGAAGGGTTCTTCTGAAAACTCAATGGGTTCTATACATCATTTTGTATGAGAAATGCATTTTACTCATATTTGTCCATTGGTCTCTAAGTAAATGTTTCAGAGTCAAAATACATGGCAGTGGGCACAATCTATAAAACACCTTTGGAAATGAATGATAAATAATTCATCCTTTCAAATCAAGATTGTGTTTATGTGTTTCACTGTTGTAAGCACATCTCCAATTAAATAACATCGGTTATTTTTAAAAATGATATGGCGCTATATGATATATTTATTTTTTATTAATTTATTTTAAACATGTCCACCATCTTTCAAACTCTGGGCAGCTCCCAAAAAAATCATTTTAAAAACTATGAAATATTTTTTTCAAAAAATATTCTTATAAAAGATTCTTACAAAAATAAAGTTTTGCTCAGAAATGTGCAAAAACATTATTACATTCCAAGACAGAGATGGGGAACTATGGCCCCTTTAGGACTTATGGACTTCAACTCCCAGAATTACTGACCCAGCATGGCTGGCTCAAGAATTCTTGGAGCTGAAATCCACAAATCATAAAGGGGCCATAGTTCCCCACCCCTGTTGTAAGCCCATTTAAAAAATGGAAACCAACATAATACCTCCACAATTCTATCTCCTGTTTTCAAGGTTCCATTTTTGCCAGCAGGACTGTCTTCAAGGATGTGTTTGATGAAGATTCCTCTCATAACTTCACCATTGTTCAGACGACTTCCCATACCTCTTCCACCAACAATGCTGATTCCCAGAGACTTGCTAGGCTCTCTCCAGAGCTCAACCCTGCAATGACAAATCAACAAAAAAAATGTATTGACTGAGGTGCATTATAGTCAGGAAAAAAGGGTTTTACTAAACAGGAAAAACTAGATGCTTAAAATTAAAACAGCAGCATGCTATAAGGCTTGTTCATGAGGAACATTTTATTTAATTATTTTTATTTATTCATTATCCTCCCTTTATTATTGTGGTTGACTAATTAAAAGTCATTCCCACCTTCCCTCCCCCTGTATATATGGCTCCCTCCTTCTCTATCTTGTGTTAATGATTTTATTTTACTTGATTTGTCATTTTATATCTCATGACTTTAATGTTTTTATGCTGTAAGTCAACCAGAATCATTTGAACTAGATGGGAAGCGAATAAATTTCTTAATAAATCACTGCAATTGTTAAGTCAATAACATGGTTGTTAAGAGAATCTGGCTTCCCCATTGACTTTGCTTGTCAGAAGGTTGCAAAAGATGGCTCCATGGCTCCGGGACACTGCAACCGTTATAAATAGTGCCAGTTGCCAAGCATCCAAATTTTGATCATGTCACCACAGCTGCAAGGGTCATGTGAAAAATGATCATCCATCTCTTTTTTTCAGGGCCACTGTAAATGTGAACAGTCATTAACGAATGCATTCTCTTTTAAAACTTTCAAACTGATCAACTGGGCTCAAACTCTGAAACACACCGTCTTGGTTGATTCCAATTACTGTAGCCTGTGTTCTGAAGCTCACTTTCTTCTCCTTCTCCTTCTTCGCGTTCTGGTAGTTCTGGAATTTCTCTGCATGTAAACAAACTTTACTCTGTATCAAAAGAAATTATTATTTTCCCCAGAACAGGTCTTTTAATATTTGGGGACATGTGAAAAACTTGACGAACCGGTAAATTAGCACAATATATCTTTTAAAAACCTGTAATGAACAGAAACATTCATTGGGGGATAATAATATAACAATGACAACAAGATGGATGCAAATAAGGCAACAATAACAGTAAAGGATCATTGGATGGAGAAAAAAAATAAGACCAGCTAGACCAGTCATGAAATTATGCAAGGACAGAATAAATAGATTGATACATCCTGAGATTTATCAATGCAAACAATATTAAAACTTAGATACGAATTCATAAACATCAGTATTATTTGCATATTGCCTTGTTTGTCTTTTTAAATATAAGCCATGTGACATTGGCTGAGATCAAATATCAAACGCCTCGATATACATGACCAAACACATTTCCAATATTATATGGATATATGGAGATGAGGTTTGTTTGTTTTTTTAATGGAAGCTTACTACACTTTATAGAAGTCAGATTTTAAAGAACAAGTTTTTCAGAGGTTTGGAGGAAGGTAGACACTGGAAAACACAGTCTAGCGAGTTCCAATGAAAATGGGAAATACGAATCTTTACTCTCTAGCCATAATCTGATATAATAGGAAAAATCATCAGCTCACACAACAGGATTGCTTTCTTTCACTCTTCCATACAGCCATCTGAAAGACCTCAAAAATCTGCTCAGGGAGAGTTCCATTTTTTTTAGAGAGAGAAATTATGAGAAACATACCATATCACCATATTCCATCCACAGAATTTTCCAAGGAAACATTTCTAATTAATTAATATATATTTAATTTATAGGCAGTCCTTTTAAGAGACATCTTGCAGAGTATCAACTAGATTTCTTTTCCAGTACAAAAACTATATCTCACTTAATTTCAGACTAAATCATCTATTGGGCTGATGACAGTGCTTCCCAAAACACAAACCAAGATTAGCTTAATAAAACTTTTTGTTCACACTCTTCTTCATGTTTCGATCCATATGTGGAAGAAATACAATTTTTATGCCCCAGAATACCTTTCATGCTTTTCAAAGACAGGAGCCTCCATTCGGTAATTTGGGATTACATCGAAGTTTCTAATACATCTAATCTGAATGTGGATGCTATGCTAAGCCTCACTGTAATTTGCATGATTTTAATTTAGCATACTGTATTAATCCAATTAGGCATTTATGGCTAAGCATAATCGGTAAAAGCAACTGCAAATCAAGGCTTAGTACAATACATGAACCAGGACATACCATCTGTTCCACTTTCATTGCAGTGCATAAAAAGGAGCAAGGGAATGTGGGCAGGTATGTTAGAAACTGCACACATATTACAGGCCATTTAGCATGAATTCACTGTTTTTCTATATGTACTGAAGAAAATGGGGAAGGGAAATAAGGTGAAATGAAACATATGGTGTCCCTACAGAGATTAAACTAGGCTTTATAATTATCTAGTTTCCATAAAGTGGAACAAACAATGAATTTACCTAATGATGCTTTGGCTTTGATATATCTCCTCATTCCCTGCAGCAATTATACAACTATGCTAATTACTTACGTTCACAGTAACAACCCATTACCCCTACCCCCTACCCCCCCCCCAGTAAAATGATATCTTGGGCAATTTCAATGGCGATTAGGTTTGCAAGATCCCACAGAAAGACCTAACTTATCTCCCTACATCTCATTTAAAGTAAGTAACAGTTTGATTATTCGAAGTGGAATTGTTGGGAATTTATTGGGTGGTTCTTTCTAACAGATAATGTCAGGCAAAACATCAGTGTGTGTTATGTTCATCTCAAGTCAATACAGTGTGAACACTTTCTGAAGTTCCAGCTTAACTAGTAGCCAGGACATTGCAGAAATGTTGATAAAATGGACTTTGCATGAAACAGACCAAATTTTGGAAGTGATTCACATCACTCGTATCAATGTACATCATTTGAATAACATCATTATTATTCAAATAAACTGATGCAGTTACTTCATTTGCCTAATAACATCATCATGCGATGAATAAAAGTAGTTCCAGTGATATATTCTCCAATTTAATGAACTATTGGCAATAAGAGACACCCCCATTCCCAGTCATACTGTTAAATTGATGGTCAATATACCATAAATACTTTGGGGTACAAATGATAAGCCTGCATATTCCGTTGCCTGCATTTAAATTTTTTTGTTCCCTTTTCTAAAATAAATACTTATAAACCAACGTTCCCCTCTACTCCCACAAAGAAAGAACAAGCACATTTGTATTTTTCCAATCAATATCAATACAGTTTTTCTTCATCCATTCATGGATAGTGTTTTTAATGCATGGGTGGATTGAATTAAAGCAAAAGGAATTGTTTTTATTAGTAGTACAGTATTCTAAATTACCTCACAGTGTGTGAAGGGAAAACATCTAATGGCATTGTTCCTTCTGGCTGCTGCCCTAAGTTGGCTTGGTACTCTTCTAATTGCTCTGCTGGCACATAGCTAATGCTGCAACACAAAAGTAAACATGAAATTAAAAGCTGCAGATGTCTGGATATAGTTCAGTATTGAGCAACAGAGATTTTTAAGGCTATAATTCACAGTGTGGCATTGCACAAATATCTTCTTCTTAATCCAGAAAGCCTCCTTTTCATGTATTTGGAATGCACCAAATGCAAACCATGCAGGTCAATGTGTATTGCACTGCATTGCATTACATACTGTATTATATTATAATAATATCGTATCAGTTATAATGTGCTTTCTGTGCTGTGAAACAAACACATTGCAACTTCACTGTCTAGAAACAGTGTCTTTTCCTTAACTGAATCTAATAATGTTTATTTTTGATTAAAAACAATCCTCTAACTTTCCCTCATTCCTGAATCTGGAAACCTTGAGCAAACATCTATTATTCCTCCTACCAGCTAAGAAGTTCTGTAGGTGACTTTTTTATTTTTCAAATCAAACTGGTAAAGTTTCAACTTTCTTAGCGAATGGATAGACATAACAGAATGGATATCCAAAAATTTCACTATAATTTCTGTGAAGTGAGGAATTTAAAGCTTCCTGTTTTACACTGTTATTAATTGTTAATTGAATTAGAAATTTTGGTGACATTTGGTAATATTTTAAACAGCTTTATTGCTATTTTATTCTTTGGACTTCAGCTTGGGTACTTTGGACAGGCAATGAATAAATGTGAAATATTTGTAGATACCAATTTAAGCCAAAATATCCTCTCTTTTCTATGAAGGTTATCCTCAGATTACGCAGTTCCTTATAAAGGAAGCAAAGTATTAGTTAGTACCCAAGAGACATTATGACACATATTGAAAGAATATCATTCTTTTAAAACATTTGGTATTTAAAAAGAAGCAAAATGCAACTAGGATAATAGTGAAGGAGACTATGAGCTTTAAAAAGTTATGAATGAAAATGACATTAAATTAGTATCATTCAACAATGTTTTTACTGGTGAAAACAAACCAAACCAAAACAAATTAAAAGTACTCTCTGGCAGCTCAGAAATAAAAATCATTACACATAGTCCACGTTTACTGACTGCCTCCTTTTACTTTACAATTAATCCTTACATTTGTGAGCTTTGCAGAACCTTAAAGCAAAGGGAAACTGAAATGATCATAACCAACAGCTGTGGCTTTATTTAGCAACCACTTCATGTAAAGACCAAGTTGCCAATCCCAATAGTTGTCATTAAATAAGAAATACCTGTATTATTAGAACTGCATTTCCCTGCAGTATATAGGATATTCATTGTAACTCCCAAAACACTCAGCTTAAGCAGGAAATAGCTGCAGAACTGCCAAGCAAGCAGAACTGCATTCTAATTCTTGCTGGCTGAAAGGAACTATAGAAAGAAGGCTCTCTATTAAATGAGAAATTTCAGAATTCACAGCTAGCAAGGCAGACACTACTAATCTAAAGTGATCAAGGATTAAACTGATTGTACATTGATTCTTCAGAAGGTAGTGAAGACGAGAGTAATTTTCATCCTGCACCAACTTAAAATGAGAAGAGAGGGATGTAAATATTATGTATCATGCAACAAAGAAATAAACCACATGCATGATTTAATAGGCGGAGATGTTTTATGTATACTATGATAGGAAAGAAACCAAATAAAGAAATTTGTGATCACATTTAGAATAAACCACAGTACCATTTTAATAATGAAGTTAAGATTCGTTTAGTTACAGCGTAGGGAAAAGAAAAGGTAAGCACTACTGAAAATACAAGAGTGAGATTAATCCAGACATCAGTACATGGCTGTGTCAGTGATAAGTAACTTGAAAACATAACAATACTTGAAGAATGCGCTGGAATTTGATGCTTCCCATTATATAAATGTTGAATCTTTCTTAAACTAATGGCAATTGGGCAAATAGTAGAATACCCAGACATATCAAATCTGAAAAGCTATATTATAGCATCAGAAATATGAAGGACACTGGGATTTCTAAACTGAAATGGAGTATCACAATCTGGCTTAAGAAGAGCTGAAGTACTCCTTGAAAATCAAGCAGCTGTGTTCCATGTATCCACCACTGTAAGCTTAGCAGTGTGAAAAGTCCATAAACATTCTTTCTTCCCCTATTCCACAGGTGCCAAATTCGTGACGTATCGTCACATATCGCCATGTTTTTTGCCTTTGCGGAGCTGGGGTGGGCGTGGCCTGCACGTGACGCATCTGGCCTGTGGGCTGCCAGTTTGACACCCCTGTCCTACTCTATGTTGTAACTACGAGATGAAACGGGTAAATGGGGAACCTCTGAGTTACCTGTGCTACAATTATCTACAGAAACATTGTTATTGTTGAGGAGAAAAAAAAAGAATCCCGAACAAAAATGGTGGGACATTGAAATAAAAAGCTAATAAGAGCTATCAAGAAGGTAACTTTTTTCTAACAAATGTTGAATAAATATGTATCTTTTAAAGAACTAAATAAAACATGACTTCACTTTTAATCCAGAAAATGCTGTGTCCAATTTTAACCATCCACCTGTAAGGGTGGAAACAGCTTCAAGATATCGGTTTCTCTGATGGATACATGGAGGAAATATGGATCCCAAAGAAACAGGGATATTTCTGCTTTGTTTCTACACTATGGATGTTTAAAGATGGATTTCTCTCCTTTTTAAATCAAAGGAAGGGAATTTATCCCTTTGCAGCTCCACAGCTTAGATGACCTTAGTTAATGGACAATTAGGGTGCCTTTGGATCTAGTAGATTAATAGATTGGCTTCCCAGGACATCTCCTGACTAAACCCTGGCAAGCAGATTATCTGATGTTTCCAACAATGGATTTTCCTCTTCAAAATCCAAATTTTCTCTCTGACCGCTGAATGGAAAATCTAAGTATCAGTCTTCCTTTAAAATTTAAAGGCAAAAAGGTGCTTCAAAGTGTGTAGACGGACACATACAATTGCCATTCTTTAAAGCAGCCAACCCTTTCCCCAGGATCTCACATATACTGCATGAGCCTAAGAAAAAGTTGTCTTGATTTAAAGAGCTGCAGGCCAGTACATCATCTTGCATGCTCTGAAATATCTTTTTGTTTTCAACTCCAAAGATATGCACAACCCATCATTCCCCACAAGACTGCATCCTAAATAATTTACAGCCTGCATTTCTTTGAGCATAAGTCTCAAAGGAACACAGAAAGGATTCTATAGTATTCCCCTATCCACATATTAACCGATTACTTAGGTACAAAAAGAAGTTGGAAATTTGATTGATATTTGGCAAACAGTGTTGTTTGAGAAATAAAATGGGTTGCAAAACCTGAGTACCTCTAGCAATTACTGAATTATAATTCCCAACATCTCACACCATTGGTCATCCTGGGTGAAGCTTGAGAGTTTTGCTCTGCAAGTTCCCTGTTCCAATCTAAACCATCAACCTGGCTTCTATAAACTTATCTTTAAAAGATGAATGCCATGTTTTTAACCGATTAAAGCTATATTCATCATAGAGCTCCAAATATACCTACAAATTGAAGGATTTGATATAGTTGAATAATTAATCAGGTAATCTTATCTAGTAATAGGTTTTAATTGGGTGAAAGCATCTGTGTGTCTGTGTATATTATGCAGTACCTATATCTGGATATATCCCAGCTACTTCTGATGTTATGAAAGCATGAATGAATGAACAGACAAGTTGGAACACAGAGCTATAATGAGCTTTTGAATCGCCAATACTCACACATAAAAGGGGGCCTGATCATCAGCAGGTGTTGGAGAAGATCTAGAATGTGAAGCATACGACGCAGCATCTTTTTACAATAGTGTTAACAAATGTCAGTGACTTCTACTCAATGAGAGATGCATACACACATATTTAAAAGTGTGCATTCCTGCTTACTTTCCTTTTCCCCCTCTCCACCTCTATTCTATCCACACCTCCCATCAGAAAGCATCTGTTCTTTATTGGAGTGTATAGCAATGATGATTAACAAGCATGAAAAATGCAACCGCAATCAATCTTTTATTCCTTGATCAGAGATTCATCTCCACACGTTCGGTTAAGGCAGGTGAATTCTGAATCAGCTCTGTAATTATCTGGCAGATGTTAGAGGCAGCTGTTATAACTACTGCTAAAAGCAAAAGTCTCTAAATATTGTTAAAGAAATGTAAGGTGCAGGGAAGAAGGGAAGACACACATATCCTGATGATGCTATATATCTGCTTTTCTGTTTAGGAAAAAAAAGCTTTATATATGAAGGGAAGGAAGGAAGGAAGGAAGGAAGGAAGGAAGGAAGGAAGGAAGGAAGGAAGGAAGGAAGGAAGGAAGGAAGGAAGGAAGGAAGGAAGGAAGGAGAGAGAGAGAGAGAGAGAGAGAGAGAGAGAGACTGACTTAAAATACAGTTTTCTTCCTAATATTTGTAAAAAATATACTGAGAAAGCATAATTCTTCTGTTTTAATTTTATGTATCATAATTTCTATATTCACCATTTTCCACTATTGAAATATTTCTCAAGTCACCTGAGGTAATAGATCAAAGCTTAATTTATAAAATTCCAATGTTTTTTTCTAGTTGATCTGCCTGAAAGAAAATTATGTAATTTAAATCCCATGCAAATACTATCACTGTGTCCTCCACGAATCCAGCAAATCCATAGATTCAAAAAGGTGTTAAATGCCCTTTTGTCACCCAGATCAATATACAATTCTTTCTCACTGTAAAGCTACTATTAATTGGAAATAAAGGGTTGATCCTTTCTGCCGTTTGCTCCTCCCATTCATCTAACAAACTATTTTTCCCCCAACATGCCGTAATATTCCATCAACTCTCTCCATTGCTTAGACATTAAAGGTGAATATTCTTCAGGTATACTAATTGCATTGCTGGTTTGAAGGAGCAGTTGCTAAGCTTTAATTTTTAGAAGGCAATTCAGGATTTAGTTTAATAATATTTTTTAATCCAAGTTCAGAGTTTTTTCATTTTAGTTACATATTTGTAAGATTAAGTGATACGGGCAAACATTTTCTCCCTTATGGCAAATGGCCAGCAAGTTCCATGTATTTATTTGAGCCCATGAAATTACATCAAACCAGTGAATAGGATCATCAAACTACCACACTGGGTTGCAATTTTGGAATTCTCATCTATTAGCTGGTTGTGATTCACAGAAGACATTTCAACTTCTTCCATCAATGTAGAATCCAGTTTAATACTGAAACTTCATTAAAATACTGAATTAATGGAATTAAAAAAAAACAGTCAACAAGTGCAGTAACAATATAATTGATCCGTACCATTTTTGAAATTCTACCAATCTATATGACATCCAACTTACTTTATATCCGGTCCAATGACAGAATGCCTCCTTAGCATGGCCCGTGCTTGGGCACTAGTTAAATTAGCAGTAGGTTCCTCATTAATAGACAATATACAGTCTCCAATACCAATTCGTCCATCACGATTTATGGAACCACCATGGATAATGCTGCGAACTATCATTCCCATGCCATCTTTATTAGAACTTACTGTCATCCCTTACAGGAAAAAAAAGTTTAATGCTTATAAGAAATACGGGAACATGGAAAAAAAACTAATAAAAACTTTTACAAAAAAAAAAGAAAGAAAGATGGGAACAATATTGGTATCTGACTTGATCCTACACTGAACATTCATTTTCTGAAATTGTTTTTATTTACACGTTTATCTGTATTTCTACCAATATACTCATACTTCCACAGATTTTTTTCATAATAACTTGAAGAAAAATTAGTATCTTATCAGTAGGATCTGAGGAATCAGCATGCAAGATATGCCTGGCAGGTCAAAAAACACTAACTAGAAAATTTTCACTAAAAAAAACCTGGTAACAGCTGAGGCTGACATATTAGATTATCTCTTCAGGTCTACAGCTGCCTCCATTGCATAAGCTCACGGTTAAGATCAAAAAGATGATAAATTCCTAATGCCTTCTCTTCTGTTTAAAAAGCTACTTAATTAAATGAGATCTGCCTTTTTTTTACATATGACCACAAAGAAAGAAGTGGAAAACAGAAAAGGAAAAGGCAATGAACTTATTTTTAATTTAATTAAAAAAAGTGAGCAGAGAAAAAAGGAAGACCAAGATGGGATAATGTTGAAGAAATTACATAAGATTTGTTCTGAACAGGAATGAATTACAAAGCACACAAGTGAAGGATTTCGTCATTCCATTATTTGAATATGGCCAATATTTTTCTCCTTCTGATTATTTCCAGGATAAAAAGAATGTTAAAATTCTCCAAATAAAAAAGAGTTCTTAGGTTTTGCATCATTATACTAAGAAAAGCTCATGTTACCATAGTTTCAGCATTGCAACTATTCTTAATTTTATTAGTAATTAAACTGCTTGGACAATTATATCATGCCCCAGTTACTAAAAATAGATAATTAGGTTGGAGACATTGATGTATTGCCTAACTATAACAGATTGATTCTCTCCTGACTCTTCCTGCCTTTGTATGGAAAGGAAAATCTATAAACATGGTTGCTATAATTATAATTATTATTGGAACCATATATAAAAATCTTTGCTTTTTGATTAAAGCAACTTAAAGACTAATATCTACTTTTCTTTGAGGAATAACTAGGCAGAAATAAGGATCACAAGAATAAAGATGTGTATAGTTACATGAGCTACATTACCTAAGCTTGAATTTCCTTTTGCAATGATAATAGTCTTCTCCAACTTGTTTTTATTTGTATCTAGACCAGCAGGCATTAAGCTATTATTTCCCATCAAGAATACTTGATCCTGGTAAGAAGAAAATAAGAGTCATTTCTGGAAAATTTAATAGGATTTTGTGTAATTTAAAAATCACAGTCTGCTAGACAGTCTGTATATTTGTAATGTCCTTCAAGGAGTTTGTTTCTGTTCAAAACAAGTGAACAACAAAAAAGGTAACATAGTGGTTTACTAAAACAACTGCGCTGAGGAAATAAGAATACCTTTCACAACTGGCAGCAAACAGACATACAATATTTTTTTAAAAAAAAACTAGACTTGGTGACCTCCAAATGCACATTGCAACTGTCAGGGTTCCATGTATAGAAAGTTGTACAAGTCAGCTGACTTGCTCTGTCATACAATCACTTTTGCTCCTTTTTGCATATTCCATATTAGTCTCCAAAAATGGAATGCTTTTTTGTATGCTAATGAATCTACAATTTCACCTCTCTCTAGAGATCCTTGCAGGATTGTTACATACGGTACCCATGATTTTGTATTGTACAGCAAAATATTCTTGAATAGCAAGTGCTATGTTGAGTCACAGCTCAATTTTAGAAAGCAAGCTGTGCCACAAATTAGTGCATAAAATCCATACAACCCCAACTTATGTTGCATTTGATTCTTC
The DNA here is from genome assembly GCF_016545835.1 of Crotalus tigris. Taxonomy (NCBI): domain Eukaryota; kingdom Metazoa; phylum Chordata; class Lepidosauria; order Squamata; family Viperidae; genus Crotalus; species Crotalus tigris. Next base: position 125,471 of record NW_024097123.1, read on the forward strand.
TAGATCAAAAGGCAGAATGACCAGGAACAATACCTGGGAAACATCCCTACCTTTAGTCCCCTTTGATCTACTAAATCTCTAAAAATGGTGCTTTTTCACTAATGCATGTAATGAATCCTTCTGGGAGAATCAAGTGGCAATCTAGAACTTACTTTTGTAGAGTGTGAAAATTCGGGTGGTAGCTGAGATTCTCTCCAAAGGCTTGTGCTTTCGTGTTCAACTTGTTGAGATTGTGTTGCTGGATTCACAAGAAGAGGTTCTGTGATCTGCTTCATATATCCACCTGCAGGTTTACTCTCCATCTCTCTTTGAATTAGATCCACTGTGTACAAGTTTTTATCTGATGACTGGTAACTGAGTAGGTCACTGGAATCATCTTTGAAACCAGTCTAGCAAACAAGATAACAAGAATTCCAAACTCATTCTATTTCTAAAGTTCCATTTCTTCCTCTGGAAGTCTAAAAACCTTTCCCATGTATACCTAAGAATAACTAGTTTACATTCAATGTGCCACATGGTCCATTTTTATTTTATATAATTATTTTTATTGGGATAAAGTGATAACTATAAACACTACCAGGTTTCATGAATGAAGGGAAATATACGTGTTCCAAGACAATGTTGCAGGATTCCAATCTGGTTCAGTCACTAGGACCAGAGGTTTAGTCTTCCGAGCTTTTGGACTTGTGCTGGAGCTCATTCTCAAGGAACTTCTCTCTCACCAGAATGTGACACAGAGAAAAGTTTCCTGAGGATGGGTTCTACCACAAGTCTAAAAACACCACCACAAGTCTGAAAACTGGTCTGATGACTGACCCAGATTGGATCCTACTACCAAGTTTGATGGTAAACATTTTCTTTCTATTCTGATGGGCCACAACAGAGTGATTTCAAGAACATGAGTTCTTTATCTTGTATAAAACTGGATTTGTTGCAGAATATGTTTCCCAGCATGCACATTAATTTCTAATTTCATTAACTATTGCAAAGTTGAACAATGCAATCTGTCTCATTGGCACAGGTATTTGTTTAGTCTAAGAAATTCTGTTAGGAAATAAATTCTGGCCATCACACCTATGCTGTGCCAAGAGAAATAAGATTCCAAAAGAAATAAAGCCAGCTTATAAATTTCAGTTGTGAAAGAAGAGCAACTTTTTTCAAAAACAGATCTGAGTTACTTATAAAGCAACAAAAGCACAATAAAAATCAAAAAAATAAAATATACAATCCATTTCAAAAAATGAACTGGCAATCCAGCAGTGATCCCACTATGAATGTTAAAAGAAATATGCAGAATGATCCAAAAGAGAGAGAGAGAGAATCAGAAAAAGGAGAGAAAAGCTAACATGATAAAAAAATTAAGAACATCAAAAGTAAAAAAAGTATTTAACCCAATTTTTGACAAAAGAATTTGAGCGATCTTTTGAGCAATGATTTTCTAGCGATTTAACAATTTTCTTTAAGAAAATTAGTTTTTAATGCTTGAACTTTAAGCATGTAGCAATCATTTTACTTACACGTCTTTCCATAAATGGCTTGTTATTGTTTAGATTTCTTTGAACCATGTTTAGGGGCACCCAAAATTATAGTAAATGGTCTGCTGAATACTGAAAAGCTGAAAGTTATTCAATCAGCATAACTATCTAAATGAAATTACTCTTTAATCTAGTAAAAAAAAAAAAAAAACTATGGACCAATAGAACCAACTGGCAACATTACCTTCATTATCTAAACCAGTGGTTCTCAACCTTTTTAATGCCGCGACCCCCCATCGGTCGTAAGTCGAGGACTACTTTCAAAAGCCAATAGAATAAAAGGGAGTAGCACAACTAAGGAAAAGGGGGAAAAGATGGTGGACTGCGTTGTTTGGCGACCCCCGTGAAATGGTCGTTCGACCCCAAATGGGGTCCCGACCCACAGGTTGAGAACCACTGCTCTAAACAGACATTTTCAAAAAGCTACTTTATAGGTATGAACAAAGTGTCTTTCTGCTCACATCCCTGCTCATATCTTTCCCCCATAATTTTACCTTGGGAGTTGAAGAGGGCAGAGAAAGAGCAAGCTTGAGATCATCATCACAAATGCCACTATGCAGTGTTAAAGCTGAAGACTGGAATGTACCATCATTATCTGGAGAACAATCCGATTCCATGGTAGAGTCCTCTATTATATCTGCCTCACCTGAGTCCACCTAATAGCAAAGGCAATTCAATCAAATGGGTGACTTTTGTATCAGTTTCAAATACAAGCTTCAGTGGCTAAATAGTTCTAGCTAGTTTCCTTTGTAACGTTTTTCTTTTCGATTCTCCACAGCAGAATATGTTGGTTTGCCACAGGTTTATTTCCATTCACACCTTTGGATGTCAGATCATGGATAGGCAATGACTTTTATGTGAAAATATTTTAACTTATCATCTCTCTAAAACAAATTATATTATGTGTAGCTAATCTTTGACTTACGACAATTGAGCCCAACATTTCTGTTGCTAAACAAGGCACTCGTTAAGTGAGTTTTGCTCCATTTTATGACCTTTTTTGTCCCAGTTGTTGATCACTGCAGATGTTATGCGAATCATGCAATTATTAAGTGAACCTGGCTTCCCCTATTGACTTTGCTTGTCAAAAGAAGGCTGGGAAAGTTACAAATAGTAATCACATGACTGTAGGACACTGCAACTATTATAAATGCATGCCAGCTGTAAGCATCCAAATGTTGATTATGTGAATGTGGGGAAGCTGCAACGGACATAAGTGTGAAAACCCATCATTTTTTTCAGTGCTGTTGTAACTTCGAACAGTCACTAAACGAATGGTTGCAAGTTGAGGGCTACTTGTATTGTTCTAATAGGCTTAATTTTATAATTTAGTCTGAATAATTAAGTGAATTATTCCATAAGCTTTAGTGTGTGTTTTTTTTTTAAAAAAAGTTATTATTCCCAAAATATATTACCATTGCTCATTACAAATAAACTAACACACATTGTAAATTTATACTCAGTATTATTGCCTTCTCAGCACATTTTCATATAAGCCTAGCATTATAACAATAAAATCATGGGATTCGGTATCAATTCTATGCATACAATTCAATTCAGTTCAACTCGGAAACTAAAATCCGATGCATGTTGAATTTGTGATAGGCAGAAAAATAATCAAATTCTATCTTCAATAAAAGATGAACTTTAACAAAAAAAAAAATCAAGGATCATATCCCAAACTAAGTAACCTTGTGATAGAATCCTTCAAAGGTTTCTACAATAAAAACTTTTTTAATAAACAGAACCATTGTGAAAACACCAAGTATTTTTCCCATATTTCCCATTCATCTTGACCTTTCTAAGTCAACTGTGCCTCTCAGCCTTTCTATCAAATTAGAATGCCTATTTGTAGAATTCTATGTAAACCTTCCTATATTTTTCTGTGAAAGTATGTCATGATACGATTCAAAGATATATATATATATATTTCCAATTCCTGCAATACATTTAAAACAAAGTAGTTTGTATCTTATGTAAAGCTACTCATGTCTGTATATGCATATTATGATAATGAACTATAATACCTCCAAAATCAAAGGGTGAAATATTTGGTCAGCTCAATCCCACAAATGGGGCCAATATTACACAAGATGAAGTGACACTGGTGAGGAAGTAATAATCTCAAATTCTTTATATAAACTTTTAAGGTGGTCTTAAGGTGCAATCTTAAATTTCACAAAAAATGCTGACTGGAAATCATTACATATAAATAAAAAAAAACCTGTCAGCAGAATTGAAAAATGCAATCTAAAGGAAAAAAAAAAGGAGTGGAGGGAGGAGGAGGCAATAAAAGGAATGAATTGCATGCATCCAGACCCCAGCAAGACTAAGGTGACATCTGCATATCACCACAAAGATGTGTATAATCCCAAGTAATTTTCAATTTACTAAATCCCGTGAAAAGATATACATACATTACATGCACGCGGGCACGGGCACACACACACACACACACACACACACACACACACATTCGCTTCCTCCCTGTTCTGAGAAAGCAGAGGCTTGGATTTAGATAGATTACTATTAAAATCAGCCAGGATTGGGCCATTTTACCTATTAGATTTGGATTGACATACATATATATATATATATATATATATATATATATAGCAGACATGTCAAACTTGTGATGCCATTGCTGGCAATGGAGTGGGCGTGGTTTCCTGGTGACGCATCTGGCCCGTGGACCAGCAGTTTGACACCCCTGATATATAGAATCTGTCAAAGGTTCATTCATCATTCTAGCTTTTGTGGGTTTTTGAAGATTGCCCAGTATCTCAGCTACTATCTACAGTATATCACTAGATTAGAGCATGGGTGGGTAACTATGGCAACTCTACCACCTGAGGATTTCAACTCCCAGAATTCCAAAAAAGAACAAGTAAGGGTTTTTTTTTTGATGAGCTGAAAAAGTATGTGAGAAAACTGAGAATATGAAATAAGAGAAAATACATCACCTCCTGAGGTTTTAGACATTGCCAAGTTTAAATGGGCAACAGCATTTGAATACTATCCTGCGTTTACACAGAGTTCTAAGTTCCAAGAACCCTTGAGAGAAATTGCAGAGTCCCAAGAAGTAATTGGAACAAATGGCTGGAGCCATAATTTCCTTATATTATAGGATTATACATATGCATGGTTTCTCATTTTAAAAAATAATGGTTTGCTTTTGTAATTTCCTTACTCTTTTTAATTGTACATTATTCGGAAGGCTTCAAGGAATTTTTTTTTAACAAAAAAAAATGTTTAAATATTTAGAGAGTTTAACTTTGGCACAGCCTTGTCTTCTTATAAATACAATATTTTGATATAGTTGTGGATATTTTTTTGTATTACCAAATAAACAACCATCATGCAGATTCAAGGAAACCAAGCAAGAAGTCTTTTAAAAGATCTGTTAAACACAGTGTTTTTCAACCTTGGAAACTTTAAGATGGGTGGACTTCAACTCCCAGAATTCCCCAGCCAGCAAAGCTGGCTGGGGAATTCTGGGAGTTGAAGTCCACCTATCTTAAAGTTTCCAAGGTTGAAAAACACTGTGTTAACATGTTAACAGCAGGACTGTTCCTGTATTGTTCCTTAACAAAATACCGTTCAAAATTAAGACATAGAATAAAAGACTGACTATAGACTAACCAGAGCCAGCTCAGCATGGAAGAGGGCTGAATCAGCTAGCCCTTCCTCCTCAAAGGACTGGGCAGTGTAGAAAAAGGAATCTTCCTTAGCAGAAACATAGCCCTCTTCTGGTGAAAGCTGCAGAAAGAATGAAGCTCTTGAGTTGGATGATGGCCAGGGAATAGAACATGCCATGTAAGTAAATACTAAGAAAATTTTAAATGAATATAAAGATTAGGAAAAAAAGATATCTAGAAATCATATTATAGCCGTCAAACCATGAAATGATTTATAGGGTTGGGAAAAAAAGAAAGAAAAATGAGATGGCAATAATCATGAATTTAAGCACCACATGGTTATGTACCTATGTGCTGATATTTGACATGTTCTCCCAGACCAGATGATAAATTCTGTCTCTCTCCTTATATTTCCACTGCCTGATTTCCAATGCAGTTAAGCCTCACAAACTAGATTTAAGATTAAACTAGATTTAAGCCTTTTCAGTCATACCAAGTTTAAATTATACTTAGTTCCTAACACAACATGCAGATTCCACTGAAATCAGTAGCACTTCTTCTTGTGATAATCATGATTGGAGCAGATTGAAAATCACGTTTATTTTAATTTTTTTACCTTTCTGGCTTGTGAATTTCATAGTAAGTGACTGGGAAACAACAGCTTTCACAATCTTGCCATGAATGTTGAACCCAATTTCAAATGAATGATTTTATTAAGGAATTGTTCATTCCAATACAACTAAAATATTCTCCTTACTGACATCATAATAAAAGTACATTACCTAGATCCTTTTCTGTTGGGTTTGAGGTTGGATTATGGAACTGAGATAGCATTGGTCATAGTTGTTGATGACCTCTGGTAAACTCAGAATATGGATTATATATCCATCCAGGCCTTGATCCTTGATCACAGAGACCTTCAATACCTCCTGAATCAGATTGGGCTGATAATGAAGGGGGTAGGCACAGTGGCTTTCCTCCTTCCCCTAAAGCTGGTTCCAGTTAGAGTTGGTACAGAATAAAAGTCCAACCCATGCTTTTTCTGCCTTTTCTTCCTGCCTTTATTTAGCATCTTCATGAAAGCTCTGAGTAACTCAAGAGCATTTATTTGTCCATATAAGTAACTATCATTAATATGCTATACATCTTTGCCCTATCTATCACTTGGATAACTTTAACAATCCCCCAGTGGTTGGTGTGCAATTTGAGGGTCCTTTTGGACTCATAGGTCCTGCTCAAAGAGCAGGTGGCAGCCATGACCAGGAGGGCCTTAGCACAAGTCTATCCATCATGCCAGTTGAGCCGCCTAGATCAGGAGACTATCACAGTCACTCATGCCTTAATTATTTATCTGGATTACTGCAACAGGTTCGAAATGGGACTGCTCTTGAAGACCATTCAGAAGTGGCCACTTATTGAGAATGCAAGGACACATGTGTCGAGGTATAGTTTAAGGAACAAGTATCACCCATAAAGCTCTGGGTGACACAAGGCAGGATACTTATGAATCTACCTGCTTCTGATAGTTTCTGCCCATTCCACCAGACCTCAGAGGTCCCTTTTATCAAACTGAATGATGTGGTTGAACCCAGGACATGTGCTTTCTGTATCACAATGCCTGTCCTATGGAATAGCCTCCCCTCTGAGCCTGGAATGGTCCCCTTCTCATAGCCGTCTAGAAGGCCTTGAAGAGCTGGCTTTTCTCTCAAACACTGGTGCCAGAACGTGAGATGAGCCCAACATATATTCCATTGCGCATGTTTTAAGGTAAGTTTTATGGTAAAAATTCTGCTTGCAGCCTCAGTCACATTGTACTAGATTGTTTTTATTTTAGCTTAGTTTAGTTTACATTTTCCATACGATGTGGTTAACTGATCAGAGTCATTAGAGTGAGGTGGCCGCATAACATAATTCTTTAAATAAATAAATAATCATCATGCCTACAATAACTAATATTTCTGGCAAGCAATAATTGTGAAAAATGTTTTGACTGTGTTTAATTATCAGAGAAACAGGCTATAGATATGTAAAGTGATTTATATCCAGAATTAGAAAGGAACATTCCCTTCCTTTGGTTAGAACACTTCTTTGGTTCTTCAAAGCAGCAATTCAATGGGCAACCCCAAAGCCCTGGGTGGCCACTGAATCATTTTTTTGCCATCCTCAGAACCCCCGAAGCCACTGCTGTTGAAACGTGATGGCAATGTTTTCAATTTCTGAATGGAAAATAGGGGCAAACTTTAACAATTCTTCTGAGCTTTCACTGACAATAAACAAGCAGCCAAAAAAAGACACCCTCTCCCCAATTCATCCAACAAACCTTAGTCCCAACTGCATTTGTGATGAGACTCATTTACTTTGCAGTGTTCCGTACTCTTCTGCACTACCAAGGGCATCCTTAGATTATCAAACACTGCATACCTCTGTGCAAAGATGGCACAACAACCAGGATTTAGCCAGAAAAAGGTGGATGTGAATGTCAATTCTTCCAAAAAACAGCCCTCAAACCAGCAACAAAACTTACTGCCTTGCTGATTCAAGGAATAAGTGAAAGCATTACTCCCAAATTCTCAGTTCTGTTCACTATGGATAAAATGCTGCCGGTTAGGGATAGGAAATTTACAGATTATGCATAGAAGAGGGTTTGGCAACGTATAATTTTTGCATGTATGCAATTGTGTAAAATAAATCTGCAAAATATTACTATATAGATACCAAAGTTCCTGAAGTATACACAGTAGATAATTAATATATTCAATATTTCAGTATAAGTATAGCCATTTTTTGCTTATACTATATTACAACAAATCAAAACATTGTAGTTTGGGGTGTTTAAAATATTTTTACTCTAGGTTTCTGGAAGCACCAAGTGTCTGCTCTCTGTTTGAAATTACTGTGCCAAAAGTAACTGATTCCCAAGCTAAACTTATTACTTTGGCTCAGAATAGGTTTTTATTGAGTAACTGCAATGAAACTTCAAACAAGAATAGTTTGAAGATTCATTGCAGTTACGCAATAAAAACTTAATAGTTTTGTAGAACAAAGTGATGGTGGGCTGGTTCCCAGAGCTTTATTATTCTCTTGATGACAATTGTATAAAATGAGAGATTTTGCAAAGGCAATTTGCAGGTAGAAATCTAAAATGGCATTTTATTACCTCACAACAAATGTCAGTTTGCCCATTCCTGATGTAGAAAGTCCTACATCATTAAATAGCCCAGAGGTTTATTTGCAAAGTACAAAATCCCACTATATTATAAAGCAAGAATTCTTACAGGCAATGGTTTGGCGACTCCTATTCTCACCATTCCCAGAGGTGCTCCTTTCAGGGCCTGCACAGCTTCCTCCAGACTACCATTTTCCAAGTTGGTCTCATTGACAAACATAAGCCTGTCTCCTGGGAGGAGCCTGCCATCTTGCTCAGCAACGCCCCCAGGAACAAGAGAGCGGATCACAATCACTGTATTTGCGGGGTCCACTGGGTCCTTATTGAAGGAGAAAAGAGGGGAACATGAGGGAAAAAAATGTTATTTACTTTGTATTTATTCATTCATTTCCGCAGCGCCCAACTCAACCAAGGAACTCTGGGCAGCCTACCATTTTAAAATTCAAAAATAAATAAATAATTAAAAACAACTTTAAAAACATTCAAACTACAAAAACATCCACCAAAATAAATAGGTACAAACAGCAGCTGTGATGATTCATCTGCCAATAGTAAAAAGCCAAGTAATAAGGCCCTTCACACATTCTGAGCCCCAGGCCCAGGTAGATAACCAGGTTTTTTAAAGCTTTGTGAAAGGCCAACAGGGTAGGGGGCTATTCTAATGTTCTAGGGGAGAATATTCCATAAGTCAGGGGTACTGCAGAAAAAGCCTTTCTTCTAGTTCCTGGTAGCCAGCTCTCTTTGGCTGATAGGATCTGGAACATTCCCAATCTATTGGATCTGAACAGAGATTTCAAACAATGATATGGTTGTTCTTTTTCCTGATCCTGCTTGCTTATAGAAAGATTCAGTTGTCAAGCCACTACTTATGAAAAATTAAAACCTAATTATGCATTATGTAATCTTGCAGAAAGACTGCAGGAAGCAACATTAAAATCAACTTCTAGAATATAAATAAATTCTTTGCATAAAGATGGCATTAGCAAACACATTTCAGAATCTGCTCCACATTTAAAATCTCCTCAAATTAGTGCAAAAAAAGAGTTGAAAACCTGGCAGTATTGCACTGTTAGACATGTCTTTTTTAAAAACAAACAAACTACAAAAGTACCTACTAATACTATTACTTCTATTGCTTTCATTGTAATAATTGCAATAATAATGCATCCTGCTTTGTGATAATGCCCAGCACAGTCCCAATATTAATATTTTATGTGTTTGTTTGTGTTATTATCGTATCCATGGAATAAGTACTACTGTAAGATCATTTCTCTTCAAATTTCAGATTCTCCTTAAAGAGAAAGACTGAGAAATATAACAGAGCGTTAATGAAAGGTGACCTCGTAGTCATACCACGCCTTTTCTCATCTAAGAGATCAGAAACTATCCCCAATTGAAAATGAATACCTTGCAAAAGTATGAAACGTATAAAATAAGTTTGACCAGTTTATTTAATGATGTAATTCTACTGGAATGTTTCATTTTTAAGGCTTCAATGCATAAAATACATTCTTATATTAGGGAATGCAGAAATTACCTGATAATCCAATATGCTAAAGCCAAGACCCCTGCTCCCTTTCTCCAGCTCAATTTGTTGTATTTCTGCCTCCCACATTGCCAGGGGAGATCCTTGTGCCTCTTCAGTATTCTGGCTTAGATCAGCTATTTCCAGCTTAGCATCCTCTGTCTCTGAAGCACCAAGGAGTCCACCAAGGTCTATACGAGACTAGAAAGTTAAATATGGTTACTTTTTAAAATAAAGCTAAGGAAAATTTAAATACGGATTGTCAATGGAACTGGAATAAATGGGAACTGCTATTTAAAGAGTCTAAAACTTATTTATTTTTAAATGAATTTTTAATTAAAGTTTTCCAAAACACATAACAACTGCAGTGTTGGGTGGGTGGGTGGGTGGGTGGGTGGGTGGGTGGGTGGGTGGAAGGAAGGAAGGAAGGAAGGAAGGAAGGAAGGAAGGAAGGAAGGAAGGAAGGAAGGAAGGAAGGAAGGAAAAATGTAGAAAGAAAGGAAAAAGCAAAAAAAAGAGAGAAGCTTCCAATTTCCTTTGCAGCAATTATAAGCACATTTACAAAATTCTTTTACTCCATGATTACAAATAAAAACCTTAACTTTCCCTATATTTGGTTTTTTCTAATCATCAAAAACACCATAAATCATAAGTACATTTTTATGTTTTATGTTTCATGCAAAAAGTCTATAACAGATTTCCAGTCAATTGTAATTGTGAAGTTTTTTTCCTTAAAGAGGTTGATTTAATAATCTCCAGAAGCTCTATCATCTAAGAGTATACACTTTATGTAGAGATGTCTAAACTTATATGAACATAATAACTTGAGCAAAACTACATGAAAAATTTAAAAAAGGCTTTTAAATTAGATTTCCTCAACCCAGTTCTAGCCATCTGATCAAACTGTCTCAACTGGGAAAAAAATATTTATCTTATTACCTTACTCCATATTTATTTATTTGTTTAATTTATATAGCCACCAGTCTCACAAATAAGAGATTCTGAGTGGCCTACAACAAAAGTAAACCAATAAATATCTAAAATCATTAAAGCATTTAAAAAACAATAAAACAGATAAAAATAAATTAATAAATGAAGGTTAACAGTAATGGAGCCACTTCAGTAGTTCAAATCTTTTCTTTGAATTCTCTACTGCAAGGAAGAATGGGGGGGTCTGTCAAGTTTCTCCTTCAGTGTATAAATCTTTATGTTGAATTACCTGCTCTATCATGTGGGTCTCATCCAATGCTGTCTCAATCACAGGTGGAACTGCACGACAACAGACCATTCTTACATTGATCGGAAGCTCTTTTAGAATATTGACAACATCCTTGTGATTCTCTCCAAGCAAAGATTCTCCATTTACCTGTCAATGAAAATAAGGACCTTTATAGAAATAAGGAAAAGACAGAGAGCAAGTAAGAAATACATGTATTTTCAAACTGGACATGGGATTAACTAAAGTTACCATATTAAAAAAAGATACCATCTGGTTTCTCCACAATACAGGTGGTCCCCAATCACTTTTTGCAAACTTCTGACGATCAAAACCAACAGGGAAATCAGTTTCACTTAACAACCGCGTTACTAACTCACCAACTGCTGTGATTCGCTTAACAACTATGGCAAGAAAAGTTGTAAAATGGGGCAAAACTCACTTAACAAATGTTTCACTTAGCAACAGCCATTTTGGGCTCAACTGCCGTCATTAAGTTGAAGACTACCTGCACAGAGACCAATAAAGTTAGAAGAAATAATACAGGGAGTCCTGGACTTACAACCATCTGTTTAGTGAACATTCAAAGTTACAACAGAGCTGAAAAAATATAATGACCCCAGGGCTGGTTTTTACACTTGAGACGGCTACGATATCCCCATGGTCACGTGCTCAAAATCTGGGCACTTGGCGAACTGGCATGTATTTATCACGTGATCATCATTTGTGAACCTTCCTAGATAGCTTCTGACAAGCCAAGTCAATGGGGGAAAAGCCAGATTCACTTAATGACCACGTGATTCACTCAACAACTGCAATGATTCGCTTTAAAGCCTTAGCAAAAAAATCATAAAATAGGGCAAAAATCGCTGAGTAACCTCCTTGCTTAGCAACAGAAACTTTGGGCTCAGTTGTGGCCATAGTATAACTTGGCTGTCATTTAGAAAATGATTTTAAAAGTGATTATTTATATAATCACTTCCTTAGAACAGGGGTGTCAAACTCAATTTCACTGAGGGCCGCATTAGCATTGCAGTTGCTCTTGGGGAGCCAGATGGGTGTGGCCAGGGTGGGTGTGGCCTGCTGGGTGGGTGTGGAGTGGGTGTGGCCTATTGGGTGGGCATGGCCAGTTCTACATCGTTCACGTCAAGGGTGCCTGTGGGGGCCTGGGCAGGAGTGGGACAGATCTAAGGGTTTCTGGCAGAAGGGGGTGGGACTGGGAAAAGCGCCAAGGCACGGTCCACTGGAGGAGCCTCACTGCCTGCTGAAATCCCTCCGCCGGAGCCCATCAAGCCGGATATGTGAAGTAGGCGAGGGCCATTTGCTGGCCACTTTCAGGCGATGGTGCATTTCTTCATTCCTCACAAAGGGTGGCACCTCCCCAGCATGCACCCAGGGGGTGGGGCCAACGTGGCAAGGGCTGGTTCCTCGCTGTTTCCAGACGGCCTTGTGGAGCTAAGACTGAAGGTGTTTCAGCATAGATGGCCACCACAAAATTGTACATTGGCTCCCGGCCGGCCTGGGCCAGGGCCAAGACAGCAGGGGCCGTTCCCTCACTGTTTCCAGGATGGCTTCACGGGCCACATGAAACCACTTCGCGGGCCGCATCTGGCCCCCGGGCCTTGTGTTTGACATGTCTGCCTTAGAACATGCTAGCATATTGTAAATTTATACAGGCTATTTCTTTCATAAATATATGAATATAGGTAGTCTTTGTCCTACAACAATTTTTTTAGTGACCATTCAATGTTTCACTGGCCCTGAAAAAACTGATTTAGGGCTGGTCCTTACACTTACAACTGTTGCAGCAGCCCCAAGGCCACATGATCAAAATTTGGGAGTTGGCAATCGGTATGTAATTATGATAGTTGCAGGTCCTGGAGTCATGTGATCATCATTTGCAATGTCCCCAGCTACCTTCCGACAAATAAAGTCAATGGGGAAAGCCGGGTTTGCTTAACAACCGCATGCTTCACTTAACAACTGTACTGGTTCACTTAAAAGCCACACCAACATTGGCCGCAACTCACTACCTGCCTTGCTTATCAGTGGAAATTCTGCTCCAAATTATTGCTGTAAGTCAAGGACTGGACTGGACTCCTTGCTAAGAAAATATTAAAAGTGAAAAATCCCTCAGAGTATCTTTTAAGAGAGCAGAGGTATAAGAAAGATTAATTCGTACTTCTAGTAATTCATCTCCACTGTACAATTTGCCACAACGTCCAACTGGCCCTTCAGGCAAAACAGACCGAATAAAATGATGTCCCACTGTAGCTTCTAAGCTAATCCCCAGTCCGCTGCTTTCACTAAATTTGTTCACATCCGCCACCTAGAAAGAAGAAAAATAAGAATCCTCGTAACCAACAAACCAGTTGCTTAGAAAATTGCACCGAGATCCTATACAAAGGACCATTAAATTTAAAAGCTGTTTTGCTACAGGTGCTCTACTTCTTAAGCTACAGGCTCATTTCTTTCAAACAACATCCATGTTCATTGATTTCTCACATCAAAACAAGATGGAATGACAATGTGAGCTGAAAAGGAGCATCCAGCTGTAACATCCTTTTTCCCATTTGCAAAGGGTAACAGATGCTGGTAGCTACAGCTGTCCCAGAGATGAAAGGTAGCCAGAGAGTCACAAATAAATGGAACAAATGAAACTATCAAAGGCTCCACACTTCTCATTACACCAGCTTTTGTGACCACCGTGGAACAATAGTTAGCAAATACAGTATTCGGAAACAGCAATGTTTCCAATTTGAAGAAAAAGAACTGGATTCTATATCTGACAATGCTTGTTGCCTCTGAAACAAGTCAAACGTTAACAGGACATGCACCTGGCAACATAATTCTCTATGGTTTACTAATCCCCAGGTGGGGAACAGTCAAAGAATAGGAACTGCATCTATGACTCTGCTGCAGAATTCTATTCAAAAGTTCCACATCCCTTCCTACATCCTTGGACTATTGCGCACAAAAGTAGTTGGTTATATGTTCTAAAATGTGCTAAAAGAAGGCTGGCTAGATTCTCAATGAGAAGTAAAGTGTTAGCTAGGAAAACAGCTTTTATTGCATAAAAACACATTTTAAGGCCTGTAGACCAAAGGGTTACCAAGATGCTTCACATAAACCTCACTTTAAAAGAATAAAAGAGACAGTTAGCAATCAATTTAAAAACAAATAATGAAAATAGAAGATCAGCAATTATTATAATAAATTGTAAGAGGGAAGAAAAACAAGCCAGATATAAAAGAGAAAATGCAAACAATATGTTTAAATGCCAGTAAAAGTGGGGCAAACAGGTTTCCTTTAAAAAAATCAAGACCATTCAGCAATGACACTAGGGGTCAACAGCAGCAATACGAGAAAATATAGGCCCTAATTGTTAAATTTTGTATTACTTACCTGAATCTGAAAGCAGGCCAACATTAAAATTAGTGGCATTTATTTCTGGTAGATGAGTGTGAGATCAAACGAGAGAAGTCTTTTATTCCGAATATCAGCTATGTGTAAGAAATCTTCCTAAGGATTACACTAAATGTTGTATGCTGAAAGTGGGTAGATTTCCTAACAAGCTACATTGTTTTGCTTTCCAAATGTAGATTTCAGAACTCAACTGTAGCTCTACCCACATTTGAGAGATGTCATCAAGCAAAAATGTTACCCCAAGAAATGAAACTATGCACTGTTGACAACAAGGAGAATCAAAATATATAATGGACTCCAAAAGTTACTAAACAAATGCAAAAAAAAGCTGTCAATACTTACTAATTAAATTAGTGAAAACTCCCAACGAAGCAATATTTCATAAACTATTTGATCAAATTTAGGATTCATTTTCTGACTTCCTAAGATTATATAAAAGTTTTGTTTTACAGCATTTTTAGACTTTAAAAAACAACGCCCTTCCAAAGGAAGAACAGAGATAAAGCATTTCTTTTTTTTAACAGCAAGCAGTGAGTCCACCTACCACAACTTCATAATTTTTCCCCAAAATCTTCTGCCATTTGTTCAGCAATACTTCTTCTTTTAGGGATGTTAGCTGAATGTCTGCAAGATGTGACAATTATCCTAAGCAAAATTATGGCATTCTTATCTTTAGGTAGAAAATGAATTGCATTAGGATTTGTAAATGGGCATCTGATTTATTTAAAATGAAATACTTTTCAATACATAACATTTTAAGTATCTAAAAATGGAAAAGGGAAAAAAAGAGTTACAACCTACGTTTAGGTTTTTAAAATCCTTTTAAAGCTAGCTGAATTCACTTGAATTCACAGTTCCATTTTTAAACTGATGTTTCTAGACAATCTTTTATCAGATATACCTTAATAAATGGTGAGCATTGTGAGCATTGTCCAGTCTATTTGAAATTAAATCAGCGTAAGACTCAAACTATTCAGTTTAGGCTTGCATTACTCAAGAGCTTCCTTTTATCCTTCTTCCAAAGAATTCTAATTGTCCTAGTCTAGCTTCCTGAATAACTGGATCTCTGTCTGGTTACACTCTGCTGCACCTTCTCCTTTCTGTGAATGCAGAAATCGCAGGCACGTTCTGCCTTTCCTTGGCACAACTGTTCTCTGAAATGCTCGTGCTGTTTATTCATCATCACTGTCTTAAACCCCTGCACTCTACAAATGTAAGTAAAACAGGTTTTCGTGAATGAAACATTAACAATAAAAATAAGAACTAAAATTCAAAAGATAATGCAGAAAACACAGCTAAGCTTATGGGTGGTTGTTTCCCAATTCTGAAAAATAATTGAAGGTCTTTTTTTTTTTAACTTGTAAAAC
Organism: Crotalus tigris; assembly: GCF_016545835.1. Classification (NCBI taxonomy): domain Eukaryota; kingdom Metazoa; phylum Chordata; class Lepidosauria; order Squamata; family Viperidae; genus Crotalus; species Crotalus tigris. The sequence continues at coordinate 141,344 of NW_024097123.1, forward strand.
TACAGCTATCATTTCATAGTTCTCTTCCACAGGAGTGTACTACTAAATAATACGATGTATTCAGATTTATTAAAATCAATTGCAAAAAATTTTCAGTATACCAATATTCTTTTCACATTTATTCAGAGATTAAGTCACATCAAGTTAAAAGAAACTTATTCTCAGGTGGGAACATTTGGCATTGTAGTGATTTTGATATCAATTTGCTTGTATCTCAAAGTTTATATACACAAATAAATGTATTATTTAATATTTAAGAACTCAAGAAATGTTCTCTATAGTTAAGTTTTTGTTTTCGCTTTGAAACTATGACCTCCTTTTCAAAGGCTCCTACTGAAATACGGTCTCTAGAGGGCAGTGGAAGAACACATTTCCTGGAATCACTTAACAGATTTGTACATTTATTTAAAAATTTTAGAAAGAAACATATTGTGAGTGTAATAATTTACCATTTAAAATCTGTTCCGGTTTATCTCTTACTACAGTAACTGGAGCTTGTCGGATATGTACAGTGACCCAGCAAGTGCTTATGATATCCTCAAAACACTCACATGCTTAAAAATCCGAAGTAGGTGGAAACATGAGACTCACAGAATTTGAATAGTATCTCTTTAGCATGGCTTCATAAGCTACAATCAGCTATGCATATCACAAACAATACTTATTTAAAAATAAGATATAAGCAAATGCGATAAACCACAGATATAAGAATTGTGTGTATATATGGCTAACTTCAGTTATGAATTCTACGTTATGCTACACTAGATTTTCTAGTAAATTAAAACTGCTGTTTGCCCAATATTATCCTTAAGGCTTTTCATTGTAAATAAACAACCATGAAATATCTTCAGTATGTTTTGTCATCTAATGATCATTACTTTTAATATCATCATTAATAAGTACTCTTTTTAGCTGCTGCCATTTTATGTTGAAAATTAAGCGTCATAATTATAACACTTGATATTGTATATGAAGCTGCATGCATACAAGAAATCAATATCGTGTACATTTATGTAGATTGTCCACAGAGTTTAGCTAAGCAAACACAAATAACTATTTTATAGCCTTTTATTTGAATCTTTTAATTTCTAAATATCTTATCCACAGGTTTTAATAACGTATGGAAAAGATACTTGGAGGTTAAAAAATTCAAAGGAAAGGCTATAAAAATAATTATTTGTGTTTACTTAGCTAAAACTCTGTGGGCAATGTACAGAAATGCAACTAAACAGAGGTGCATCATTGCATTATTCTTCCAAGATTAAGAATTTCAAATATACATTTTCAAAAGCCAGAAGCAACTCTGCCAGGCAAGGAAAGGTAAAAAACTAGGAAGGTTGAGCATATTTATGACGGAAAAAAAATATTATTTATCACCTGTTTGTTGTATATTAGTATCTTCTTCAAAATGAATCTCACTGGGGCTGCATGACATTAATGGAGAATCCTGCTCCCTTTTGCAGATTTCTATGAGGGAAAAAAAAGAATATTCTGAGAAGCCCCAAACATGCCATTTTCTGTGATAATACAGTTAAACCCCTTTTCCTGTTTCACCACTGTTAAAGACTCCTAGTTTCTTACCAGATTAAATTAAATTTGGTCTAGCAGTTATGGCTCCATGCTAGAAAGCAAAGTTCTCTGTGAGAGTTCAAGTCCTACCTTAGCCGTGAAAGCCAGTCGGGTAACTTTGGACCAACCTACCTCACAAAGTGATTGTTATTGTGGAGAAAATAGGAGGAGGAAGATATGTTGGATATGTGTGCTGCCTTAGGTTATTTGTATCAATAATAAAGGTGGGATATTAACAAATGAGTAAATATAAATAAATAAAAACTAGGTTAGCGTGGGTGGGTGTAAGCGAATTAATACGCTAAAAATACGCTAAAAATAAAATAAAAATTGGCAACAGCAAAAAGGCCACAATCTTCCATATTATCCAAAAGGAGGAAAACATAGCCAATCCAAGGAAAATCTAACTGATGTCACATGGATGGGTGATTCTACGGAGGCCTGAATTGGAAAACTTGAACCACAAATTTTAGGGGTCAAAATAGAGAGAAATAATGAGCACCATGGTAATTCTCTAAGACTTAAATTCCTTCGTTCACTTTTATTTTTATTTTGTTTTTTGTATTTTAATATTTTTTAGTTCTACCATAAAACATAAATCATGGAAACAATAGTATTTGAAGATTATTTCTCTGTCATTCATGAAAGAAAAATCCACAAAACTCTTTTGCTCGTCCTTCTGAGAATGCTTTTTCATTCCCCAACTGAGTCTAAAAAGTGGATTGTGAGGACGAATTTAAGCCACTTCGATTTAACCTCTGGAGAACAGAAAATAAAATTCAAGAAACGTGAAGCAAAGATCATCTTAATTGCCTGTATTTGTGCCAATATCCATCGTTTGGAAAACTGAATCCTTTTCAACAGCATCACTGAAGTCATTATGGGACTGAGTGTGGTTTTCCTGTTTCAGGCCTCCTCTTCGGACCAAAGTAAGACAGACCGTTTGGCCAGTATGTCGCAAAACCTCCACTGCTTGCTGGTTGGTAAAACCTTGAAGATTGGTTCCATCCACCTATGGATTAAACATATGTCCATTTCTGACTAGTCACCATAGATCTGTCGATACTGGAAAAACAGTTTTATTCCAAATGAGGCAAATCACATTTGCAAAATGTCTTGCTGTAATTTGATTTGGGGTTTGTGGTTATCTTGACTATAAGAATGCTATCTAAAAGTAGACAGCATAGAGTTTGAAGAGAATGTCTGAATGCTGTATGAAGGAGCTTTATAAAATTCAGTTTCAGTAAACTTAAAATAATGCACTCAAAAATTTTAAAAAAAAATCTGTTCTCTATTCTGGTAGTCCCCAACTTACGACCATAATGGGGAACAGAATTTCGGTGTTAAGCAAGGCAGTTAAGTGAGTTGCACTTTAATCATGTAAATGTGGGAAAGATATGATGGTTGTTAAGTTTAAGGACCACTTGTAACTCACTTATTACAAAAGCTAAACGTGTGATTCTAAATAGCAGAATACCTGTGTAGGCTGGTGGGAATTGGGCAGGAAAGTTTAACTAGTCTACTGTTATTTTTGCTGTTCATCCATAAAATGATTTAAGATTCAATTTACAAGCCATGCTATCAACACAGAACCTCCACGTAAATCATTATTTATATTCCTCAACTGTGGAAAGCAGATCACTGATCCTATCTCTGCTTTCATCAGTAGCCAAGTCAAAGAAGGACATCTCTCCTAATCTGTCAGGTCCCCAAAGAAATATACTGTTTCCCTATGCTTATTCCCGAATCTATAAACCTTCTTTGGGGTGTGCCATTCTGTTGGGAGGGGGGATACCATGGGGATGCTTTGCACTGTCTTGCCACTATGCCCTTCCCCAGGAGAAGGAATACATCACTCTTATGTATGCGCTGGAAAGCAACGCCTAAGAAGCCAGTTACTAAACATTATGCCACCTGTGGATTGGCTGGAATTCAAATGAACACTGGGACCCTGCAGGGAGGAGTACTGAATATCGCTTCTAATACACTGCTTTCGCGGGGTTTTTCCTCAGGCCTCGCCTGCTATTACTAGCCCCTAATAAAAGTTCCTTTTGAGACAATGCCTGCTTCAAAAGTTCTGTTTTCTTGGGTGGCTTACATGAGGTAGGTCCTTACATAACCCCATGACTATTACATTTTCTCAAAGACCTCTTTGAGAGAATCCTCCACATTTTTCTCTCATCCAGGATCCCATAAAGATTTTGTGGCCGAAACATAGGGTTAGAAATGGCCTTTTCTTCATGACAGTCTAATTACTACTAACCCTCAGAATCAAAATAAATAACTATATAAAACAAAGCGCTTGGTTGTAAAAAAAAATGCCCAACTCTGTTTTATAACCTTAGTAATTTTATTTTAATATTTTCCATACATTTTACCTATTATTAATATGGCACCCGTAACATTTTAAGCTAAGCAGTCTATAATTCCCTGAAATAATTTTTAAAGAGTTAGGCATTACGTTTCACAGTTTGTGATCTTCCTGTACAGAATCACTTAAGAGATTTCACTTGTGAGATCTTTTAAGAACTCTGGGACAGTCCTCAAAAGTTGTTTGCTTTCAATCGATCAAGAATAAAGAGTAAATAATAGAAGGAAAAAAGGGATAACATAAGTCGTCCAAAACTACTTACAGCAATAATTTGATCTCCAATATGGATTCTACCATCATGCTCAACTGCACTGTCTTTTGTGATACTTTTTACAAAAATACCAGAAGGTTCTGTGATTTAAAAGTAAAATTGAAGTAATTAAAGGTATGTCTGAGCCATGTATGTGTAAAACTGTTATGACTTGAATCCATAAACTTAAACACAGCATATCAAGATCTGACTACAATAGTCTTTATGACTTCTAAGTACTTAAGCAGAAATATTACAACATAGTATTATTGAAGTTATCTTGCTCTAACCCAGGGGTGTCAAACTGCCAACCCACAGGCCGAACACATCACCAGCACCCCATTGCCGGCAATGGGAAAAAAGCTCCGATATGTCATGCGACGTCACGTGATGTCGCGAGTTTGACATGTCTGCTCTAACCCAAAGATGGGGAACTATGGTTCTTTTATGACTTTTGGACTTCAATTCCCAGAATTCTTGAGCCACATAGAATTGCTGAGGAATTCTGGAAGTTGAAGTCCACAAATCATAAAGAGACCATAGTTCCCCACCTCTGCTCTAACCCAATATATTTACTCTAAGAGATAAAATTGCATTTTAGCATACAGGTTTATATATAAGCCAACTGCTGCTAGATTTTAAACTGATGCATGTATCTTTGTTTTAATTATAGCGCACATGATTATGCTGTAAATATAATAAGCCTAAGACCATTAATTAAAGTAGAAGTTTGACTTCCAAATGAAGCACATTTAAACAATTCTAACATCAAGTTCTGAATCCAATGAAAGAAAATATGTTGTATTCAATGAATGCCTTTAATTATTTCAAACCATTCCAGACTATAAATCTATTGTAAAATAAAACATATTTTGAAATGAAATCCATCTATAACATTTTTCTTGCAAAGCGATTACTTTACATATTGTGTGTGGTACTTTTAAACATCTGGACTGACTCAACCAAAAGCAAATGGACTTTGGTGTTAGAAAAAAAATAGTTAATTTTTCAAGCAGAATTAATTCTAACCATACCTGATGTTTTATCCCCAATGTAGCCAGCAATTGTTATTCCTAACCCTTGAGAATTTTTTGTAAGCTCCACATCAAATGTGTTCCCACCTTCAACATTTTCAATTGGTGTATCTTCCAATTTCTTAAAGAAAAAGACATGTATTTATTCTCCATGAAAGAAGTTCTTACGGGGAACAAAAACAACTTATTCTATTTCTCACCTAAGCCCTAATATTTTAGCACTTAATTCTAAACATAACACACAGTACTTCCTGCCAAAATGTGACTCAGATGTTGGTTTCATACACTCCAATATAATTAGTGAACCTTTAATAGAGTTAACATTATTTGTTACGATAAGAGGTCCTCAGGGGATTTTTCTTAAGGTGCTTTTCTGTGTGACTCTGTATCAAGTTTGGAAATCCAGGGTTTTGGGATTATTGAGGTTTGGGGAGATGTTATGCTTGAGCTTTACAGAAATCATTTCTAGAAAATTGTAAAACAAAGTAAAGATCAAAATTTTAAAAAATGGAAAGTTATCTTAAAATGGGTAATTGCCAAATGAATGCATCCCATGAAAAGACAGTAAAATATTACATTTCACTTTTATCTACTAATACAGCAATTCGGGAAAGAAACGCATATATTCAAACTAGTTTCCAGAAAGGACATAGTTAATTGGAAGAAATGATTTGACCTCCAAGGTCCCTTCCAACATCACTATCATCATTATTATCATCATCATCATCATCATCATTATTATTACTATCGATCATCGCACAGTCAGCCAGATGTTCAGACTGGATTTGGCATTTTGTCTACCTATCGAGTCCTTACCCAGGACCTGGGGTAGGCAGATGTGGATGTTTGATGGTATTACAGATATCGTCGCAGGATGGAAGCAGTTCCTAATAAGGCTGCCATTTGCAATTGACTAATAGCGAATTTGTCAATGCCAATGGTGTTCAAGTGGTGCTCCAGTTGTTTTGGGATTGCACCCAAGGAGCCTATGACTATTGGTACTACCCTTGCTTGCTTTTGCCACAGTCTTTCTATTTCTACTTGTAGGTCTTTGTATTTTGTTATCTTCTCCAGTTCTTTCTCTTCTATTCTGCTATCTCCAGGCACTGCCATGTCCACTATCCAGACTTTTTTGTCTTTCTTATCGACAATTGTTAAGTTGGGGTGTTATGTTGCAAGTGCTTGTCTGTTTGAATTCTGAAGTCCCAGAGCAGTTTAATTTTATCATTTTCTATGACTTTCTCTATTTTATGATCCACCAGTTTTTGCTTACAGGCAAATGATATTTTTTGCAGATCTTCCAATGCACCATTGTTGCTACTTTGTCATGCCGCTGCTTGTAATCAGTTTGTGCAATATTCTTGCAACAGCTTACCAAGTGGTCCACTGTTTCTTCAGCTTCTTTGCATAGGCGGCACTTACTGTCTGTTGCCGTCTTCTCAATTTTGACTTTGTATGCATTTGTCCTTAAGGCTTGGTCTTGTGCAGCCAGAATTAGTCCCTCGGTCTCTTTTTTCAATTTTCCTGCTCTTAGCCATTGCCAGGTTTTATTATTATCTGCTTTCCCAGCTATTTTTTTCATGTATTGGCCAGGTAGTGCTTGGTCTTCCTATGCCTCTATTCTGTTCTTCATTTGGTCTTTCTTGTAGGCCAGTTTGGTCTCTCCAGTAGCTAGTAAGCCTTCCTGATATACTAATTTCAGTGCATCTTCATCATTGTTCTTCAGATATTCTTCCAAAGCCATTTTTTCTTCTTCAACCATCTGATGTACTTGTAGCATTCCACGCCCACCTATTGGCCTTGGTAGATAAAGTCTATCAATGTCACTGCGTGGATGAAGGGCATGATTCATTGTCATTATTTTTCTGGTCTGCCTATCCATTTCTTTTAGTTCTGCTTGAGTCCAGTCCACTATTCCAGCTGTGTACCTAATGACTGGGATTGCCCAGGTGTTGATTGCCTTTATGGTATTTCCTCCATTGAGTTTGGATTTTAAGATCTTCTTCACTCTCTTGATGTATTCACCTCTAATCTTTTTCTTGACTTCAGTGTACTTGATGTTGTCAGCTTGAAGGATACCCAAGTATTTGTAGTACTCTTCCTCATCCAGACTCTTAATGTTATTTTCGTGGGGCATCTTGATTCCTTCAGTTTTCATTATTTTTCCTTGTTTGATAGTAAGTGTGGCACATTTGTCCAAGCCAAACTCCATTACAATATCTTGGTTATATATACGGACAGTGTTGAGCAGCGATTCTATTTCAGATGATGTTTTTCCATACAGCTTCAGATCATCATTATTATTATTATTATTATTATTATTATTATTATTATTATTATTATTATTATTCAAATCCATTCTTCCTGAACTCTGCAGTAAAAAAGACTGTAAAATAAAAAAGGGGTATAAATTATGCTTCTGACAGAAAGACATGAACACATACTGTATTTTCCGGCGTATAAGACGACTCGGCGTATAAGACAACCCTCAACTTCGGAGACAATTTGCATGCTTTAGAAAGTCGTCTTATACGCTGGAAACTACCGTAATTTCTGGTGTATAAGACGACTCGGCGTATAAGACGACCCCGACTTCAGAGACGATTTGCATGCTTTAGAAAGTCGTCTTATACGCTGGAAAATACGGTATTTCTGCAGAAGTATAATTTTTACCTTATCTCCTTTACTTTGCTGTCGCTCTTTCAAGCACTTCATTCTGCTGAATATAATCCAGTTAGCTGAAGCTTCCTGCTGAACTGTGTTTACATTCTTAAGACACTAAAACTTGCTTCGTTGATACAGAAATATGTTGGCACTTGCACCTCCTGATCTGTGTTTTCACACAGCAACTCCCTACTTTAGCTTTTATTTTGTACATTACTAGCCACACATTCATCCTTGGCATATTTTCAAAATGTTGGAAGGAAAGAGTTACTGGGTGAGATTGGGGGGGGGGGTTTATACAAATGTGATTAAATAAATAATAAAGAACACAGGAGGTTTTTGGTAAACGAGGTTACTTGCAAAGAGATTCTTTTTCATGCAGCAGCAGAACACAGCGAAGAAAATAAAACACCAGCCCAAACAAAGAACACTATGAAATAAAGAGGGCAGCTGGGTAGCTGCCACCTAGCTAGCAAGTTGTGGCAATTGACTTAGGTGAAGAGCTACAGCTGGGCACTGGTTGGCACAGAGAGGTGCCCAGCGGTGGATGCTAGGGAGGAAGAAAGTAGAAGAAGAAGAATCCAGATGAACCCAAAGGGCTGTGGCAGAGCAAAGGGAAAATGCTATGACACAGTTAAGCTGCTATTAGAGAGCTATTCAAGTGGCACATTGAAATTAGCAGGTTAGCGATGATAGGCAGGCAGGCAGGCAGGAAGTCTGACTGTGAATAAGCATTATGAATCTCTGTCTACTGTCAGTCCTATTTCTTTAACATCAGTTACATGTTGTTATTACCTTGTTCTCCATCATACACGTTTGCACTGGTGTACCCAAAGGAGCTGCTGTTGATGGAGTGGCTTCCTCAATTAGACCTCTGGCTATCACCAACTTGACTCGGTTTCCACACTGCCTCAGGACTTGTGCCACCTGCTCACCGCTGATTCCGGTCAAGTCTGTATCACCAATTTTCAAAATATGGTCTCCACTGCACAATCTACCATGCTAGACGAGCAAACATTCAATTGTTTTAGAAACTACACACAGAGGTGTCTTAGAAAAATGCAAGAGTTTTACCTATAGCCTATTTTAGTTTTGGAGTTTTTTTGTTTTGTTTTGTTTTGTTTTGCTTTTCATACTTGCTTTAATAGACAGTGTTACTTTAACCTTTTATCATATGCTGTTTATATGACCCCTGATAAAAAGTCAATGTATTTTAAATCAATAAATGTGTCAAAATGTTTTATGGTTCTAAGTAATATGTTTAGCATTGCTTATGTTCAAAAGTTATGCATCATTTATTGTTTTTATTCTTGTTTATTATCATACCTACTGAAAAGACACACCTAAATTTAGCATAGTTTTCCCCCCAAAATGAAGAATGGACAGAAAAACATTGAAAACATAAAAATGCCCTGTACAAAATCCCTCATTCCCACCTTAACAGCCTAGGATTACCAAATTTACCTGAAACCAACCAAGTCAATTCCATTCCATTGTCAATAAATTTGTTCACGCAACTCATGTGTATATGCATAATCACTCTGGCCAGAAACCATAGCCAAAAAAGGGAGGGGCAAGGGAGGGGCAAGGGTAGGACACCCCAGCATGGCAACCTAATTATTAAATCAAAAATTACTGTCTAAAATTGCTTGTAAACATCTCCATTTAGAAAATGGATTTATCTCCTATCTGCTTATCCACATCTTTATTATTCTCATATATACACCTCTCCTTTAAACAGAATCACAGAGGAGGAAGAAAACAAGGTGGGGATGGCAAGGCTGGAAGAAAAGGGGATTGTTTTCCATGTGTGAAGGGCGAATGTGTGTAGTTTAAGTTCTGCTGTCACATCTGCCTCACCCAGAGTAAAGACTGTGTTCAAAAATATCTCAAATACAGGGATAAAAAAAGTTCTCCATAAAGGAACTCCACTACCTGCTTTTCTGTGGTTCACGTTCTCAGACGAAACCAGCTTCTTATTTCCTTAGAAAAAAATAATTACTGATAGCGGTTCAGAAGCAAAGCTTAGCATTATAAATTTGGCTGGGGTATCAAACCATGGCTATGGGGATCATTTGTTGGCAAAAGATAACATTCAAGATGTTTTCCCTCGCTGAATATTAGCATTCCATTCTTTCTATTTCAAGTAAATAAAGGTATTTATTAAATGGTAATGAGTACTTATCATGCAGTAACTCTATTAAAGAAGAATATATTGTGTACCCGATCAGCTACTCCGCCTGGAAGGATGGTTTTAACTATCACTCCAGTTGATTTTCCTCCTACTATTCCAAATCCCAGACCGGATCCATCGTTCACCAACTCAATGGTCTCCACATGCTGCCAATGTACCTTTAAAGCAAATCTTACCATTAGTTTGCTTTTAAAGCAACCTCTAAAGCTATTCCATCAGGTTTATATTTTCGCCATATACAGTATTCTCTTTTATATAACTATTCCAAACAATGTTCATGAATCATCAAAAGGACCATTTTGTGTTCTATATTTTGAGTGGTTTTACTAGCAAATTACAGTGTTTAACACCTTAGTGAATAAATTATTTTGGACATGAACGATAAAAACCTTATGCTTGCTTTCCCCAGGTATTCATTCATTCAGGTGCACTCACTGAGCGCAACTCATTTCTACTCAACTCATATAAAGTGTGGTGATTCCATACCATGCATAAAATGATAAATCTGATACACAGGAAGGGTTTGGCTTAACTCTCTCAATGGGCATCAGACTGAGGTGCTCATTACTGTTTTTGTCTTCCCTCACCCCTCCTCAATCTGCATCATGAAGGCCCTTCCTTATTATCCGGCTTCCATCAAAGGACACTGCTTATCATTTAGGACATAAGTATATTAAAAACAGCCTTGCGGACTTAAGCCAAGGACTCTCTTAATCCAACATTTTGCTCACACAATGGCCAACCAGATGCCCCTTGGATGCTCACAGGTAGTAGATAAAAGCATATCATTTTCCCATCATTGTTCCCCTGAAAATGTGTTTCAGAGGTAAGCTCTGGTTTGACTGGAGCAGGAGTGTCAAACTCAATTTCATTGAGGGCCGCATCAGCATTGTGGTTGCCCTCAGGGGGCCAGGTGGGTGTGGCCAGGGTGGGTGCAGCCTACTAGGTGGGCATGGCCAGCTCTACATCACTTGCGTTAAGGGTGCCTGTGGGGTCCTGGGCAGGAGTGGGACAGATCTGAGGGTCTCTGGCAGAAGGGGGTGGGACCAGGGCAAGTGCCAAGGCATGGTCCACTGGAGGAGCCTCACTGTTCCTCTCAGGCCATGCAGGGGAGTGTTTGGTGGTGCAGGCTGCCTGGAGCCCTGGGCAGCAGAGGTCAAATGCCCAGCCTGGCCCTTGAGCACCCGCGGCACCAAGCCCAGCCCCACTTTCTCAAGGCTGCTGCTCAAGGTTCTCCTGGTTTCTCGCTGTTTCCAGATAGTCTTGAGGAGCTAAGACTGAATGTGTTTCAGCATAGATGGCCACCACAAAATTGTACACTGGCTCCCAGCTGGCCTGGGCCAGGGCCAAGGCAGAGGGGGCTGTTCCCTCACTGTTTCCAGGATGGCTTCACGGGCCACATGAAACCACTTTGCAGGCCACATCTGCCCCCCGGGCCTTGTGTTTGACATGTCTGGACTAGAGGAACCAATGAGTACTCAAGACTAATAGTCCTGTCACCCAATTTGCTTTTAAAGCCATTAGTAAGTTTTGTGGCAATTAAGTCCACAGGTTTATAATGTGCTAAGAACTGATGGAGAGACATTTTATACAATACAGAATGCCTTACGTACATGATACAGTCTCATGTGCATCACCACCAAATTGGATTTTTGGTAGCTGAAGCATAAGTTATAGTGTACATTAAAACTGTTTGAACTATTTCCTGCACTCTTTTCTATACAATGAAAACAGAACTGTGAGTGTAAGAGGCTTTCTATGGAATTGCAACTTTACACAATGGCTAACATTCAGCAACATGTTGCAGAGACCTACACCAACCTAAACCACAAGAAAAAAAGACAAACTTGTTTTCAGTGTCTACTCACAGGATTTGAATTGGCTGAAATTGTGCTAGCAGCTGACGGAGATCGAGAAATTACAGGGCTGATGAGCTGAGGCAAAGAGCCCCTCGCCACAACTAGCTGGACACTATCTTTGGCTTTCTGTAGGATGCTGATAGCCTGTTGATGTGTTATGGTCTGATCAAGGGCTTGCCCATTAATAGCAAGAATTTGATCTGCTTCCTGCAATCTGCCATCCCTGTTGTGGTCAAATAAAAAGCAAACATTATAATAAGCACCGTCACTGGTATCGCTATCGTTATTTGACAGCTTCTCCAAAGTACTGTAGTTGTTTTTTTAATCCAGTTTTTTTATTTCTCCCAATGCACATTTTTGTTTTTAGAAAAAGGTTTCCTTGCAGTTTTGCTACAGGCATCTTTTCTGGTCCCTTCTTGAAGAGCTTCCTTTGAAGCTGATCCACAGACCCTGTCTCCCAACTTCACCCCAGAGCTACTTTCTCCCTTCTTGCACCACAATCCGAAACTAAGCATGTTATATGTCGGTTGCTTCCAGCTTGGTTTGCTATTGCCTGGGAACTTTATTCTTAACTGTGAACCTCCTGGGTAAAGACACCAAGGGTTTTGCTATATTCACCCTGAAAAGTATTGAATATTCATCAACCCACAGTTTACTTACCAAACGTATTCATAAATGGGGGAGGAGAAACTATCAAACAACAACAACCAGAAAAGGATCCTAATTACAAAGGCCATTTTACAAAATGGACTCACACTTTAACTAAGGAGAGTATTTTTTTCCCTCATATAATCACATGTAGTAACGCTTTCTCAAACTTCTATCAAAGTAGTCTGAGGAAAAAGCAGCTATGGATCTCAACTGTACTAATACGTTACAATTAGTAAAAGAAGTCAATCTATATACTAGTGATATAGATTTTTTTAACATACCGACTTAATTTAGACTCAGACCCAGAATATTATGGTATTCAGATAACATTTCTCAATATTTTTGTTAGTTCCTAGCCAAAAAAAAAAATCTATGTACTGTATCAGAAAAATGAGTGTATAAAAATGTTGATATTACAGAAAGTTGTCAGTGAAAATAAACACTTTTGCATGATTAAATATTTAGTCCGATGTAGATTTTTTTAAAACAGACTTCCTAAGTAAAACTGAACTAGATCAGAGAAAGACTGATTGGCAATACTTAAAGTCAAATTTTATCTGTATAAAACATATTGAGCATAAACAAATTGAAATAAGCCTTCCTTTCAACCCAAATTTTTATTTATGTTATCTGTTGTTTATAAAGTTTGTATACTGCAATGAAAGTCAAATGTTTGCAAATCTGTGCATTTTTTTTCAGCAGAATATTACATAAAACAGGCATAGCATCCAGACTGGATTAACGTACATATTTACCTCCCAAAAGAGAGTTGGCTACCCTAGAGAATGTCAACAGCCAACTGCTTACCAATACAACGAGGGAAGGGAAACAAACAAGCACATCACCTCCCTTAATCCCATGATGCATGTCCAAACTTGGTCTGCTGAGCAGGAGGAAGACAGAGGTTTTGTGCCCTTTGTGCATGCTCCTGGGTCCTGCCGATGTTGAGATTTATGATAAGTTTAAATGCAATGAGTATTCAAAAGCACTCTGAAAATTCTAAATTCACCAGGATGAAAGAGCACATAAAGAATGTAGAAAAGCTGTTATGAATGTAGAAGAGCTGTGGTGATTCAGTGGTTAGAATGTAGTATTGCAGGCTAACTCACTGCTCACTGCCAAGAGTTTGATCCTGACCGCTCAAAGTTGACTCAGCCTTCCCTCCTTCTGAGGTGGGTAAAATTAGGATTCAGATTGTTGGGGGCAATGTGCTGACTCTGCAAATCACTTAGAGAGGGCTGTAGAGCACTGTGAAGCAGTATTTAAGTCTAAGTGCTATTGCTTTGTACATGCATACCTAACCTTTGCAAGCTTTTTCCCTGAAGATTTTCAATTATGCTAAAGTGCTTTGGTTTGATTGGTTGGTTGCTTCAATGTTGGCTTTAATGGAATTTTTGATTATGAATGCATCCAAAAAACCAAAAAGAATACCTTAGTTGGTTGGCACGCTGAGTATTTGATGCTCAGCACTGCATACTGTGCATTTAAAGAGAGAAAGAGAGAGACCATACCATACTAGTAACCTCTCATCAAATTTCTTTCCATAAAGATATACTTAAATTTAAGGAAGACAATAAGGATAGGGATAAAACAAATGCTTCAAATAAATAAAGTAAATAAATAAAGTCTCTCCCCTCCCACACTCCAAATTCTTCCCCAAAGTTGGCTAATTGCTGACATTCAGCAGAGTCCTAACTATTCTTGTGAATCTTGGATTAAAAAAAGAAAAGAATTATTTCCTATGGCTGACACCCTCAAAAGTGTATTGAGGCTTTTTTTTTTAAATGACAAACTGGTTCAAGATTTGTTTCGTTAAAATGTATGCAACTCAAAATGTTTTGTGGAACATTCTAGGGAGACGTTGTCCTTCGAGCTCAAACCAAACACATTTATCAATTCGTACATTTCATAAAAATAATTATTTAAAGCATACATTTCAAAATTTAAACACTGTTTATGTTTACAATCCAGCTGAAAGCTGCCATTTATACATCTCTTTCATTGTATAGCTTACAGGCACTCTCACCTTTGTGCCACGCTTCCATCTTGAATCTCCTGCACAAATATACCAAGTTCACCTCTATATTCACTCTTCAAGCCAACTACGCTAAAACCAAGACCACCACTTGGAGATTTTACAAGTTCTATCATCTCAACAGGTCGACCCTAGTAGCAAAAACAAGGGGGAAAAGCCACTTTGAAATAAACTCAAAAACACTCTGATTCCAAAAGATTCACTTAATATTTGTATATTAATAAAGAAAGAAAACAATCAAGCAACGCACATCCAGTAGAGACATTAAAATGTGTCTTTGACAAGCACTATGGTTAAAAAAAACAGGATCATTAATTGTTTGGAAATCCTACATGGGTATAGGAAATTCTTGACTATAAATGGTTATCTTCTATGGTGACAGGAGAAGGTAATGTCAACTCACTCAATCCTGCTGCCCCTGCAGATTTTATTTTATTTATTTATTTATTTATTAAATGTTATGCCACCCATCTCCCCTATAGGGTGACAGATGGAAACACTACCCCTGATTTTAATCACATACGAAGAGAACTTGAGTTTCATATTTAATAATAGAGAAAATTGTTGTTAACCCAAGAGAAGAAATGAAAGTCTTTGAAAAAAATCAATTAGATGTTCCCAATCATTTAGCCGAGATTTAATTTAAATAAAATTTACCTGTGCCATATTTCTGATCAGTAATTCAAATTCATCGCTTGCAGGCTTCCCATTAATCTGAGGTGTGATCGACAATTAGATGTTCCCAATCATTTAACCAAGATTTAATTTAAATAAAATTTACCTGTGCCATATTTCTGATCAGTAATTCAAATTCATCGCTTGCAGGCTTCCCATTAATCTGAGGCGTGATCGACTGGAGAACAATTCCTAGCCCACTAGAAGGGCTACTGTTCTCTTGAGCCATCAAGTAGGAGTCATTGTGTAGTGAGGCGCCCACAACACTACCATGAGGGGAAAGCTGTAGGTGCTCACCAGATGAGGAGATGGAAGGTGCAAGGTTTACCTGAAAGTTGTTTATAACATTTTTTTAAAATTTAAGAGCACAAAAAATACAGTTACAGTACAAAAAAACAAAACCGACAAAAACAATAGCCCATGGAAAATATGTCATGGCACTGAAATCATAAAAATAAATATTACTGTAAACATAGGTAACATTAAGAGTAAACAATCCTTTACATTTAATTATTTTATAGGAAGATCAATAAGGAATTACATATTTCCTTCCATGTCAGGGATAGTTCGGTTACATACAGCTACAAGACCCAACTACAGCCTCAAAATAGCACGAAATAACAATAACGTATACAGGTGGTCTTCAACTTAGGACCACAACCGAGCCCAAAATGTATGTTCTTAAGCAAGACAGTTAAGTCTTCCCCATTTTAGGATTTTTTTTTTTTTGCCACAGTTATTAAGTGAATCACGGCAGTTGTTAAATTAGTAACGTCGTGGTTAAATGAATCTGGATTCCGCGTTGACTTTGCTTGTCAGAAAGTTGCAAAAGGTGGTCATGTGATCCTGGGACACTATAATACATGCCAGTTGCCAAGGGTCTGAATTTTGATCATGTGACCATGGAGTTGCTGCAACACTTGTGTGAAAACCAGTCACCTCACTTTTTTCACTTGCCAATGTAACTTCAAAGGATCACTAAACGAACGGCTATAACTCGAGGACTACCTGTCATCTAACCCATTCTTTTTCCTTTCTAAAAGCTTCATCTTTTGACTGCATTTGTCCCACTGCTTTTAGCAAGACAAATTATGTGCTGAAATGAGTAAGATTTAGAATGTTTAACTGAGCAATACCAATGATATTGGAGACTATCGTATCAGAAAAAAGATCAAAACCAATAAAATATCTGTGTTGATAGATCATGCAGTCTGGGGAGATCTTCTGGCTGCATTTCTCATCAGACAGACTAATTTGTTAAGAAGCAAGTCAGGCTTCATGCTTTTATAATGTATTGTCCTTGAAGTTCATCTAACAGATTATTCTCTACTCTCTTGGAAGACACAATATAAAGAAAGAAACTGATTTAGCAAGAAACACTGCTGTCTCTCAAAAATTGAAAAGGTAAAGGGAAGGCTTCCTGCTGTAACTTGATATTGGTTACGAAAAAAAAGAACAGAATCTTAATTCATATTCATTCCATTCAAAATTGTTAGGATTTAATTAGGTTTTTAAAAGGCTTTCGTACACAATATAGCAGACTTTTGATGTATTACTGACTACTAATTCATCTATACTAATTGATAGTGGCACTCCACTCTAATAATCATCCTTTTTAAACCTAATTAAAGAAAATGACTTGCATGTACAAAAAAGGATTGATTAGGCATGAAAGATAATATCAGACAAAGTGGCTTGATAGCTCCTACTCAATTTTGCAGCTAGGGAAGATGGCCTACAATAATTGAAACAGAAAGTGGCTTTTATTGATTTATGGGTTATCTTAAAAAATAATCTACCTGTGAAAAGCCAAATCATCAGAAATCCCAAATAAAAAAAATGTTTCTTAGTCGTGATAGAGAAATACTTGAGATCTTACAAGGAGGATCTTCAGGATCACAAGAAGAACAAATCATTTAAAACTAAACAAGATAAAATCCCACCAATTCATTGCAAGCATTAATGATTAAATGTAACTTCAGATATTTGGGCACCCAACACAAAGAAGAATGTGATGCTTTGAAAAATCCAAGCAAGTCAAAAAAAAAAAAAGGCCAACAGAAGTCAAGATAGCCATTATCAATGTTGACAGAAGGTTGAACTTACAAGATCTCAAGTATGGAAGGTATTTTGTTTTGTTACTTTAAGTCAATCTTGACTTCTGACAATTGCCTGGAAAAGTCCCTGCACTTTTCTTGGCAATGTTTTTCTCATGTGGTTTACCATTGCTCTTTTTTTAGGGCTAAGAGAAAGTGATTGGCCCAAAGTCATACAGCTGACTTTGTGCCTATGGGACAACTAGAACTCAGTCTTCCAGTTCACAGCCTGGTGTCTTTAACTAAACTTAAATATATCATCAACAGCATCAGCATCACTTTTCATCAAATTGGATCTCATAGAAAATGTTACTGACAAATACTGTATTGGGGAAACGCTACCTGCTGGGCCAGGAAGAGCCAGAAGCAATGGAATGAATGAACAACAGCAAAAATCTACATTACAAATACAGTATAAATTTGCAATCATTTAATATAGCTATAGTGTAACAGCTTAATATCACAGAGAAAAATATTCTTGTGCAAAATATGCTTACTGATTTGCTACATTTTCTCTAACATATTCTGGGAGGATCCAGGTACAATAAAATCAATGACTATTATGTCCTACTGATTTCCGTGCGTCAACATAAACTATAACTAGATCCATTGCATTCTATGAACCTTATTTCCTCAATTGCCTTCCAAGGGCACCTAAGCTAAGAATTAGCCCTTCAAGTGTAGTTCACAGTTTCTAATCCTAAAGTAGTCACGAGCTTTTACAGCTGTATGAAGACAAAGAACCACAGGTAGTCCTTGGTTAACACTGGTAATAAGGACCAAAATTTCAGCCACTAAGCTATGCAGTTGTAAAGCAAGATGTCATGTGACATTGCATAAAAACGACAATCTTGACACTTCACATTTCTGTCATTAAGCAAAGATTGTGAATCATTGAGTCACTGAGAACCTCCTTGCAATTTCCAGCTGGCTTCCAACAAACAAAGTCAGTGGAAAGCTGGCAGGAAGTTGCACGTTCCAGGTGGCTCACAAGCTGGCCAGGGGACAGGTAAGATGCGGAAGGGTTACCTTCACTAACACTAGAACCAACTGCTTGGTGCTGTAGTGTTTACGTTTTGTAGGTCTTTCACTACAATTATTTCTTGGAGAAGAACAATATCAATCGTGTGACTACAATATTTCTGCATATATAATACAGGCCAAGGAATTCACTGTTAAAAAAGTACACAAATAGGACCAAACATGGTTCGTTGATACAGTAATATTTCCACTTTTTTTGCAAAACTGAATTCAAATGCACATTTCCACAAATGTGGAAGTCACCGCCTTCAATTGGATGGAAATGTTTCTTGGTCTTGTGTATATATAATAGCCAATTGTGGTGCTATTTAAAGATGCACTGGAGTGTTTTCATCTTACTATTAGAACTGAGGGGTTCTTGGTGCTTTCTGAGTTTGGTTGTCTTCTTGCAGACGTTTCGTTACTCAAACTAGGTAACATCATCAGTGCTGTTGTTGCTGCTGCTGCTGCTGAGCACTGATGATGTCATCTCGTTTGGATAATGAAAGAGCCGAGGTGGCGCAGCAGTTAGAGTGCAGTACTGTAGGCCACTTTAGCTGACTGTGTTCAGCAGGTCAGCGGTTCAAATCTCACCAGCTCAAGGTTGACTCAGCCTTCCATCCTTCCGAGGTAGGTAAAATGAGGACCCAGATTGTTGGGGGCAATGTAAAATATATATACATTGCTTACTGGTGTACACCGCTTAGAGAGTGCTTGCACTTAAAGCAGTATATAAGTCTCATAAATAAATAAATAAATAAATAAACAAACAAACAAACTTCCGCAAGAAGACAATCAAGCTCAGAGACAATCAAGGAGCCCTTATTTCACCTCTGAGCTACAAATATTCTCCTTTATTGACACTATTAGAACATTTGTATGACAGTCCTTATCACTAGGCCTACTCTGCTTTTGGAATATGATTTTAATAGCACAATAATAATAATTTAAGGATCTTTGCCAAAAAAAAAATGCTTTACACTTATAAGTCATTTTTTTTTCATTTCATATGACCTGTTTCTCTGCTCAGTAATTCAGCTACCATAATTCCATCAAGAGGT
Source organism: Crotalus tigris (assembly GCF_016545835.1). Lineage (NCBI taxonomy): Eukaryota > Metazoa > Chordata > Lepidosauria > Squamata > Viperidae > Crotalus > Crotalus tigris. The sequence goes on from NW_024097123.1 coordinate 160,823, forward strand.
AGGTAGCAAAGCGATTATGTATGCTCCATATAAAAGAAGCGTTGCTTCGTTCTATAAATTGCCTTATGCTAATTTGCTACAATCGCCTTTTTTTTCCTTTACTGTATTTTAACATCTGCAATATTGGCATTATTTGGAAGGAAACAAATAGAAGTAGTCGCTGATGCCACTATATATGATAAAAACATACATTTTGGCATTACATTTAAACTTTCATGGCAATCAGATGACACTTCAGTACTTAGTTTGTAATTTATTTATTTTTTAAAAAATCTACCTCAATTGCATTTACATTATGTAAGCAGTTTAGGCTAAAAAAAAATCGAAGTTGGTGGCATTTGTTTTTTAAATTCTGAGCTTTAGTTGCACAAAGAGGGAAAGAGAAAACATAGGGTAGGAAGAAAGATCACATTTACACTTTCTTACCATATATGACAGACATTGAAGGCTTTGTAGAGCATTCAATTATACAAAGACATGCAACTTCAGATTTCTAATAACTGCATTCCATTCACTTCAGCACATTCTAGGTAGGCGTTGCAGCCACACTATTATGTGAAGAACAGGAATTCAGATTAGCTTTCTTTTTCTCCTTCTCCCCAGTGTGTTTTCTTTCACAATTTCAGTGCTAATTTTAACATCCTCATAGCTGATATAAGGTCAAAATTTAAACTATTAGCTAAGCCATTATGTTTTAAAATGTTGGAGGACTAAATCCAATGGCACTGACTCTTTGGTACTTTATGACCTATTGTCCTGTAGGAATCAGTAGAGTATGAAGAGTTAATTATTTAATGTGTGCCCTCTTTGTCTATCATTCCCCCCTACCCTCTGTTTTTTGAACTTGCTAATCTGAGCTCACACCTTTCTGCCTTTGCTTCCCTGGAAGACACACAAGTTCCTTTGATTCCTCTCTGGAGGATTCAGTTAGTTAGGTGCTAGATTGTCTATCCATATATTGTGTTTCCTATAAATAAATCTCCTTTCTGTTATAAAACCTGCTTGGTAATCATTGCTCAGGTCAAATTCCTGCTCTCAGGAATGCTCATATGTCCACAAAGAATACTTCAAGCTCCATTTAAAAAAAAAAAAAAAGTTCAGCACTTTTGCTCTTTTAATTTGTTGCCTAAAGTTTTTGGAATAATTCCATTGAAAGGTATTAAATATATTTATAGATATTTATAAATCACTGTTTACTACAATACACACAATCTGCAACAACTTTCCCTTCTTAAGACTCTTTCCTGTCTTTGTGGTGTGTGGCCAAGAGAAGAAATTTGGAAGATTTTACTTCTCCTTTTAATTAAAGTTTGCCACATGACCTGGATTTGTGGCTGACAATAAGCACCATTAACTTCAACATGTCACGTTTGGTCCTAGTTTACACAAATCACTAAGGCGCAAGAGGTTTGGCTTTTGGCTTTGCATGAAGTATTAACTCACTCAAAAACCACCATATAATTAACATGCGGAATTCATTACCACAAGTTGTCAGGGCCACAAACTTGAGCAGCATTAAAATGAGATTAGATGCATTTACAGAGAACATAATCTCTAGTCTTGAAGACTCAGGGTTACCTCCAACTCAAGGGCAGCATGACTGCTAATGTCACCTGAAGGGAAACAATGGCAAGGGAGGATCCTATCTCAATCACCTGCTCTTGAGTTGGCCACTGTGAAAAACAAAATCCTGGATTAAAGAAAGGTCTTGGCCTGACTGAGCAAGACCATTTTTGTGTTTGATTAATATGCAAAGCATGTCCCTTCTTCAACACACCTTGATTTTAAAAATTGGCTTATTGATATACAAATCAAACTCATAAAACATGAATTATATGAACTACATTAATGATAATTTGCACTGCACCCAAACATAAAAGGCAAAAGTTTCCAATTGTCATTCTAATAAAAGAAGGAAACTGAACAATTATATAAACAGAGAGCAAGCTCCACTCCCTTTTAGTATTGATGGTATTACCTAGTTAGATAATGAAACGTCTGCAAGAAAACAACCAAGCTCAGAGCGCACCAAGAACCCCAGGAAACAATTAATGATACAAGCTCATAGCTCTCTGCAATTTGTTTCTATACATACTAGCCAACCACATTTTAGCTTGGTGTGTTATGTGAATCCAGCCCATCTGGTTACTTTACACTTCTGTATGTCATGCAATCCCAGAAAATGTGGGCAACTGAGAAAGCCATGTTTAAATTAACCATATGTATCATATCATGAAAGCATAGCCACTCTCTACAAAGATATGGTTACTTTTATCTCTTTATATGGCAAGGAGACAAACATTTGCCAGATCACTACAGAGGAAACTAAAGACAGGAAAAACAAAGGCAGAACAAAGCAATCAAAGTTATTATTTGCCATCACCATTTTGGTCTAGCAAGACTATATTCTGTCTGATTCAGAGATATGTTATCCATGAGTGGAGTAATCATGGCTTAGAACATAATCCATGCATAGGTTCAGAAAACTATGATGTATGTACTTGGTTATTTAATGTATGCTCTACTCAGCAGTAGCAAACAATAAAATCTACAGATACTCAACTTCAAATGGCTTTTTTCTGATTTCGGATTGTTAACCAATCATACCCTACGCTTTTGCTAATTCATCCATTCTACCAAGCCAAATGCTGTCTGAATTAAGCTTGTGAATATGATCCTATGCAAGTTTAATCAGCAGTGTTATTTTCAACAAGGCTAACTTCTTATGATGTGTTTTAAGAATATTATTTTTATCTTTTTAAAAACATGTTGCGTTTAGCAAAACAGCCTGATAATTAATAAGGTTATCCTCATTTTAGTAGAAGCACTATCTTTAATCATGGTACATTATGAATGCATATTAACATAAGCAACATTTATATTGTAAAATACCCATCTGTTCCCTTTTAAAAAATGCTAACCATGCTGAATTTACAGAAGCTCAATAGAGTTCACTACCAAATGCAACGTTTTGTTTAAGCGTTCAACATACATGTGTTAATTATTCAGAGAGTCATCATATGAAAAGGTCTGGCAAAGGTTTATCGGCATTTTCTTTTGTCCCTTCTGATGATCCTGTCCTACCTGATCTCGTGACTGCGGAAGGGAAGCTTGTAGGTTTAGGATCTGATTGAATAAAGGACTCTGCAGTACTGATTTTAGTAAACTTAATTTCTCCTCATTTCCTGAATCACCCCGTTCTCGTAATTTTGCCTGCAGGCGTTCTACTGCCTGGAGGGCTCGGTGAATATCTGAAAAAAAACAACAACATTTAACTGTGACATGCTATCTTCACCACGTTTAAACACTACATGGTAGAAATCATTACATATAAAAATGATAACCCAAACTCCCAAGGTGCTCAGACAAGTTGAAAAAAATTTGGGAGATAAATTCCATAAATTGTGATCATTGCCCAAAGCCTAGAGACAATACATTAAATGATTGTTTACATGACTGCTTTAAATTATAGTGAAAACCAAACAAAATCGAAAGGAAGACAGCCTTAAGCCTCAAACACAGGGTCTTAAGTTTGTTCTGTTTGTAACCCAACTCAATTTGATTCTTTTGCATTCCAATATCATCTAGGACAATGGTGGCGAACTTATGGCACGGGTACCAGAGGCGGCACTCAGAGCCCTCTTTGTGGGCACGCGCACCGTCGCTCCAGTCCTAGGCCTTCAACTGAGTTTTATAAAACCTTTTCGCTTTAGGCCTCCGCCACCATGTGCAAAAAAAAAAAAAGGTTCAGTCAATTTCAACTTCTCGTGGGAAAAAAAAAGATCTTGCAAAGTTGGAATTCACTGATTGAACTTTTTAGTCCCACCCACTCTGCCGTTACCACCGCAGCCACGCACAACCAATGGGCCACACCCACCCAGCACCCGACAATGCATAAGTGGGTTTTGGGTTGCAGTTTGGGCACTCAGTCTCTAAAAGGTTCACCATCACTGATCTAGGATGATTTTGGGTGATATTTTGCATCAGGAGAACATTAGAGACAATATCAGGCAAGAGGGAGGAGATCTGCTGTAAATCAGAATATGCATACAGCAGCAACATCTGGAGAATGATGAAAGCAGCCCTAGAGAATCACAAAATAAGTCCTGGCTTTTTTTGTACACTCACAATAATTTTGTACTCCAATGCAAAAGGGATGTGGTTTATATTGTGATGCTGCTTTTATCCATTTAATTTATGCAATTAATTACATTAATGCAAATGCAACCCACACCCAAGCTGCTAAAGGTGTCTATGCATGCATGGATCAATGCCCAATCCCATATAGAATTGTTCATGCGGTTAAATAAATAATCTCTAATATGTTATCATAACCCACAAGTGAGGACTTAAGAGGGAGACAAATGATGAGTCATTTGTGACAATGGCATCACACTAATAGGGGACTGGAAGCTAAAACTTGTAAGGAACAGTTGCTGGAATTGAGATGTCTAATTTAATGAAGAGAAGGATGAGGGGTGACATGATAGCAGTGTTCCAATATCTCAGGGGCTGCCACAAAGAAGACAGAGTCAAGCTTTTCTCCTAAGTACCTGAAGGCAAGATAAGAAGCAATGGGTGGAAACTAACCAAACAGAGAAGCAACATAGAACTAAAGAAAAATTTTCTGACAGTTAGAACAATTAATCAGTGGAACGACCTTCCTCCAGAAGCTGTGAATGCCCAAAACTAGAAGTTTTTAAGAAGAGACTGGACAGCCATTTGTCTGAAATGGTATAGGGTTGCCTGAGCAGGGGGTTGGACTAAATGACCTCCAAGGTCCCTTCCAACTTTATATTACTACTATTATTATTATTATTATTATTATTATTATTATTACCCCCATCACCACCACCAGGATTTACATTCAGGACCCAAATACATCAGTTTCTGTCACAGTGATTTGCTGTGAACCCTGTGCATACTCTCTGCTTTTCCTCCTTTGGACTCCCACCCCCGCCCACCACACAAACACATCAATGATTTATTTTTTGAGAAATACTCCCATTTATCTTCTGTTAGAAAGATCAATAGTTAAATTAACATGATTCTTCAACATGAGACTGTAACTGCTGGAATTAAGTATATACTAATTAATAAACTATATTAAATACATTTAGTATTTCTAAATGAACTTTATTGCTATATCTTACCAATTGTTTCCAACATGACTTTTACTTAATTTCCACTTCACCAGATGTTAATTAATATAAGGTCTTCCTAAAAAAGAATTGGGAGAAAGGAGATGAACAATTTTAAATAAATATTATAGAAACAAACTCAATTCTATTGATCACTCTAAAAAAATATCCAAGACTGAAAGGAATCCATTGCAATTACAAGTCAATTTTAATTCTGGTAGAAATACATTATAAGTAAAAACTTCATCACAATACAGTAAACTACATAAAACTTTATTCCCAAAGTATGCACTTTTTTGGTGCCAGCAATGTCACTGTTATTTAAAACACATTGTTAAAGCTTTAACAATGGCTCCTGTTTAATCATATTATATGAAACAGTATCTGGTATTAATGTAAATGCAGTTTCTGGATTCCTCTATGAGGTAAAGAGATATAGAGAAAGAAAGATGTTAAGAAAACAGGGCTGGAAAGCTATGTACCATAGTTACTTTTCCTGAATCTCAGTCTCTGTGCAAGATTTTTTAAAACATTGTTGCTATTTTTCAGAAAAATATTAGTGATCCAAAGAAAACATAAATCCCATTAACATCTGAAACTATGATACACTTATGAGAAACAAACTAAACGTTAAAATGTTATCATCAAGATAAAGCATGTTTTCGTACCAAGAGGCTCTTAGCCCAGAACAGCTGTCAGCCTTTAGTTGACTAATCCCCTGGATTTTAAAGGCCTGTTATCTACCACATACTATTTTAACTATTTTACTACACACTCATCATTTCATCAAAAAGGTAACATGTACCACTAATCTCTTCTACCAGCTATAAGACTTCTCTGCAGATATAATCTCCAATGAAAAGTTTCATGCATTCATCAACAGTCCCATTTCATAAATCTTTTTTAGATAAATACCTCAGAAACTATAAGCTCATAGCATCAGATTAACCAACATGCAATGCCAAAGATAGCCAGTTCCATAATAAGCTTTACCTCAGAGCTGTTAGTGACTTTCAAGGCTTGCTAAAGCTAACACTGATATCCAGGCCAAGATGTTCATTGGATATTACAAAAGAGCAGCTTCTCCTCATGAGGTAAGTAGGGAAGCTTCTTGCACGTGCTAATTTTACAAGAGCTAGGAAATGCTGGGAAAACAAATTTCTAATTTGTTCCTACTAATATCTATGTATGTATGTATGTATGTATGTATTTTATATCACTGCCTGTCTCACATATGTGACTCTAGGCGACTTACAATAAAATGCAAAACATGAAAACCCATAACAGCCAAGCATCATTCAACCAATTAACTACATAGGCACAAAACCCTGATGGAAGGTCAGCAGGGATGGGACCAATCTCATCTCAAGAGGGATGATGTTTCAAAGGGCAGGTGTGAAGGCAGAAAAGGCTTTGCTTCTTAGCCCTGACAGCTGGCATTTCTTAGCCAATGGTACCCAAAGGATGGTACTCCTGCCAAGTTGGGTAAGATGGGATGAGACAATTGGGGAGAGACAGTCAGGAAGTCCCAAGCCATTAAGAGTTTTAAAGATAATAATTAGTGCCTTGAATTATACCAGAAACATAATGGAAGCCAATGCAGCTCGCAGAGTAATGGTGTCACGTGTACCACATAAATAGCACTAGTTTGTGACAGATAAAAAGAGCCGAGGTGGTGCAGCAGTTAGAGTGCAGTACTGCAGGCCACTTTAGCTGACTGTGTTCAGCAGGTCAGCGGTTCAAATCTCACCGGCTCAAGGTTGACTCAGCCTTCCATCCTTCCGGGGTAGGTAAAATGAGGACCCAGATTGTTGGGGGAAATGTAAAATATATATATACATTGCTTACTGGTGTACACCGCTTAGAGAGTGCTTGCACTTAAAGTGGTATATAAGTCTCATAAATAAATAAATAAATACCAGAAAACAGTGAATATTTAACACTTGTTTGGTATCATTTTCATTGGTTATTGATTTGTATCTAACCAAGTCCTTAGGTGAGGTCTTACTATGACCTCAGCCATGACTATCATGGAAAACTGTCACATTAAGACAGGTGTTTCTCTACTCGCACCACTTAGCAACTGAGGCCATCATCCATAATTTACACAGCCAAGATCTGTAAGGCCAACTCACAAGTCTTAATTATTTGTGCTTTTTTATCCAACTTGCTGCCTCAGGAAATAAATGGGGCTCGATCAATATATTTCTTTCACCATCAGAAAATTACATTTGCACTGTATTGTTTTCATAAAAAGTTCTGAAACTTCAGCTTCTGGATGATTCAGTTCTGGGCCTGTTAAATTTGCACTTTTATGGCTTATGTGAACATAAGTAGGTATGAGCACAATTATATGTTATTATTTGATTTAAAATATGCTCATTCTCTTCAGCTAAAAATATTGTGTTTGTAATTCAATGAAAATATGAGTAAAAGTATGAATTTTTTTTAGAAGTATTTGTTTTGCATTTGCAATCTAGAGAAAACTTATATACATACAAGTGATAACACAAAATTACTTTTAAGTATTTATTTGTTTAAAGAACTAATACAGCTGTTCCACTCACAACTTGCAACTCTGGGCAAAAAAACTATACATAAATTAAAGAAACAATTAAATCAAATGTTAAATGCAACACAAAACCAATATAACAAAACATGATTAATACACAGCCACGGCAAATGCCACTTCCTAAAACAAAATGGGCTCTTTCACTATCTTGCTCCAACGCACAGGAAACAAACCAGGTCTTCTCAACTTAACAAAAGGTTCATGGACTCATTCCAAAGGGCAGGCACAGCAACAGAGAAGGCCTATCTCCTAGACCAAGGTTCCCAACCCTGGTCTGTGGACCGGCACTGGTCTGCAGCATGCCAGAAACCAGCACATGCAAACAAGCAAAGCCCATCTGCAGGATGCAGGCAACACATGAAACCACGCCTCCAATCCGTGGAAAAACCTCTCTATGGAATCGGTCCCTAGTGCCCAAATGGTTGGGGACTGCTGCCCTAGACTCAAGGCTACACTGCTTTAAAAATATACTTTGAGCATGTCCACAACGATGAGTTGTGACCTGGATCTAGCAAAAGGACCTCATCCCTATCCTTGAATAGGGCTTTCAAGAGGCACCATCTGATGGAGCTCTTCAATGAATTTCCAAGATTCCAGGATCTTTGAATCTTTGTCCTGGAGAGGAAAAAGTGTCAGATAGAGGGGGAGGGGAATTTCATACATGTCATTGAGTCTACACCATCATCAGGTACTGGAGACTATCGATAGAGTCATAAGATGGAGTATCTGATTTGAAAAGCAAAAACAAACAGCTGGATAGCCTCCTTTCGGTGCATCTAATAACATTTATATGCTTTAAGTTAAGCGCTGGTTGAATGATGCTCTTATTTCTACAAATTATGTGTCTGTATCCTTGGGAAGCCCAGATGATTTCAGATGTCTCTCCCCATTTAATCAACAGAATAGAATGAGGTGGTCACCTAGTTATGTATATTTCTCTGGATCGAAGTGGGCTATTGCAATCACTATCATCTTTGTGAATTCACTGGGAACTGAATACAAGTCAAATGGAAGGACCATGAACAGATGGTGAACAGCAAGTATTCCACAGTGTGCTCCTGGTGTTTGAATAACTGACTTGAAATCAGTAGTCAGAATTCTTGTGTAACCTGTGAGGCTAGATCATTTTGGGGAGAGGAGCACTTTATCCCTTTATGATGGATTTTGGAGTTTCCATCCAAACTTGTTCTATCTGATGTCACTCACTTCAGATCCAGAATGTTATACCATTCCTTGCTCTTCTTAGGAACAATGAAGAATATCGGATATCAGCCCAAGAATGTCTCATCTTTGGGGATTTATTCAATCACTTGTATACTCAAAAGATGATTTAAGCCTCCGGGATGTTTTGTTGCCTTGTGAGTGAATGGAGAGTGTAACAGAGCAATATTGATATAGGCTTGTGGATTTTATGATATGGCATTATGAGTCTGTGTTTAGGAAACATGCATCATTATGCCAGTTCATAGATGGGTGAATTCCATTAGCCTGTTACATACACAAGACTGTAATGATTACTGTTGTTGTCTGTATATTTGATCTACTTTTAGTGGAAGGCATTCTTCCCCAAATCAAAGCTGAGGCTGATGTGATATGTTTTGGAAACTTTGCCTCTTCTAGAGTGAGATGAGTGTTTTGAGTCAGGGTTTAGCTACAACTGAGGAAATGAAAGAGTTAGCTTGATAATCTACTGACCTTGCTGTAATGTTTTAGATTAAGGGTAGGTCTTCCTTTTTCTCCTATCCTCACTTAGATCTTACAGACTTTCTTACAAAATTGTGAGAAGTGTTTTTTTTAAAAGCCTAATAAGTTAGAGGATTACCTATTAGTCTTTCTTCTTGTCTATGGACCTTTCACCTTCCCCCTTATCTCTCTTGTCCTGAAGGAAGGTGTCCAGTCAGGTGTGATAAGGGGTGGCAACTGGGTTCTTCTCTATTTGATTGCTTGCCTCTTCCCTCTCTGATGTCAGCCTGAACCTCAATCTCCAAAGTGAGAGTCTGGAGGAAAAAGGGAGAAGGTGTGGGACAGTTTCCTTCTTCCTACACTTTGATAAAGTTGTAGAGTTCCCGAATGCTGTTTTCCAGGTGTTGTTCTCGTTTTGTCCTCTTCACTTCTGAGGAGTGGGAAGCTAGGGGGCTTTTGAGGAAGAATAACTTGGTGGAGCCAACTGAAGAGACAGAAGAGTGCTTATCCTTCAGCCAAGTATAGTGGATTGGATCAGGCGCAACTTCATCTTCTCTATTGCCTGGGCTTTATCTAACCATGGAAGAATGGCAATGCTCCCTAGCACTTCTGAACATCATGCCACTTGTGGCTGGCAACTTAACAACCCGACATCAAGGGTGTCCTTGATGGAGCTATAGGCATGTATACACTCCAGTGAAAACCAGATCAGAACTGGGAAAAGAAACAATGTCAATAACTTTTCTAGCCCTGCTTTTGGTGTGAGTCTGCAGCAGATATACACTGTTGAATGTCCTGGGTCTGATTTGGGATTAACTCAGTGCTATTTTAGGACAATAAATGCATGTACTGATTTGACTGTGCTAAAAAGAAAATAGCAACAAAAGGAACTTAGCAAAATGCAATATATCATACTAATGAGAAAATGTAATGGTGAGCATTAATGTCATTTCAAAATTGGATTAATTTTAAGACAATATTTACGTTAGAAAAAGGTACCATCACTGTAAATTTATTTTGGTGCTCTTAATGTTATTCTATAACAGTGGTTCTCAACCTTTGGGTCGGGACCCCATTTGGGGTCAAATGACCATTTCACGGGGGTCACAAACCATGCTGTCCGCCATTTTTTTCCCTTTTCTCTAGCTGTCCTACTCCCTCTTATTGGTGGCCACACCCACTTGGGGGTCACCACAACATGGGGAACTGTATTATGGGATCACGGCATTAGAAAGGTTGAGAATCACTGTTCTATAACTTTCCAAATACAACCGTTCTCCATCTGAAAACACAGTTACGATACATGTTCACTAGCCTTTTTGTAGCAAGCCATTTTAAGCCGTCTTTGTAAAGGTCTATATTTTTGTCACCATGCTTGTATCACTCACATTTTTAATTTTTATACTACTAACATGCTAAAAACCACCAAGGCAATTTACAAATCTCCCCTACATATCCTCCTTTAAAAAGGGTGCAACTAGTCTGCAAAATACAAGAATTACTATTTACATACAACGGACAAAGAACAACATCTGGATACAATAGCTTTTGCAAATGCAGGGAAGCCTATAGAAAACCACCATGTAATCAAAGTGTCCCTATTTATATCAATATTGACAAACTGTCTGACGGAAAATACTTGCTTATAATTTAATTTACTTCTGAGTTAAACTTCTTTTTGTTTTTTGCCTGGACCTTTTATAACCCAAACTGTGAACTCACTGGAAGTATAAACAAGATGGCGAAAAAGCCTACGCAATAACACAAGATATGCAGTACAGCGAACCAGCATAAACAACAAGATCCCAATGAGCTAAATTCTGTAGCTTAATTTATTAGGTTACCCATCATCATGCTTGTGATTTCACTGCATAGTTTGGCATTTGCAAAAAGAACAGATATATACTAAAGTCCATTAATATGCTGACATTTATTTTAGTGAGTGCATTGAATTTGATTACTAAGTAATTCTTTAAATTGGGCTCTACTTTATATAAAAAATACAAGAGGGCTTTAAAGCCAAGTCATATTGAAAATCTACTTGTTATATGTAAATGTTAACAAAGTATGTATAAAAATGCATTTATACATGAGAAAATGGTCATATACTTAATCTGAAGCTTAAATCTATTTTATGAAAATATTTAAAGCTCTATATTTATTTAAAAAAATTCCCAAATTATTTGATATGCTCTATTTTTTTCTAAATCCATGTCTTAAAAACAAACAAGTGGCACCCTGTTTCTAAGAAATGCTTTAATGTTCTAATGATTTGCAGCGTACCATTAAAATATGCTTATTCCATAGTTTTCATCGATAATTATACATTGCATATCATCAAAATTCAACTACTGCATACAAACAAGTTTAACCTCTTCTTTCTATTCTTACTATAGACAGAAATATACACCGGCAACATTGAAATATAGCTTTGCCTAGACTACTTCTGTTTCTCTGTTGAGTTTAACAAATGTTTCTAAATCAATGCATCCAAGTCAATGGATTGTGAAACTATCCAAGAAATAGTTAAATGGTGGAGATTATTTTTAGCCCAGAGTTTGAAATTAAAAGGTCAAGGGCTTGCCTAGAAAATAAAGAAGGCATGATCAACATTATTTAACAATTCATTATGTCTTAATTCAGTGTAGTCTTACTACTTATATGAAGACCTCAATTTCCCCACCCTTTCAAGCAATTACTAATAATGTATAAATATTTTCCAGTAATGAGATCCCAGAATGTTTGCTATTTTGGATTAATATGGAGTGCAGATGCAGCAGATCTGCCTAATGTTCTTCACTCTACAATTGTATACATAAATTCCTATTCCAGTCTAATTACATCAGGAGTAATTATCAGTTTCTTGATTACCTACTCTCTGTTACTGCAGCAAAACCCAACTCTACCTATAGCTAATCGCTGGGAAAAAAAGACTGAGAAATGCATCTTATCTATTTCTAGCGATGATAAACTTAGGAGGGGGATACACAGACTCAAGTTTCTTTACTTAAAAAAAGCCTTTACTGTTCTGCTTTTCCTCCATTTTAATGCACTAAAGTTCGAAGATGCAGTTCTCGATTTATTCCATTTTTTCCAGTTATTTTACAGAAAAGAATCCAGGAAAAGCTCCCCGCCTAAGGGAGGATGCTGTTTTTAATCTGCATAATTGACTCCCAACTCACTGAAGTGCGCATGCAACCCAGAATAGATCTCCCCCTCCCTTTCTCAGTCATGCAACTTCTTTTTCATTTTGGGCTGTGTTAAAACAAAAGGCCGGCTAATTTACCCATATACACACATACATACACACCCAAACTAAAACACTACGAAGATTCTATGCCATACCAGGATTTCAGAAGGATAAAGTTGCAGGGTACTTTGTGGTTTGGGGGGGGAGGAGGGGGAAGGGTCCTATAAACAGCCAAGCTAGAGGGAAGAGCGTCCTATAACATTAATAAATTCCTTACGCCTTCACCCATCCACCCCTAATAAAATGAATCCAACTCAACCAGAGGAAATAGCGCTTTTGTTGACCTCCACTTTCTTCCCGAGATAGGCACCGAAGCAAAACCAAGTAGCATCCCCTCTGATCCTCCCGCACTTTAATGAGGACCCAGTTTACCCCTCCCCTTGCAAACACACACACACACACACACACACAACAAACACACACCCCTAGACCCAGTTGCTGGAACTTGGCCAGCCCAGCCCAGCCAGCTTCCCCTGAAGAAGCAACAGGCGGCCTAACCTTCCCTTGGCCGCGTCAGCCTAAAGCTACGCTAGCCTCCTTCAGACCCGCCTCCAGCGAGGCACGGTGAGGGGCTTCCCTCCCTAACGCTATGACGCCCCCTCCTCAGAAAAGAGCCTGTCTGCCTTCTCTTCCGCTGCCCCACCCCCCCGCAACTACCTTAAACCCAAGCGGAGCGGTCTATTTGCTAATATGCTGGAAGGGCTGAGAGGTTCCCCCCCTCCCCAGCCTTTCAGAGGGGAGAGGGAGTGGGCAAGGAGCCCGCGCGCCGCCTCGCTCCCCCTCCCTTGGAAATAAGAACCCCACAAGAGTAACAATAACATTCAGGGCTGGCAAAGCGCCTCACGAGCAGCAGCAGCAGCAGCAGCAGCAGCAGCGGCAGCCGGCGGGAACAAAAGCTAGCGCGCGGCGATGAGAAGGCTCGCCCCGGGCGGAGCTTCTACGCCGTTTCTGCATTCCGAGAAGCGGCGGCGGCGGCCCTCTCCCAGCCAGGCTGGCCCTCAACGGAGCTGGGGAGTCCTCAGGGCGTGTGGCCGGAGGCAGCAGGCATTGCTTCGCTTTGGGACGAAGGCTCGTATTGCTGCCGCCGCCTCCTCCTCCTCCTCTTTCCTCCCCCCCCCCCGCCTCCTTTTCTCTGAAGTAACGGCCCGGAGAGAAAAGCTGCAGGATACACACGCGCAGGCGACCGTGAAACTTAATCCTGCCCAGGCATCAGGAGGCTCGACGCCAAGGCCCCCTCCTCTTCCTCTCCTCCAGCGACTAGACGCTCGACGTCTGCCAGCCTAGCCGAGCTCTGGCGCGGCGATTGCAAAGAAAGCACCATGACAACCGCAGCAGCAGCAACAGGCGCAACAGGAGGGGGCCGTGAGGGGCTGTGCAAATTCCTCTATGAAAGGCGGCCCCGCTAAACTGCCCTAGTTTCTATTTTTTTATTATTATTATTTCATGGAAGAGAAAGGAGAGGAGAGGGCGGGACAAGGAGAGAGTTAGAAAAAACCAAAGGTTGGAGATCCTGCTCTCCGAGGAATAGCTAAAGTTTGGCATTGATGCTGCTTGGGCAGAGTACCTTTTAATCCTATCTCATAAAACCTGTAGTTTTGCACCTTCTCTTTAGTGGCTGCGAAGACAGAGCTCTTTTGATCAGGAAACTAATCAATGTGCAGCATGGTCTCCAAACCGCTTGCCACTTGGTGTGTGTGTGTGTGTGTGTGTGTGTTGCCAGGTGTAACCGATCTGTAGCGCCAGTTTTATAATAGAATAAAATTAGGCTGCGTTGTGCCGCCGCTTGCATCTGTTTAAAGGGTTTCTTTTTTTTTAGCTCACGCGTTGCATCATTTTAATCTGGTAGAAAATCAGATTTAATTTGATTAAAAGGTGAGGAATAAATCATTGGCTGCTGGGTATATTACTAACCGTGTACTGCTAGAAAAAGGAAGCCGATTAATAAACTGATTTCAATCACAAAAAGATGCTCCCCTTTCAAGATCTTGTAGCTCCAATACAGTAATGGCTTTTCCAGAGCTGCAAATGGGAATGCAGAGAGACAAGAATTACTTGGCATTAGGTATTTCCATGGTTTTCACCAAAAGGGCTGTCCAGTCATAAATATAAAAAATAATTTGCATTACAATGCATTTTTCTTGAGTAGAGTATTAATAAAATTCCCTACCAAAGAGTCATTTAAAATGCACACCATTGTAGCAACATTTCTGGGGATATAATCACCTTGAGTATAAATAGATATGAGCTATAAGGGAACCTTACACAACCTGTTTAAATCTGCAGATTGAACCCAATACTTCATAATAATTTTGCATCTCCAGTATGGTGGTCAGTTGATCTTGCCTCTTGTCTAAATTCTGAGACACAACATCTTTTTTTTTCTCATTCATCCACTTCGTTAAGATGTAGATTCTGAGAAATAAATTGACTTCCATCCCTGGATTAGTGAAATGGCAAAGAATCCCCTCAGCCTGTAATACAAAAACAAGAAGCAGCCCTACCATGCATCATTTATTCCAAGCTATTGTTCGGTGAACCAATATGCCTTTGCCTTTTGTAGCTATGGAACTTCGCCAAAGGCATCCCACTGGGTGGTATACAATGTAACTATGTTATATTGCAATGTAAATCTTCCAAAAAATGCTGATTTTTTTAAAAAAAATTTGATGTTCCAAAGTTTTCAGGTGGTTGTTTCTTTAAAAATGCTATCAGGTCAACACCAAACAACTGGTCCAAATCGTAGGCCTAGGCCAGGGGTAAGCAACCTTGGCTGGCTCAGGAATTCTGGGAATTGAAGTCCGCCAGTCATAAAAGAGCCAAGGTTGTCTACCCCTGGCCTAGGAACTATCAATGTGGCAGCCAGCTCTTATATTGGAAGCTAGTTTATGTATATTGTGTGGTTTCATTTATACTCCAGATGCCCTTGAAGGGATTGTGCATTACCAATGTATTCTCAGTAAAACCGAGACATTGCCAGTTTAGCAGACTTTATCCTCGATATTTATATATTGTCAGAGAGAGTCTTGACATGTTATTTGTAAATTTAAAAAGGCTGTTTCTATCACTGTATTAACTTCAGCCCAAACTTCATGCATTTAATCCATACTGGTGGCCATGATACATTTTGATTGACTATAACACACAGGAAACATTACTCCATATATGTTTCCTCAACTTATTCCCACATTGAGTTCTTAAAGACATTTTTAATCACAGAGACCTACTCATTCATATACCTGGATATGTGTGTGCAGATTAACATATATAAATACGTTAATATCTCTTTTTAATTCACAGGAAAAAATGCAGAGCAAGATTCTCAATGGCCCCTAATGACTGATTCACAAATATTAATGGTTTGTGTGCACAGATAGCATTAAGCTTGGTTAGAATGTAACCCCATTGTTTTTTCAGTGAACTCCTTCATAAAAAAGGTGAGAAGGTCTAAAACATAAAAAACATAAAAAAAAATATTGAGCATTCTATTAATTGAGTGAAACAAGTTTTCACCTTTGTCTTGTTTAAAAGTACTTGGATAAATATACTCTCTCCAATCTTTTGATCATCATGATTACTATTGACAATTGATCATCTTGTTCAGTTGTTCATCTTGATAATTGATCATCTTGATTACTGTTTTAAATAAAACCTGTACAATAGCCCCTGATTTATACCAGACCTTTTAGCTTGACCTGTTTATCTCTCTGAGGTTAGAACAGCTCTCCTTTTTTGACATGGATTTTTGGAGAATAAGATTAAGCAAATTAGCTACTGCACCCTTTGTTCAATGTAAAGGGTATGATATGAGAAAGCAAACCAAACTTGGGAATTGTAAAACCACAAATGGTAGTTATTTACAGTACAATAGCATTATAATTGCCCACCACAGCAATAGCTAAACAATTTGAAATAAAAATAAGTGGCTGGACAAAAATGGCATTGCTTGATAAAAAGAGGTGAAAGGAAATTCTTGCGCATGTAAAAAAATAACAAAATTAATATAATATGAACCACTGTGCTTTATTGATGTGCTTTGTTTGTGGGTAAATAAAACAATAACAAACACAACAACATATATAAAAACATATCATTATCACCATCATCATTTATATTTTGTTTTCTTTCCCTAAAGTAAGCCACTTAACTACTATTAAAGAAAAAGAAGAGTCTGCAGATGTTTAGGGTGGAAATATAAAGAAAGCAAGATAAAACAGTGGCTGGAGTGTCTGGAGATTCTCAGTCTTCCAGGTCATAATTGTCTCAAAGGGTTTTTTTCTCTTCAAAAGGCAACTGGGCCATTTTTTTTTTCCTTGAGGAAGAAGAAGAAAACATTTTGCTTCTTATCCAAGAAGTTTCAGCATGAAGTGACCTCATTCATGAAGCTTCTTGAATAAGAAGCAAAACTTCTTTTTCCCTTCCTCCTCAAGGAAAAAAACAGTCCAATTGCCTTTTAAAGAAAAAAGCATCTTTGAGACAATTATTGTTGAAGGGTTTTTTCCCCCTGAAACATTTTACTTGCATGGTAAATGTAAGGACACACTTGGAACTGTTTTAGTGATCCTTCTATAAACATCCCAATCCTGTTAAAAGCGAAACCATGTCTGTCACATCCAGGGCAGTCAAAGCTAGTATACACAAGATCCTGGCATCCATACCACATTTACTGCTTAAGAAATTGATATACTTCTGTTATAAACAGTTGTACTTTTGAAACCATTGAAATGTCCATAAACAGTAGCAATTACTTTAAATCCAAACCTTGGACCATTAATGTAGGTTTCGTATTTTAGACTTAAAATAATATACATGCTCTTTTGGGGGCTGTTCTTCCTTTTGCATTCTTTCTTATGGTCACCCTCCTTTACTCCATCCAATGACACTTCATTTGAGCTTCAGGAAGTTGATTCTTCTCATACAGTAAATAAATCTTGTCCTCTGTTTTTAGAAGTCGTAAGAGTTTCATTCTTTCAAACATTTTCACTGTTTCCTATGTTCTTTTTTATCTTAATACTCAAAACAGCAAAAAGAAAAGCAGGGAAGGATGAAAAGAATTTTAAAAATGTACATGTTGTATTTACTCGTACAGTAGAACAAAATCACACTTACTAGCATTTCTCATAAAGCCAGGGGTTTTATGAAGTTAAGTCCTTAGGTTGGCTAAGATTCATTTTCAATGACCTAATTCAGGGGTAGGCAACCTTGGCTCTTTTATGACTCGTGGACTTCAACTCCCAGAATTCCTGAGCCAGCACAGCTCAGCTTGGAATCCTCTCTCTTTCCCCT
The DNA here is from genome assembly GCF_016545835.1 of Crotalus tigris. NCBI lineage: Eukaryota > Metazoa > Chordata > Lepidosauria > Squamata > Viperidae > Crotalus > Crotalus tigris. The sequence goes on from NW_024097123.1 coordinate 178,752, forward strand.
CAGCATGGCTGGCTCAGGAATTCTGGGAGTTGAAGTCCATAAGTCATAAAAGAGCCAAGGTTGCCTACCTCTGACATAATTTATACTTAAAACAGATACAATAATTTCCCATACCATTTTTTTATTTTTGTTTTCAGATGCTCCATATGTACTTTTGAAGGCTCTATTTTTAAAGGTTTTTTTTCAGGATAACATAAAAAATATGGCTTATTAGCAAATATGATTCATTAAAGCCCTATAAGCACATTTTGCTGTTTTTTTAATATTTGTATTTTGCAAATATTACATTTTCTTTGTAATGAAGAGGTTTTTAACCAGATACCCATTTATTATTAATAAATTGTCCTTGTTATGCTAGGCATGGTAATATCTAAAAACGTGAAATATTAGAGTACCAAATTCTTTGAACTGATGAAGGCATATACATTGTACAATGTTTGGATGGCAGAATCTATCTTTGCCCCCCCAAATAATTCCCAAGTTAAAGGACAGTATCTCTGCATTTATGTTTACCTTAAACTCCAATAATTCGGAGGAGCTACAATACTTCCAAGTCTATCACAAAAGCCTCATTGTTTTTTTTTTGCCAGACACAGATCTGAGATGTCCTCCTATTGGTCCTGAGTAAGTTTCCTATTCATATATTTAACCCCAAAGACGCCCCACATCTATGATCTAAAGAGCTGAGCAGAAAATGTATCAAATGCCATGCTTTTAAAGTCACAGGATGTCCACTGTTATTTTGAGTCTGAATTTGGATGAATGGTGTTTGTTTTTGTAAATGAATTACCAAGACCTGTTTTATTTGTAAAATCTTTAAGTCAAAACGGTGCTAATTGCCAAACAATTCTTTCTATGAATTCCTCTATAACTTTTCCAGATGCCACTGAAAAGAAAGATGGTGGGCTGAGGATTTTTATTTTGTCTCAAGTGTATTCTGCCCATCCGGTAGGAGAGTTTTATATTAGGAGTTCCAGGAGATTCCCACATTGAATATTTTGGGAGACTGTCTTGCCTCATCATGGTAATCAGCTCAACAGTTCCTTCTGCAATTCCACACTTGATACTTAATATAAGAAATGACTACTGTCTACTCTTTCTCTTTGGCTGGACATGCTCCCTTCTAGCTAAGTATCTAAAACCCTTCCAACATTACCTAAAGCAGGGGTGTCAAACTGATGGCCCACGGGCCAGATGCATCATGGCAAAACCACACCCACCCCATTGCCAGCAATGAAAAAAAAAGTCACAATACGTCTCAACACGTCATGTGATGTTGCAAGTTTGACATCCCTGACCTAAAACATTTCACTCTGGGATTATTAGTCCCAGGATTACTGAGACTGAGGATTACTGAGTAACTTTTCTATTCTCAATATCAGTCTCACTTTCCTCACATTTTCCCCTAAGCCCTGCACAGATATCTGCAGTCAGGACACCAGAGTTTCTAACTGATTGCACTTGGGGCATTAGTTTTTTTGATCCTTCTCCAGCCCCTCCTCTTCCGATAGATAGATAGATAGATAGATAGACAGACAGACAGACAGACAGACAGACAGACAGACAGACAGACAGACAGACAGACAGACACGAATTGGACATTGATGTAGAAGTCATGGATATCAATGCTTAATAACTCAAGTCTTGGTCTCTGGACCACCTAATTCTTAAATTATTTATTATGGAGTACATAATTTGGAAATCTAATTTGCCATTAGAAAAGATCCTAGTATATAATCAAACTTATGTTGGCTTCTTTTACCCTGGCAGATAAGCTATAGGATGCCCACATGGGGCACTTTTGTTGAAAACTGGAAGTAAATGCCAGTTTTTGGCAAAAAAGCCCCTCATAAATTGCAGTCACATGACTGTGGGATGCTAAAAACTGGCCATAAATGTAGGCAAGTTGATAAGCACTCAAAATGCAGTCATGTGATCATAGGGGGCAGCCATCAGAACTTCGGAACTGGTTCATAAGTACCTTTGGAGGGGGTCTATCATAACTTTGGTTGTTAAGTCAAGAACTATCTATACAGTGGAAATGGAGGGATTTGTTTCCTGATATTCAGAAGCCCCCTCTCCCCCAAGTGCATGTTTTATGTTCATAGAGACTCATTACTTTGCCTCTTGATCATGAATTCTGGGATTTCCCACCACCCCCCCTTTTTTTTAACTAACAGGTTCCACAAGCTAAAAAAGTTTGGAAGTTCCTACCTTCTATTATATTTTGTGTAAAAGTAGCTATTTTTTTTTTATTCGTGCCACCCAAGTAGCAAGGTATCTTCACGAGTCTGGGGGGAATTGTAGATAATCACAGGGTTATCCTTGAGGTTAAATAGGCCAGTTGATCAACACAATATCAAAGAACGTTCTTTTGAAATGAAACACTGACTTTTGAAATACTTTCCTCATATTGAACACTATCAGACATGGTTGATAGAGGTCATGGCTAGCCTGGTTCAGCCAGAGAAAATAAAGTTCACATCTCTTCAGACTGTGTTCATATTCTGTGAAAACACCATTAGTAAGTCAGTGTTTGTAATTTTATTTACAAAAGTAGATATTTTAATTTAATGGCCGCCTTTCCAATTCCTACATAGAATATTGTATGACTCAGAAGCGAAAAAAATTAGCTGTTCTGATAATATCCTGTTTACTACTGAGGAAAGTTGGAATTCAGAGCATTGCTTTTTGGGAAGAATCCCATTTTTGGATTATTGTGCTGGCAAGTACAGCACATTAGTTTCACTTACTAGATCAGCTCGTTTGGCATGTGGATTGCATAGATTTGCATTTTTGAGAGATTTTTTTTTAAAACAGCTTTTCCAGCTATACATAATTCCATAATTCTTAATTTTGTACTAGTGGTTAAATGTGTATGGAGTAAAAAGGAAAGTAACCCTTAAAGTAGAGCAAAATAAAAATGTATTTAAAGACATATTAATGACTTATAACTGCAAAACAAAATATCTAGAAACTGCAGAAAAATGACAAGTGCTTTATTCACCAACACAATTGTTTAAAACTACAGGCCTTGCCCTTGGCTGAGTGGTACATCCAAATAAATGACAAAGCTCATTAACATTATCATAGATCATTCAGACACAAAATACCTAAAAGGAATATCTGCCTCGGCCAGATTAGGGCTACTTTAAAAAAACAGTTCAGCTTTTTCCCAAGGTGACCAGAGATTTGTCATGCTCCAGTGGCAAACAGCCAAATTCAAAAATGATTTTGCTCAAAGAGCCTCCAGTCGGATCCAGGTGGAACTCTGCAACCATGTTCGTAAGAGAGCTGCTGTTTTAGAAAGAATTTGAAAGTCAACTTGTTTAACGAGTCTTCCTAATTACCATACTGTAGTTAAGCAAGGACTACCTGTAAATTATTCCGCAAGGCTGAGTAAATTCCTGGTGGAATTTACTGGTGGAAGATGAAGCAAAGAAGGAGCAAGATCATAATGTTGTACTTTCTGTACCCCTGCAACCTGAAAGTATCCCGCTCTTTATAAATATAATACAGGACACCCTCATGGACACCATGCAGATTCCGTTATTTCTATACGTGGGGTGGGACATCATCTTGTTTTCATATCCAGCAGCAAAATACTTGGATTTTTATCTGTCTTATAACCCACAAAGCATAAAACAATATAGCAAAAAAAGGGGGGAGGTATGGTGATCTTCTAAGCTGTATGAGCTAGAATCAGCACTTCATATTTTAATCTGCCATGAGATACATCAAGTGGGCCAAGTATTGATACATAATTCTTTTTATTATTGTTGTATACAACTTGTTTTAGAATATTTTCATTAAGCTTCTCTCTTCAAACAAGCAAGATATACTGTAAATATTGCTATTTTATCAGCACTCCAAATAAATCAACAAAACTTACTTAGCCTTGCAGAACAATTTACAGGTAGCCTTTGCTTACCTGTAGTAACTGAGATTGGCAACTCCATTGCTGAGTAACATGGTCGTAAAGCGTGAGCTCACATGACTGCACTAACTTACAATGACGGTTGTGGCAGACAGTTGTGTCATTAGGTGAATCCCATGCAGTTGCACATCCTATGGTCCCATGATCACTATTTGCGACCTTCTGCTGGTTTCCCCAATGACTTTGCTTGTTGGAAACCAGCAGTGAAATTTGCAAAGGATGATCACATGACTGCAAGATGCTGCAACTATCATAATTGCAAATTGGTTGCCAAGCACCTGAATCATGCTCACACGACTGTAGGGATGATGCAGCTATAGCCACAACCATGAAGACTGGTCAAAAATCTCATTCAATACTGTGGTGGTCGCTGAACAAAAATGACCTGTATCCCTGAATTTCATAGTGGCTGAAGAAGAGAGATAAACTACTCTTATCCATCCAAATTAAACCTTTATGATAGTAATTGACCCAATCCACAATAAAAAAGATAACAAAGCAAAACAAAGAAACCTATTGGCAAGATCTAGATAACAGCCAGGGCAAGAATAACTAACAGCTAACCAGACACTTGAAGACCAAGGTAGTGTGTTCAAGAAAACGTAGTGAAAAATTGGGCCATTCTAGAGCAATGGCAATCCACCTATCTGTTAATTAAAAGGAAGCATAAAATATATCCCATCTATCTTGTCTGTTATTTGAAAATCACTGTATGGCATTAGTATATCACTAAAATTTATTTCCTGTTTATTATATATAAAAGTATAGAGCAAGAACAGGAGGAAATAATAAAAAGATAGTGTCATTTAAAGCTTAAATTAAGCAAATGCAGTAAGTGATAATAATTTTGCTTGCTTTATAGTTTCCCATGGTGTAGACATAAATCAAGACCCCAACTGGGATCAATTCTTAGAAAAAGATTGCTTGGAGGCAATAATGTCCAGCACCTGGACAATCCAATACAACAAGTAAATTCAAGTCTGGGAATCAACCTTCCATAAGTGGAGGGGATATTGTATGTTTCCCTTACGCATTTACTTGCATGAAATTATGAAGGTTAACTACCATGGTTGAGATAATCAGGTCAATGTTCAGCATTTTTACAGATTCTTTGTGCAGCTAGTGGTTCAACAGAAGGAAATTAGTTTTGGAGTTGAATCCCCATCAAAGATAATTTGTGAATGGGCTTTGAAGTACAGTAGTATAGCAAAAAAAATAGAAGTATTTCTCAGCCTGCTACCAGTGGCTACCAGTGGCTTTCTTTATTAGATCACAATTGTTCTTTTTTTTTAAAAAAATGAGTTCATTTTTATACAGTGGCTTTCCTACCACTTATTTCCTTCTGTATTCTCTATATTGCTCTGTGGAAAGAATCCAGAGAAAGAAATATTTTGGGGAATATTAGAAAGGCAGAATATATTTCCCCAAAGGAATAATGGAGAAGATCTTTTAAAAAAAAAGACAGAAACTAGCCCCAGCAACTAGTCCCAGCCCCTCTCCCCCAGGAAGAAATTAGCAGAAACCAGCTTTTAGAAATGCAGATGTAATTATCAATTCAGCTAGAAACTGAAGAGATTAGGAAGACAAAGATACCTAAAATCTACATACTCCCACCCAAATTCTAAGGACAGGAAACATAATAGGCTTAACCCACCAACACCAAAAGGACACACTCAGACTCAGGTCAAAGTACATGACACAGGAAATACAAAACCTCAAACAGGAACAGGAAACAACCTAAAGAGCCCCAGAAGATATAAAAATCCACCACTCCCAACTACATGTTGTCAGCTTTCCCAGGGCCATCTTTCTGTCTGACTCTGCTCTTCAATAAACTGCAACTTTCTAAAGCAGTCTCCATTTTGTTTATTCCCAGCTTGGACTGGACCCTGATGAAGATTTTTCTTTCAACAGCTCCACTCCAAATAATAACTAGTTTCTGCTATTGCAGTCCTTAATATTCCTTGTTAACAAAATCAGTCTGTTTGCATCAATAGCACTGCAGCAACAACCTAAAAGTACATGGTCATCAAAGGTCTCCAGATGATCTTATTTCTGCTTATGTTGGCCTCATCTCAGTGCAGCTGGTCTGTTTACCTGGTTTAGTCTCCTCTATTACTAAAATTCTGTTTCCTATATTCCATCTTGAGGATTCTTTGAAACCCTTTGTTTCTTCAGGAGAGCAATGAAATAGCTTGCCTGAATTTCTGGGCTTATTTGGAGATACTATTCCTCTGTACTGATTGTTTTATTATATTGTTTTAATCTGATGCATTGCACCTTGGAGATCATTTGATAAATAGAGAGGATCAAAAGCTTTCAGCAAACACCTGTGTCTCATAAAGTGTTCTGCAATTTGGAATACTTCTGACATGATTTTTGCCTCAATCATTTTATGCTGAAAATGAACATTTTTCAGTGAACTGAGACATTAATTGCTATTTATTACTTACTATATTTCTATACTACTTCTCCCACGTAGCCACATAAAAACTAAATATCATTAGAATACAATGATCAAATCTAATAAGTTAAAACAATATAAAACTATGCTGATTAAAAAGGGGAAAGACGAACATAAGCAGAAAAAATTAAAAATTCCACATCCCAAAAAGTAATAAAGAACATTTTCATGAGAAAATTCTAGCATAATACCTAGGGCATCCAAACTTCCTAGGTTTGTCCTGTTCTAATGATGATGATGGGGGGGGGGAGAAAGTTGTGATACCTCAAAGAGGGCCAGTGAGGTCACCAAAAATTCTGGATTTCAGCAATTTTAAATACTAGCCCTGAAGTCACAACCTGCAGCTGGAAAAACTGTTCATTAATTCTTACACGACTACTAGTAGTAAATATAATGTAAATTCAAATAGACCTTTTTGTTTCTAAAAGACAGAAAATGACAAGTAGGATTAAAGTTAGGGTTGAGGTTAGGGTTAGGGCAGCAGTTCATTTTCATAAACAGACCAGGAGATAATTTCAACTAGAACAAGAGTGGTGCCAAAGACTTATTCCAACTGGTATTACATTTGCTGAACTCTATATATTTGCTGTCTCTGGAAACAATTTTCTCTAAACAGAGATAGACCATCTTATGCCCTTCTGATGTTTTGCAGTTTAGAACCCAGTTCTCAAGTTTGCTGTACAAGGGTTACAACTTTAAGCTGCCTACCCTGAACTGTATCTCTTCTCTGTCAGAAACAACAGCATTGCCTTATCTCCAGCTTTTTGAGTCATATTTTTTTTAAAAAAAGATGCAGGTGAGTTTGATGGAGGTATTCCTAAGGTACAGAGGTTAGTTGGCCAAAGATTGCAAAAATAAACTTTGCAATGAAATTGAGAATGAAGGCAAAAATGTCTTTTGCTATTATTGTAATAGCACAATCCCCCCAAATTGACTGAAATATCAAAAGCAGCCTTCAGAGAGATTTGAAGCTATGATCCTCTTCTATCACTGAAGCCCCTTACCAAATCAGGAATGACATAATCTTATGGGGTACCTATCAGGCAGAGGGTAAAAAACCCGAGATGATATAAACAGATGGTCAAACTCTGTCCATTTGTAACTCCTCCCACACACATAGTTTCATGCCATCTTGTCTTTTTTTGAGCCAACTCCAATGGACACTTCGGAAAGTATTCATTACTGATCTAACTTAGATAATTTGTGCATAGAAGCTTGACATTGCAAATAAATGACAATACTTCATTTATTTTATTTGAGCAAGGTGAAAGTGTTTTGAGAAAGGCTTAATTTTCCATGAGGAATGCCATCTCGTGGCATTTTTTCCTAAAAACAGAAGTATAATTATTACAAGGAAAACATTTAAATCCCTTGATCTAAAATGATTTATGATAATGTTGTATAGTTCTTATTATTGACTGATAAAGCAGATGCTGTGTCTGTGAGAACTATAGCTAATTAATTTGCTAGAGGTTAGCTTCCTTAATTTTAATTTTAATTTCTAGGGGCACCCATTTGTCCATAACTCTGAACTGAATAAGGATTAAAAGGGAAACTAATAAATTATTTATTCGCTTAATATGGTTGCCCATCCACCAGGTGACTCTGGTAATTAATTATCATTCATTCACTGTTGGCTGAATACCCCTGGCCAAGAATTGACAACAATTTTTGCTAATTTCACTGCATTTCAGTCACAGACATAGGAGAAGCCTATTTACATTTGGAAAGTGGAAAATATTACAAGATTTTCATAACCATACATAGAGACAGTTATGTTATTGTGGGAAGAATCCAGAGAAAGAAATATTTTGGGGAATATTAAAAAGGCAGAAGCTTCTTCTACTCACCCCAGACAGAAAACTCAGGAGAGGCCAGCTTTTAGAAATGCAAATTCAATAATCCTTTCAGAAAGGTTGGACCATTCCAGCTAGAAACTGAGGAGATTAGGAAGACAAAGACACCTAAAATCTACATACCGCACCCAAACTCTAAAAGACATGGCTTTTGGGGACATAATAGGCTTAACCCACCAACACCAAAAGGACACACTCAGATTCAGGTCAAAGTACATGACACAGGAAATACAAAACCTCAAACAGGAACAGGAAACAACCTCAAAAGCCCTAGAAGGTATAAAAAGCCACCAGTCCCTGCTACATGTGGTCAGTTTTCCCAGAGGTATCTTTCTGTCTGGCTCTCCTCTTCAATAAACTGCAACCTTCTTTCTAAAGCAGTCTCCATTTAGTTTATTCCCAGCTTGGACTGGACCCTGATGAAGATTTTTCTTTCAACGTCATTATAATAGACTTGTTTTGGGAGAAGCACCTGAACTGGCATGAATCAAGTATACAAAGCAGTTCAGGTACCCATGGTTATTTAAATGACTTTATTGTTACTGGAGAAAATGTTGACATCACTCTGCAAAGCCTCAATACAGTACTGCAGAGGATAGTAGTCTATGATCCTCAAGCAACAAATATGAGTTTGTTAGACCCGGTATTGCATACCATGATCACACCACTGATGCACAAAGTCTATTTCAGGTGTGCAGACAAAAACTAAGCAGTTGTGAATCCTTTTTAGGAACTGTTTTCTTATAACAGATTCCTGCCAAATTTAGCCATTGTACAGGTAGTTCTCAACTTATGATCACAATTAGGACCAGACCTTCCATCACTAAGTGATATGGTCATTACATGAGGCATGGACAATTTTACAACCTTTTCTGTTCTGTCATTAAGTGAATCGTTGTGGTCTTTAAGTGAATCATGCCATTCTTAGTAAATCCAGATTTCCCCCATTGATTTTGGTCAATGGAACCCATCTAGGAAGGTTGCAAATGGTGATCACGACACTGCAACCGTTGTAAGTTGCCTAGTGCCCAAATTTTGATCACATGACTATGGGGATGCTCCAATGATTGTAAGTGTAAGGACAGTCATAAGTTACTTTTTTCAGCGCTGTTGTAACTTCAACGACTGTTGTAAGTCAACGACTGCCTATTAAATGAATGATTGTAAGTTGTGGACCACTTGTATTAAATTTAGCTACCACGACTTAACCCATGGGAAGATATGGCACAGGACAATACCATACAATATTTTCACATAAGCAGAGACAACGATAACCAATGGTTACAAGTCAAATTCTTATGCTACTTCTTATTATGGCATTGGCACAGTTATGTCAGATGGCAATGGATAACCGATAGCATGTGCAGTATACTTACATTTGCAAAACAGAATTAAACTGAAATACACAGGGAAATGTAGATTAAAAAGAGGGCAAAATTTCAATCACTACTTGTACAAAAGGGAGTTTACTTCCATCACTATTCATCTAGGTTTATTTCAAGGTAATCTGTTTTCAGAAAAATGTAGTGCTGGCTGGATTGTCTGAAAGAGATCAACACAAAATTTGCATGTTACCATGAAAATGAAGGCAGATTGCCTTGTTTACCTCTACAGGGTAAACAATCTGGAAAATCCACAGCCAACGGAGATTCCTTTGACATGTTGTCTCTCTGGAATTGAAGAATTTTCCCATCACAAGTAAGATTATTTACAACTAAGGTAAATATATCATAGGTAAGAGAAATTAAGAGAAACTCTCAACACTATCTCAGATTTACACAGTACCTCACAATGGCTCAAACACAGCAAAAATCATTTATGGAATTCTATCTGTACTTTGATAAATGCACAGTTGTATTATCTGTGGACTGAAGAGTCATCATACTGTCCAAGCTGAGAGCTTCAATGATGGACATGTGTTAAAGATGAAATCTCACCTCATAATTTTATTTGGCATTGGGGAATAAATAAACACAACAAACTCTGGCAGTGAGCTGTTCCATTTCCAGCACATACAAAAAAAAGCCACAGCCTCACTTTGTCTGCAGGACTGCAGCACCACAGCAAAATACTTATATAGATTATGGACAAAATTTTTTCAGTTGTGGTGAATGCATGATCAAAGGGGCCAGATGTGTTTCCAATGTTTGCAAGAGCAGTCACATAAACCAAGGACGTTTTTAGAGAACTCTTTGCAGGAACAGACAAATAATGAGTGACACTGGAGCAGATTAGCTTATTGAGCCACTCGCTATTCTTTCTTTCTTTCTTTCTTTCTTTCTTTCTTTCTTTCTTTCTTTCTTTCTTTCTTTTTCTTTCTCTTTCTTTCTTTCTTTTTTTTCTATAGCTGCCCAAGCAAGTGACTGTAATATTGCAAAAGAATTAAACACATTAAAAAATTAAAAAAAATCCACAAAAGAAACATGTACAAATAGCAGCCGTGATAATTAATCAACTAATAGTCAATTCATGTAGTTGGCCCTTAATACATTCTGAGCCACAGAGTCAAGTTTTTAAAGCTTTTGAGGTTACGATTGCCGCTATTCACTCAACGGCACATAATCACATTTTGGGGACTTGACAACCAGGTCGCATTTACAACTGGTTGAAGCATTTCATGGTCACGTGATCACAATTTTTGACTTTTTTGCCCACTTAGGGCAGAAAACAGAAAAAAACTGCCCACTGGATATTCTAGATTTCCTTAAAGGCCAGATGATTTGCTTAATGATCATGGTGACTCACATTAGGGCCATTGTAAAAATAGTCATAAAACTGAGTCTGGTCCTGCGGTGTATTGACTTATGACCGCAAGGACTTATGACCAACATTCCATTGAGGACTGCCTGTATACAAACAATATAAACAAGTAATAAGAAAAAAAATGCTGATGTTATGCATTGTTTAAATCAACTCTCTTATATTACTTGTATAAAAACTATTTTAAAAAGTAATTTTTGAAGATCTCAACTATAGTAATTTTTAGATGTGGAAATATTCTGACTCTTTCTCATTCCCTATTTGAAATATAACTATTCCCAAAAAAGGTGAATCAAAGCCTGAATAGGATAAACCATTGCCAAAGTTAAATCTGAATCTGGGATCTGATGAAACCAGGGGTGTCAAACTGCTGGCCCGCAGTTTGGACGTGTCATGCGGAAGCTGCGCCGACCCCATTGCAAAACTGTCCCAATACGTTGCACGAAGTCACGTGACGTCGCGAGTTTGACATGTCTGCTCTAAACTTTCCTTGTAGTACTTTCCGCTGAAATTCAGTTTTAGTCATGATGCGAATTTGTTCTTCAATCTTGATGGCAATTGTGAAAAATCATTTTTTCATGAGTACATAAAACCTCTAGGAATTTTCCAGTACTGAAATAAAATTAGGAGGAATTACAGATTTGAAATTAAATTAAATAATTAAATAATTCAAACTTCTGTTAAAATCCAATATGATTTTTTTTCAGTTAGAATGAAAAAAAAAATAAAAAAAAAATAAACACTGAAGAGTTCCAGTGGAAAAGTCCAAAGGAAATAAAAGTAGAAATTAATGTCATGTTAAATTTGGCATATAGTACAATAAATAAAAAAATATATTAAGACACTCCTTAAACATTTGGTTAAATTCGATTAACATTGTTCAGGTGCAATAGCTCTAAGAAATTATTTATCCACACAATCCTATGTGTGGTTACTCAAAAATAAGGTTAATTTTAGTCGCTGAACTTTATCCCCAGTAAGTATATACAGAGTGCTATCTGTTACTGTATATGGAATGTCATTAACTGGAAAAGATAGGATTTAAAAAAATATATTATCATTTCCATCATCATCATCATCATCATCATGTTTCAGGCAGTGAGTAAATCTACTGTAACCCAAAAAAGCAAAACTAGTCCATTCAGTTTCTTACAAATTTAACATCCAGTATAGTTATAGAAAAAAATATTACTTAACATTAAAAATATAAATCTTCAATTAATTCCAAGGACATCTTTAACTTCAGTGATCTGCTTCTATATAGCAAGAAATAAGAATAAAATAGCAAGCTATTACTGATCTCACTGGAAAGTTACTGTGAAACTTGTTAATTCCCAGTCTTATCCAGAAATATATACTGTTGTTGTTAATTGCAAAGTCGTGTCCGACCCATCGCGACCCCATGGACAACGTTCCTCCAGGTCTTCCTGTCCTCTACCATTTTCTGGAGTCCATTTAAGTTCGCACCTACTGCTTCAGTGACTCCATCCAGCCATCTCATTCTCTGTCATCCCCTTCTTCTATTGCCCTCAATCTTTCCCAGCATTAGGCCCTTCTCCAGTGAGTCCTTCCTTTTCATTAGGTGGCCAAGTATTTGAGTTTCAACTTCAAGATCTGGCTTTCTAAAGAGCAGTTGGGGTTGATCTCTTCTAGGACTGACCGGTTTGAACGCCTTGCAGTCCAAGGGACTCGCAGGAGTCTTCTCCAGCACCATAGTTCAAAGGCCTCAATTCTTTGGCGCTCAGCCTTTCTTATGGTCCAACTTTCACAGCCATATGTTGACTTCATCGTATTTTCTTCTCTGTGACACCTAACTCTCTAATGCTAATGAATGAGCAAGTTTGTTATTTAAATTATTGAATTGTAATTTTACTGCTCCTGAGTAACTTATTATTTACTCACCTGATAAAAACTTGTACAGATTTTCTTGGAAATATTATTGAATCTTTTAAGGGCTTGTAATATATGAGCACAGTGGTGTAAATTAGGGTTCCTGAAAATGGTCACTATTGACCCACAAGAATTGATGAGACTATCCAAGGGATCAATACATGGCTGGGAGTCAAAAAGGAGTCAGTCAATGTCTCAGAGTCAATAGATGGTAAATAAATGATGAAATGTCAATTGGTGTCAATTAATTTTGAGAGGTCTATGTATTGCTTACCCTCAATCCCTAGTCCTGAAGGTGAGATGGCTAGCAGTAAGACGAGTGTTACTCAGAGTTGGTCCTGAGTTGTCATTATTGTAATCATTATTATGGTTGGTCACACAGTCAGATGTTTAGACTGGACTTGGCCTTTATTATTATTGCTATTATTACTAAAGTGCTATTTATTAAATTATTTTCATATTTTAAAAGTTTGGGAGTCAATGAACAATCCGAAACTTTATGAAGGTGAGTTGGGGACCCCTAATAAAAATATTTGATTGGTGGGTCAAGTCTGCCTAAATTCTAGTCAATAGGGGATGTTTCTTGACATCTATATTCTATTCTCAAAATGCATAATTATAGAAGGCAGTGAAACATGACCCACTGGATAGAAGATGTTCCTGAAATATCTGTCTGTCTGTCTATCTCAAATTTATTGGTCACCCATCTTACTACAAAGTAACTGGGTGGTTCAAGAAAGCTTAGATTGCCCATTCCTTAGATAGTAGTTCCAAGGCTATACTGAACAGAAAAGGAAAAGAAGGATACATCCTACATCATTCATTCATTCATTCATATGCTGCCCATTTAAGTCTGAAAGTGACTGCATATTGTAGACAGACTAAGCAGAATGAGTTCAATTTGTAATAATCTAGACAGCAGGGGATTTGTTTAAAAACTCATTCTGTTCAAAACCTCAATACATTCCTTTGAAAAAGTCATTTTCCTTGTTATGGGTCTTAAACAAAAATCCTCTAGGTCATATCAACTAACTTCCCCACATCCAACAGTAAGAACAGAACAGAGAAACTATCTGTACACACAAATGGCCAGAATCCAGATGCCTGGGCATGAACTACCAATATCACTATCACAATCTTGCTGTGAAAGAAAGTAGTGGTAATTGAAACATTGGTTCACTTTCTCTCTGGGGAAACTTGCTTGTTATTTTTCATTCAGTGCCAAATCAGCTGATGATGAAGTTTAATAACATTGTGAACTGTAATGCATCCTAAAGCTTCCATGAAATTAATTGTGCATACTATATCAGATGTTTTGTGGAACCAAATTGATTTTTCTGGCTGCTGAAATAGTTGGAGAAAGGCATCCATCTCCTCTGAAAAGTTGGCTTTTGCAGAATTCCTTAATAATGTATGGTTCATATTAATGGGCTTGGGTATTTTTTTTCCTTCTTGCATCTTGAATACTGAATACTCCTATTTATTAACATTCAGGTTATGATATCGAATTCATTTTTATTACGGGTCAAAAATCCCCTTTTATTAATGCAGACATGATTCTACAGCATATCAGCTACATTTCAAGAAATAGTAACTTTGAGCTATGGCCCAAGTATATAGCTATTCCTCTCAATTAACATACTATTTTATATTTATTCTTGTCTTTTCCTATTTTTAACAGATGTATACAAATGCATCCTTTCCCTAATGTTGATGTTTGACATTTTCTAGAACAGTGGTTCTCAACCTTTCTAATGTCGCGACCACATAATATAGTTCCCCATGTTGTGGTGACCCCCAACCACTTATACATCACTGGGTGCCAGGGGCGTGGCCAAAGAAAATGGGAAAAAAATGGCAGACAGCCTTGTTTGGCGACCCCCGTGAAATGGTCATTCGACCCCAAATGGGGTCCCGACCCACAGGTTGAGAACCACTGTTCTAGAATGTAGGGCCCATTTTATTCCTTGATTTGTGTTATGCCTCTAACACATTTTGTTATTCCGATCACAAAGTTAAATCAAGAATTTTTTAAAGTATTTTATGCCAAAAACTTTTTTTGAGATAGTTTTCAAGGTAAGAAATGCCTGGGAAGATGATAGTAAAGATCTGTAGAAATTAAGATTGACACACCATACACAAATAAGAGCTGTATTTACAGTGCATTGGGTTGCATAGAAACTTACAAAGATAGATTAAAAAAATTGGAGGGTGTGATAGAGTCACCTCACAATTTGACAGGTTTCATTTATGAAATCATGTATTTCTCCACATACATGTAGAAACCTGGAGCAGGCTGCAACAAGTGGATCTCTTGTGGAAGGGATATAATTATGACCTCCATTCTAAGTATTCCTGAACTATGAGTAAACTTGGTTCCAAAGCAGATACTATAGATGCCTTTGAAATCTATACCATTATTTGGCCTAGTAATTGGAAACAAATAATTATTTTCCTCTTCTTCCTGTTGCCATCTGTTTGATGAGTTAGGAGGTCAATACATCCATGGGATCTTTTGCTAGTTAACTTCATATTTTCTTCAACGTTCTTCCACACCAGCTTTTAAACTGGCCCCAGTTGACATCATGTGAGGTAGTAATAACACCAGCACTCATGCCCTTTTCCTTCCTATTTCAGGTATAAAACAACAGTGGAACACAGTCATATGTTTCTGTGAAGACATATTAAGCTGATTAATCACATGTTGCTATGCAACTGGGGCATCAGTTCATAAAATTGAAGAGCAACATTAAACCAAAGTTCTCCTACCCTTTCATAATTCAGGAATACTGGTCAAAAGTCAACACTAGGTGTCATGCAAGAGCAAGGGATGAACCTCACTTAGACAATATTCCCCCCCCCTTCATCAGTTCCTCCAAATACAAAGATACAGATTTCTGCTAACAGCACACATTAATCTGTGTTTAAGGGGTCCTCAGCGTGCCTGGCTGAGTAATTCTGGGAGTTGAAGTCCACAAGTCATAAAAGGGCCAAGTTTGAAGACCCTTGAGCTATGCTGAGTTTAAGCTGCGCTACCCAATATGTTCAAGTATTCCTTGTTTCTTCTTAAGCCTCCCAACTCTGCAGAACCTTCTTATTATCCACAGTATTACTGAATATACTTTTCTTTGGCCATTGAGACAGGAGCCATTGGTCAGGACCTACATAAGACAATCGAGAGCTCTCGGTCATCACACCAGGTCTTCCTTGATAATAAAATCAACTTCATGGCTTGGTTGGTATAAATAATCAGAAGCAGAGCAACGAAGCAGTGTTCCTTCTCAGTGTAATGATACAATTATTAGGCAAGTCATGTAGATTTTGAAGAAGGAATTGCTGATTTGGGGGTAATGTCCTTGTTGTGGTTCTAAGTGTCTTTGAAGAATATATGTTTAAATGTACTGAGAAGCAAGATAAATATAACAGCATGTGTCGAATACCTTTATGCCAAAGTTCAACAAGCCAACCAAACCAATATAGAGTGTTCTTGAAAGAATTATCTGAACATTATTAATTTTTTAGACCCCCTGTATAATCAGCTGTTTGCTGTTCTGATGTTGATATTACTCATAATAAAAATTAAGTAGTAGTAACACCTTTTTGGCAGTACTGTTCTTGAACTTGTTAAGTAGGTGTGGTGCTTACGCCATGATGGCTATTTGCCATCCAAACTACAGAAAAATGAACTAAGTGGATTATTTCTAAATAGAATTGTGAAAACTTTTTTTAAAATGGCAGCATTGTGTCCTATGGACATTTTTTTTTAAAAAAAATCTTTTCTAATTGAAAAAAAATCTCCTTAGCCAATTTTACTGCAGGTAGCTACTAGCAAGGACTATTTCATTGGTGGTCCTGGGGTGAAAAACAAAAGCACAAGACCCTCTTTCTTTAATCTATCATTTCCTATGACTAAAACGTGTAATATTTTTAATCCGGTTGCATCAAAACTTAGAAAAACACCTGAGCTTTCTTGATTTTTTTTCCTCCATTGGAAGATATTTAGCTCTGAATATTCCGATGGATCATTTTGAATGTGGCTCTTTTCTTACAAATTCAAGAACAGTACTGCTTACTTACAAGTTCAAAATGTGTTTTCTATTGTGTGCACATGCCCAATTCTAAACTGCAAAGGATGATTTTTTAAGTTAATATTTAATTACGCTGAGGCATACATTTTTCTTTCTTTGGATATTATCACAGATTAATCAATTAACTCTTGTAACTAGTTTGCCTGTCTATGATTTGGCAAAGTTTTCCCGAAGTTAAACAGAAAACAGAGAAGAGGAATCCATGCAATACGTTCAGAAATAGAATGTAAAAAAACATTATTTGCAAAAATGTCGGCAATGAAATATGAAATAAACAATGATTATTTGGAAACAGTAGGTGTCACTGTAATCATTAAGGACAAAAGAACATAAAAATAAGCATCCTCATACAGTATGTAAGAAGCTTTTGTATTCCAAATAATCTAAGTTGATTTAAGGAGACCATCAGTCTGCTTTGATTTAGGCATTAAATATACATTTCTTACTCACTTAGGCCACACATCCTAAGATGAAGACATCTTTATTCAAGGCAAGAGCTTGTGTGATTTTTCCTAACATGATAACATTGTGTTTGTTCCTTATTTAATGTCACTTCTATTGTAACTGTTGCAGTAGCGACTCCAGAAAAAAATAATATCAGGGGATACAGAAAGAGAAAAGGTCATTTCTGGGAGAACAAGCTTGGTTTGAAACATACTTCTGAAAAAGAAACAACATATTTCAAATTAATGCTTCTGTTCTAAAGCTATTTCTATGCAGTCAAATCCTGTTAATTTCAACCGAGTTCACGTTCGGGTTATTGGGCTTGGAAATTCTATCTTATTTTTCTTCTTTGCAGAAATGATTTATGCAAAGTAACATCCTTCCATCAACAGAGAGAAGGTGCAGAAGAGCAAGTTATTTATTTTGGGAGATTGGTTGTCCCCTCTCTAGCGTTGCCCATGGCCTTCAAAATTTTCCTTTTGCCTGGCACAATCAAGGCTGCCCATCATTACATTTGCACTTTTTCATTGTTCTCCTTCTTTTATTTTTCAAATCAGTTTCCTCAGTCAAATAAAGGGGCAGATACATTCCTTTTCTGGGTAGCAGTTAGGACCTTCTCAATGCCTACTTCTCCTGGGAAACTGGCATTCTGAGCAAATGTTTTCATACCACACCTATCAATGCTCTGACTTATTTAAGAAACCTCTTCTAATGTCCACTTATGTAGGCATGGGTAGAACCTGGAGACTGAAATCAGACTACTAATTTTACAGGTGTGCCTACAGTTAGGTGCTTCTATTTAGCAGGGAGCTACTGGCTCCACTATTAATAAACCTCTTCCTCCTTGTCAGTCCCCTCCTGGTCAATAGTAAAATTGTTCCTGAGTTCCCACCATTATGCTACAAAAGATGTGTGGCTATGAGTTTCTTAAGGGTAACCAGGGTAGGAGAAAAACTGGCAGAAACTGGGGGTGGAGTTAAAGGAAGGATCAGCCTAGAATCTCTACATGGCCACAAATGAACTAAATCCAACTTCCCTTGAATTCCACTGATTCTCATCTAACTCCAAGTAGGGGCTAACTTTTAGTTGAGAAGATTCCTGTGTATAGGCATGAGTAGCAATACATCAGTTTAACTGAATTTTCACATGTGGGCCTGATCTTTCACAACTGATAATCGGGGTTTTATTGTGGCACTTACTTAATTCCTTGCCAGCCATCCCACTAACTGATTGAGGTTCCTGGAATACCTGAGGAATGATTTAAAGTTGACTCACCTGCCTGTTTGTTTTCTTTTTGCCATCTCCTGCTTCTCTCCACGAATATGCACCATCTGGACCTACATAGATTAAAAATGGTGAAGAAAATTTTCACTGGTTTGCTCTTCTAGAAAAAAATGCATACTTTTTATTTTCACATGAGAACCCTCCGATGCTGCCAAGGCGTTGCTCTTCTAAATTCATCTGGAAGAGGCAATAAAATAGGGGTTCCATAGAGGACAAAAGTAAATCGAAAAATGTAACACTTTCAGAGCAAGCTGGTAGAGAAGAATCAAACACAGGTTCCCTTTCACTGGTGTTGGATTAGTTCAGTAAAAAACTTGCTCTCAAATGGTTAAGTAGCTTGATTCCTTGCAAACCAGCTGGAGCAACTGTTTGCAAGGGATGCTGGTCAGAAGAGCCAACCTTAGGAGAACTGAAGGGGAAAATCAAGAGTATCTCTATCATAGGGAATCCTCTTATCATAAGCGTACCTCTTAGCAAACCAAGGGACAAGTGCCATTCCTTTGTGGGGGCACCATAATAAAAGCTGCCTCTAGAGCAGGGGTGTCAAACTCGCAATGTCACGTGACGTGTTGTGACATATCACGACTTTTTCCCCATTGCCAGCAATGGGGTGGGTGCAGTTTTGATGTGACGCATCTGGTCCGCGGGCCGGCAGTTTGACACCCCTGCTCTAGAGAATCAATGTCAGAAAATGCTGGCTGCTTCTCTCACCCCCAACTGTGCAACGTATATTTAACTTAAAAAAAAATAATAAAAAGCATTGTACCCAAGCAAAATTTCATAGGGTTTTGCCAGACCAGCATTTGCAATTTTGTTAATGAAAAACATAACCAGCAATCAAAACTAATAAGAAATAGGGACACATTTTTGTAATGTAGGTATGCTGGCAACAAGTTTGTGAAAGAGAAGATCAAGCAATGGAAATTCTTAACCAAGAAAACACCTAAATGAAATCTGCAAGAAGGAAGTAAAGAAATATTTTCTGATATTGCTGAATAAGGCAGAAATGTTCTTAACTGCAATCCTTCATCTAGTACCTTGAACACCATCTTTAGTTTAGCTCTAAATGGAATTGTAGGATTCTTCTATTAGTATCTGAATTTTGCTGGTGGTTAAAATTCTTTCCAATATGAAAAATAACCGCACCGAAGGGAGATAAATCCCAAGTTCACAAGAGGTAATAGAGATTGAAATTCCAACATATTTTGAATACACAAGATACAATCATGATAGTAACAACTGTTTTTTTGATAATCAGTCAATACAGGTAGTCCTCTACATACAACAGTTCATTTAATGACCATTCAAAGTTACAACATCAGTGAGAGAAATGACTTATGACCATTTTTCACACTTATGACCATTGCAGCATGGTCAAGTGATCAAACTACAGAAAGTTAGAAACCGACTCATATTTATGACCGGCGTCATCCCCTTTTGCGACCTTCTGACAAGCAAAGTCAATGGGGAAACCAGATTCACTTAACAATTGTGTTACTAACTTAATAACTGCAGTGATTCACTTAGCAAATATGGCAAGAAAGGTCGTAAAGTGAGGTAGAAATCACATAACAAATGTTTCGCTTAGCCACATAAATTTTGGGCTCAGTTGTGATTGTATGTCGAGGACAACCTGTAACACTTAAAGGCTGTTACTCAAATTATTTGTATCCCATGCAAGTAATAAGAATAGCAATAAGTTAGTGCATGCTTTCTGAGTGTATTTGTTTAGCAACTCCCATCTATATGATTGGTTATGAAATTAGAAAAAAATTGTCCAAGTTTAAAGACTCCAACTTCGTTTCCTTCCTTCTGACCAAAGGTTACCAGGAGTGGGAAAACATCCAATAATCACTCCTCTCATGAGGGGATGTGGCTGGGAATAGGGGAAGAAGGAGGTTTAATCATCTCTAAAATATTGCTTTGGTTTTGCATGAGCAAGTTCAGGGACCAGAGCAACAACTGCTACCAGCTGATAGTTGGGTTTCTTTTGGATATAGGTAGCATTATTTCAGTAAAATACTGACCGCATATACAAAATCAGTCCCAAAATATGAAGATTGTGGGGAAAGCTGCACTGTGAAGCAGCAAAAAAGAGAGCCGTGCCTCTCCCACACAACACTTTCACCTCTCCATCCACCACAATTGGTCAGCTACTATTCAAGTGTATCCAGGTTTGTTGGCTAGGGATCACTCAGAAATCTAGCAGGTAATAAACTTGAAGGAACCAGACCTTTTCAGTTCCCTAAATAGCCTTTGGAAGGCAGTTTCCAGGGACCAGAAAGAAGGATGAGCCATCCCGGCTTAGATTTTGGGCTGATCCAACTCCTTAGGAATCAACAGATTGCATTGCCAATAGAAGGTCTGGCAAAGCACATCGGATTGTATCCATAAAACCTGTGACTGAGTAAGAAGGAAAACACTGCTTAAATAATCCTTGAATTAAGAACCACTTAAAGCTGGTTAATGAATAGGCTGGGAAGGATATGAAGACAATTCTATATGACAACAGAAAAAGGAAAGGCATATTTGTATGCCTTTCCTTGTATGCTAAGGCATATTTGTGCCACAGATGAAAGTGAAGAAAAATTCTAAGCCATTAACTAATTAAGGTAGACAGATAAGTCAGAATTACAAAGTTCTAAAAAAGTAAAAAAATAACTAATCAATATCTTATTTCTAAATACTATACATCATTAAACTCATACCCGTTCTCTGTGCATGTGGAATCTTTCTCTTTTCTTACACAATAGTGAGAACAAATTGTGAAAAAGTAAAAACTATTGGCAATGAAGTCCAGTTTATAGCTCCAGGGAAACAGGGTCCAGGTTTTTTTTTTTTTTCCTGCAGGTGGGATAGGCAAAGCTTTTGCCCAAAGAAAGCAGAAATATCATCTCTGTCTTTGCCAGCAGATGGTGAATTTAGGACCAAATTAGGAAAATATGCTGCTTTGAGGGCCCATTTCTTATCTGAGAAGTGCTGGAAAAGAAGCACTGCTACTGCTTTACTCTGCTTGCTTTTTTTTCCTGGGGAAAAGCAAATTGGGA
Source organism: Crotalus tigris (assembly GCF_016545835.1). NCBI lineage: Eukaryota > Metazoa > Chordata > Lepidosauria > Squamata > Viperidae > Crotalus > Crotalus tigris. Next base: position 200,522 of record NW_024097123.1, read on the forward strand.
AAATGGAATTCTAATAAATTATAGTATGAGAATCTGAGTGCAGACCGCACAAGTTGTCTCTAAATATACCTTTACCAAACAGTTTAGGTACACACGTGCTAAACATGGTCTTTTTTCTTAGGGAAGAAAAATAAAACAAGAACAAAATTAATTGGCTAGAAGCAAAGCAAGAAAAACACAACCGCTTTCCTTCTGTCTTGAAAAAGGGAAGTGTTTGAACTGAATCATGACTAAAATCCCAAGCAGCCACCAAAACTGGGGAGGCAGACATAAAACACAGCTAAAGGGAGAACTATTTTTCCTTGTTCTACATGCTGAGATTCAGCTCTAGCCAACTTTCTCCAGCTCTAACTTTTGTCAACCGGACCCCTTCCAATTAAAACAACAACAACAACAAAAAAAAACCCCCTCCTGATGTTGCCTGAGAGACTCTCTGCAGGCATCTCATTTCACTCCCGGTCCAGGAGAGCGCCCATCAATCAGTCTTCGAGTGTCCCCTCATTTGGGCTGACTCTAACAAATACTTAGCAGAGCCTCTTGGATAATGGGCTTCCCTCCAGCTGTAAGCATGACTCATTGGTGACAGTCTCCAACATCTTTGAAAAGGAACCTCGCATGAAGTGTAGTGCGGTTAACCAAATCTATTTCTGGTGTACCTCTTCAGTTTTAGGCTTAGCCATACATCCTGACTTTAAACTCGTTGCTCAGACATAAATCCTACTGAAATCCCCAGGGCTTAATTCCAATCTATATAGGGTTTGAGATATGTGGATTTAGCTCCCTTAGAAAGAAGAAGAAAGGAGTTAGAGATAGTGGTAAGCATTATAAAAACTCATCCTTTGTTTACTGAACACTTAGATGGTATATGTTCTGTTCTGTGCGTTGATAAGACATTGAGATGAGGCAGACGAACAACAGATGCTTCTTCATTGAATCTCCAACAGAATTGAAACAAAATGGCGCAGATTCCTTTATATACCCCTTTGCAGGGACAGTATCAGCCAATCAATGCAACGGATTCTCCCGCCTTGTGCATGCGCAATAGGCTGGAGACAGCCTGTCTGGTCCCGGGCAACCACGTGGTCTGCCCAGGGCTCTCTGCAGCTTCCTGCACCTGCTGAGTGATCTGCTGAGTCACTCAGCAGGTCCAGGATATAACAGTATACAACAGTGGTTCTCAATCTTTCTAATGCCGTGACCCCATAATACAGTTCCCTATGTTATGGTGACCCCCAACCACTTATACATCACCAGGTGTCAGGGGCGTGGCCAAAGAAAAGGGGGAAAAAATGGCAGACAGCCTTGTTTGGCGACCCCCGTGAAATGGTCATTCGACCCCATATGGGGTCCCAACCCACAGGTTGAGAACCACTGGTATACAAGATCCAGATTTAAAAAGCAATATGTAAATCCCATGTATTCAACAGAAAGTACAACCAGAACCTGAAACATTAACTTCAGTAAAATCAGAATATATAGCAAGCAATAAAAAGTTTGACATGGCTGGTACAACCTCTTGAAAACAAGACCAAGAATAGGAATTCTATTATCAATTATTTTTGTCTGTGTTTATTGTTTTAATTCTGTTCTAATTTGACTCTGTAGCAAGTTTTAATAGTTGGTTTTACTGTACACCACCCAGAGTCACTTCACGTGGGATGGGTAGCTACATAAATTTGACAAATCAAGATAACTGTAATGAAAGAAGTGCTGTCAAGGGTGCTCTGTTTTAATGCGATGTATAAATGCTGCCTTAAAAGAATCAGACCGTTCATACATGTAATGTAACATGGGTCTAACTAGCAAAAGTTTTTTTTTTTTAGATTTTAGCAGCCTCACTTGAAGGCATTAGGGATTAAACCTGGGATGTTCTGCACACAAAGTGAATTCTTTACTACTGATCTACAGTTCTTCCTCAAAATAGGATTATGAATTATAGACAACCTTTATACTTCCCGTACCCCAAAAACATTTCGGATTTCAGGTAAGGATTTCATAGGTAATTATCAGTAGACTGAAGTGGATCCCAGACAAGCTGGAAAACTGTTCTTAAATAGACTTTAAAATGTAACATAATCTCACCTTCAAAGAGTTTTATTAAAGCTAGAACCTCTTTCTCCAGGAAGGTTTGCAACTGGCAGATATGCTAAAATGGAACAAAATCATCTCTATACCATCTAAGAGTACTTTCAAGCTAGCTTTTCAGTGGAAGCCTTAACCAATCCAGGACAGTTCGTACTCCAAATTGTGGTTTGGCTTCTCTTTTGACTAACAGAACTTCTGTCTTGTCTGGATTTAAGACTTGTTTTCTTCATTTACCTACAGTTTCTCACCCTATCTAAGCTATTGTTCAGGACATCTGTTGAAAAGGAGAGAAAAGTTGGATGTTTATCAGCAGAATGATAAGATCCAACGTCCAAATTCCAATTAACCTCCCCAAGTACCCTCATGTAGCTATCAAAAAACATAAAGCATTAAAAACATATCCTGGAACTAAGATGCCATCATTTATGGACAATAAAGAGAAAGATTAGAAAATGGACTAAACGTTATATAGCATAGTTTTAAATCACATTTTAAAGGGTATTTTACCCTGTGGCTAAATCTTCAGTGTCTCTCTTATTTATAAAAACAAGGCTGGGAGTTATATTCAAGACTCCACCTTATCAGCTATGGTCCCCGACAGCTTTTATAACTAAGGAGAGACACAAAGCCAAAAAGCGAGTGACTGACCTTGTCCCTTCAAAGGACTTTTCCAAATCTTTGGCTTAATGAAGAAAAAGTAATTAATCAGAATGGGACAAGCGCTCCAACCATCTCTCCAGTGTCTGTTCTCAAACCCGTTCCAGATGGCAGGCACCATGACAAAGAAAAATCTTTCATGTGCTATCTTTCAAAGTTATAATGGTGACTTTGAAATGCTACTTTTCACAACCTTTGTGATTTTAAAAACAAAATCTCTTTACCACTTGAAAAAAAAGTTACTAGACAGTACCGTGCTTGTGTGAACGAAGTCTTTATCATCATAGAAGAGGCCATAACCTCAACTTAATGTGATAGAAGAAGAAATAATAATAATAATAATAACAACAACAACAACAACAACAACAACAATAATAATGTTGGAAGGGACCTTGGAGTCATCGAGTCCAACCCTCTGCTTAGGCAGGAAACCCTATACCATTTCGGACAAATGGCTGTCCAGTCTCTTCTTAAAAACTTCCAGTGTTGGAGCATTCACCGCTTCTGGAGGCAGGTTATTCCACTGGTTAATTGTTCTAACTGTCAGGAAGTTTCTCCTTAGTTCTAGGTTGCTTCTCTCCTTGATTAGTTTCCACCCGTTGCTTCTTGTCCTGCCTTCAGGTGCTTTGGAGAATAGCTTGACTCCCTCTTCTTTGTGGCAGCCCCTGAGATATTGGAACACTGCTATCATGTCCCCTCTCGTCCTTCTCTTCGTTAAACTAAACATACCCAATTCCAGCAACTGTTCCTTATATGATGAATGATGAAATACAGGTAACCCTCAACATACACCAGTTCATTTAGTGACCATTCATACAATGGCACTGACAAAAAGTGAGTTATGACCATTTTTCACACTCACAACCTTTGTAGCATCCCCATGCTCGTGTGATCAAAAATCATTGCTGTGTCCCAAGGTCACGAGTTCACCTTTTGCAACCTTCATAGACAAGCAAAGTCAATGGGGGAAAGCCAGATTCACTTAACAACTATGTTACTAACTTATCAACTGCAGTGATTCACTTAGCAGCTATGGCAAGCAAGGTTGTAAAATGAGGCAAAACTCACTTAACAAATGTCTCACTTTACAACAGAAATGTGGGCTGAATTGTGATCATAGGTTGAGGATTGTCCTATACACAAGACTGCTCACAGTAACATATTTAATTAATTTATCTCAATTCATTTTAAGGAAAAAAAGTCAAATCAAATCCAATTTCTTTCCTGGTCCCACCTACTTAGACTGCAGCCTTTGACATCCCACTCAAAAGATGGGCATTGCCCTTGGGCTAAAAAATAAGTTGCTCAACTCTGCTGTAACCTCTGAAAAAGTCAAGGAGTCTGTAAATTGGCCCTCCAATAGGATATTAAGCAAAAATTGCATCTGTTATCTTGGCTGCTCCCTACTTCATAGATTGAAAAAGGGTTCTTTTTATTGCACTTAAACATGCTTTAGAAATCTTGGCTACTCCATTCGAGTAAGAGATTCTCATTCACTGAATTCTATTACAGCAAAATCTTGCCTTAACAAGCCTCATTATAATGGATTTCGCATGCAACGCAACAAATGCCTACAGTGATGTATGTCATGTGCATCATGATGCTGTTAAGCAAATGCAGATAAGGGAATGCATACCTGTGGTATAATTGTTGCACAAATGAGGTATCTTTGTATTTAACAGATAATTTATGAATAACAAACATTGACTCCTCTCCATCCATTAAAATGAGAATTCGCAGTATTGTTGCTGTTATCTATCCACAGTATTTTCTCAAATTCAAATATTGGGGCTACCATTTTCAGAATGGCCTGCTAGCAGTAGCCTTCCTGGGCATTACATCTGTTAATTCTAGCCCAACATATCTAAGAAGTATTTAATTTCATTCGTGATGTTACCACACAGCCATCCAGTGAACCTGCACCTTCTCTGATAAATTTGTAATTTATCTCACTTTTCAAAGCAAGTACCTTGGATAACAGTGAGGAGTCTACATCTCTGTTACCACTCATAAGGATGCTTCTATCTGATGTAGTTGCAAATGGAATCAATCTATACATATTCCAGCTAATGTTCTCATTGTAGAGCAGGAGCCCCCAACCCCCAGGCCCCAGCCCAGTACCGGGCCACAGCCGTTTTGTAACCAGGCCCTGGAAGTGGTGGGCATGTGTGTGCACATGCAGGTTCATTTGTATGAACAGGGAGCATGCGCATGCATGAAGCTCCATTTGTGTAATCGGCGGCACGAATGGAGCTGCTCACACGCACTCGCCCACCACTTTCGTAGAACCATCCCTATTCTCCCTCCCCCCGTTGCCAGTCCTCAAAGCCAGAAAGGTTGGGGACTGCTGTTGTAGAGGCATCCATATTTAACAAAAATATGAATAGAAATGATAGCAAAAAATCTCGGCAACAATAAAGTCTCTTTGAACAGGCAACTTTCATTTCCATTGATATCAGGTGAATTGGGAGATGTGCCATGATGCCATCCTATGATCAGAAATACATTTAAGTATGTATAGAATTGCATATTGGTGCAATTGGACTCTATGTTCCTTTACAGATTGTTCTGTTTCCTTATAATTTGTTTTCATTCCTTATGACCATTGTTTGTTCTTTGTTCTTCAGCTAGAATTGGATTTGGTTTGTGGTTGTATGAATGAGTACCAGGAAGCTTCATGTATATAGAGTAGGCTAGGAAGTTAAAAGGAAAGAAAACATCCCAGAAGAAATTTTATCCAACCACTTCTGTAAAGTTGCCAAGAAAACTTGGGCCAATGTAATGATAGTAATCAATAGCAATAGCAATAGTACTTAGGCTTAAATATCACTTCACAGTGCTTTATAGTCCTCTTTAAGTGGTTTAGAGAGTCAGAATATTGGCCCCAACAATCTGGGTCCTCATTTTACTGACCTCAAAAGGATGGAGGACTGAGTCAACCTTGAAACAGTCAGGATCGAACACCTGGCAGTCAGCAGAATTAGCCTGCAATACTTCATTCTAACCACTGCGCCACCACAGCTCTTATAATCAAATATTTCATTATATATTTAATATCATTATGATATAATCAAATATATAATTACATTCCATCTCTCTCTCTCTCTCTCTGTGTGTCTGTGTGTCTCCATTGATATTCCTATACTCTCTTTAGCACTGCAGTCCCCTATAATATATAGCTCAAAATGTTTTAGTTTTTTTAACACCCTAATCAACTGTCCTTCAACAGCTACACTTCCTCAGTTACTTTTATAGCATGGGAATGAGACTATAATACAATGGTGTTATTAGAAGAGAAACCATGGAAAAATTATGGGTATGAATAATGTGCTGGAGAGTGGGGTGACCATTTTCATTAGGAAGATTATTTTTCATGGAATCAAAATGTATAAGAAAAGCATTTACCTTAGGAACGACTGAACTGCTGCTGGCCTTTTCCCAGCTATTGATCTCCATCTGCTGCTGCTCAGGCTCCATTTTTAACTGAAATGTTTTCTTCATCTTGGTTGGTTGGGATCACTATTTGATGTCACAGCCCTTTTGCAGCCAATCAGACTGACTGTGTGACGAGGTCACTGAAGATATACAAAATCCTCCCATTGTTCTTGAACTAAGTGGGGGTGGAGGAAAGGCTTAATTATTGCCTGGGTGACTCAGATAAACATCTACCTCTCTCATCTCTGCTGTATGACACTTGATAACAGCAAAAGCAAGTACCTATAATTTTAAAAGTAAAATAATGAAAAATAAGAATTTTTTAAAAAATCATCCTATTTTAGGTAGTCAGGATGCTCAAAATAATTACACATAGGTGACTGAAGATATTTAGCACTGATAAAAATCACTGTGTATTGCACATCAAACTCCCACAAAATGCGATAGGGTACTTCAAGAGAGACAGGTCCAAGGTTCAGGGAATTAAAATGGAACCAACATACAAACCCTGAGTTTGTGCAAAATACACTGAGTTCTGATACAAAAATTGAAGCAATTAGCAGGCCTATTTAAAATCAGGCTTCATAATAGCCCACTCACAGAAAATAAGTGTGCCTTGATGCTGTAGTCCAGCTTATGGTTCCCTATTATTCTGGGTCTACCTAGAAAAACCTTTAGAGGTTTTTACAATGACTTAAGTCTAGTTCCAGACCAATATCCCTTATTAATCAGGATGCTAAGATTTTTACAGCAATATTGACAAATACATTGAATACATTTATAGAGAATTATATTAAAAATGATCAGTGTGGATTTATTTTCTGACAGTAGAACAAGTAATCAGTGGAACAACCTGCCTCCAGAAGCTGTGAATGCTCCAACACTGGAAGTTTTTAAGAAGAGACTGGACAGCCATTTGTCTGAAATGGTATAGGCTTTCCTGCCTGAACAGGGGGTTGGACTAGATGATCTCCAAAGTCCCTTCCAATTTATTATTATTATTATTATGGATCATTGCACAGTCAGCCAGATGTTCAGACTGGATTTGGCATTTTGTCTACCTATCAAGTCCTTACCCAGGACCTGGGATAGGCAGATGTGGATGTTTGATGGTATTACAGATATCGTCGCAGGATGGAAGCAGTTCCTAATAAGGCCGCCTTTTGCAATTGACTAATAGCGAATTTGTCAATGCCAATGGTGTTCAAGTGGTGCTCCAGTTGTTTTGGGATTGCACCCAAGGAGCCTATTACTATTGGTACTACCCTTGTTGTTGTTATTATTATTATTATTATTATTATTATTATTATTATTATTATTATTATTACAACTTTCTTGGATTTATGTTGATTGAACAGTTTATACAACAAAGAAATGCAGAAAAAGACACATTTGAAACAGCAGCAATGATAAACCAGCATTAATTATGTATACTGTATGTTGTTGCCATAGAAGAGATTTTCACCTTTCTTAGAGTCTGTAGGTTTCTGGCATCATCCCAGCTACAATTCGTCATGATTGCAAAAATGATTTTTTTTAAACTGTCATGGAGTTTTTGACAAATATGTCTATCAAGATTTATTGAGTGTGAATATTTAGATAATATAAATTGTGAAGCATCACTATAAGGTGTAAAAATAAGCATAAAAGTAAATGATAACCTTTTTGTATATATTAAAATACTATAGATTTAGGTGCATAAATAATGGACTTGTTTAGTTACTTTCACAATACATTTATGGCCATAAAAGAATTCCAGAAAAATAGTTCTTAAATCGTTTATATTACTGCAAAAGAGAAAAGCTTGCTGGTATCGAGGCATGCAGAATCATCAGGAGTATAAAGTAGACATGCAAATCCTAATAAATCCAAAAATTCTATCACGTATAGATGTTGGAATTAAATCTTTGCATTTTCCGCTTCCCAAGCATATTGGAGTGACAAAAATATTCCTTAAAAAAGATTTTCGGAAGAACAGTGATTTTTAGAACTGCCAATAAAAGCCAAATATGTGACAGATTTTTTTAAAAAATACAAAGTACATTTCATGCAGAATAATATTGCTACAATAATAAATAATTCTTCTGGCAGTACTTATGGCATTGTCAACTCTATTTTGTACTAAGCGTTTGGCAGTGTGCTATGCCTTACAAATTGTACTGTATTAAAATGATGGATTTCCATCAGCATTTATAGACTAAGATATTCATTTTATACATTTTTGGATGAAAATGTATACGCAGACACACTTTGCATTAAAACAACGTTCTTCACTAAGAACCTTCCAGATGTGCTGGGATTGCAGATGCCAACATCTTTATGTCACACTCTCTGGGAATTCTGGTAACTGCAATCAACACAATTACCAACTGCCAGGTTGGTGAAATTTGCATTAACATCACCTTTTATCAAGCAATCATCCTGTATTGATTTCTTTTGTGTCTCTCAAATCTGTTAACTTTCCTGTAATCTCAGGCCAAACTTGATCATGCTGAAGTGTAACAAACTGATTGATACCATTAGATTTGACCCTAGAACTGGGAGGGGGGGCTATGGCCTTTTTCTGACTTGTGGAATTCAACTCCCAGAATTCCATGCTGGCTCAGGAATTCTGGGAGTTGAAGTCCCCAAGTCATAAAGAGGATATGGTTCACCACCTTTCCCTTAGACAAGGTGGCATTTCAATTATAAAGAATATTTTCAGCAGCCTTCTAACTGTGTACTATCTCTCCAGTGGGCAAGGGGTTTCATCCCCCCCTAGACCCCCACAGCATCACAGTATAGCCTTGTAGTAGCACAGCTTCTAAGCTGCATAGACTTCTGTGAGTAATTCAGAGTGGTGGTCACTACCTAGAAAATCCTTCATCATCCAGGAGACTTGCAGGACGGCTTATCTATGCTAATTTTCTGCCTATCCCATAAGATCTGGAGCGTAATGTTGTTTCAAATCTCTTTTCTGAAACAATGCCATCTGGCAAGACCCAACAGCACTGGTTTCTCTGTCATGGCAGCTGCCCTATGGAACAGCTTATCATTCAGCATTCAGATGGCCCAAACTTGTTGGCTCTTCCTAAGGGTATTAGGTCAGGGCACTCGGTGAAGCCATCTTGCATTGGTTTGGGAATATGAACATGACTGTGGTTAGCCTCAATTGTACTATTTATGATGGGTTTTTTTACTCTTATGTTCTTTTTGGTCTCTCTTTTAATTCCATGGTAGCTGTCCATAATGACATTTGCAAGACAAGCAGCCCTATAAATCTTGTAACTAAATTAAATTTAGTTTCTTTTTGATTTACTGTGAAATGTGAACCTACCATTGTGGCTTAGCATTATGTGTGAAATTGATAGCTAAGGTTTATTAAATAAACCATAATTAAAATAATCTTGCTTAATATCCTCTGAGAATTCGGCTTTAACCATTCTTACTTATGCTTGCTAATTTCAAATAGATTTCCTTTAAGTGCAGTATGATTTAAAACTCTGTGAGCTTCCTTATGTGTGACTCTGTGTGTGTGTGTGTGTGTGTGTGTGCACGCGTGCGCGTGTGCGTGTGTGTGCAAAAGTCAGCCTATTGACTTCAATGGGATTTATTCCCAGGTAAATGGATGTTGGACTGCAGCCTTAATTTCTAGATCCAATTATCTCTTTGTGAATTTGAATACATTGAAATCTCAATTGAATGGACCTCCATTTAATAGCCTCAAACGCAACAGACCAAATCTGTGTTGTTTCAGCAACCTCTGAAATAAAAGACAAGGTAATTGTTCCCAAAATCTGGTCAGGAACACTGTACATAATTGTCCACATGAAATAAAAACATCAATTACATATTTATGTAAATGACATCAGTGGTATCAGACATAAATGGAGATTAACAGATTTTCTTTTCCCATAATTTTTAAAGTTATAGATTTTATTTAGATGGAAATCTGACCCCAAAGAAGATTTCAGACAAAAATGTCAGGTTATCTGTTTATAGCAGAAGTGAAATATAATAATTTCAAGCCTTTTTGAGAAAAGAAAGGAAAAATAACATACTAGATTGAATCACTCTGCAATATAACTAATACAAGATCATACCAAGGGAAAAAAATTACTACCAAGAAATCTATTAAAAGAATGTTTCAGTTGCAGTCTGAATGAAATGCTAATTCACTTGAATCACTAAATGTAAAATACTCAGCATTTAGCCAAAAAGAAATTATGGAAATTAATTTTGCAGTGGGTTAATTTGCATGGGGGGGGAAGTAGTTGAGCTATACAGATAAGATATTTAGATATGACAAGGTATTACTTGTACAAGATGTTCTAATTAATTGATTTTTTTCTAATTAAATGAGATGCCACTTAATAAGTATTAAAGAAATATTAAATGTTGCCAGAAGAAATTCAGGGCTTTTTAAAATGCATTTTGTAAGAAGGTGAGATTATGGTACAACATGCCTTCTGAATTACTAGAAGGCTATCACAACTTTGCAAAGATAGGCGTAATCTCATTAATTTTATGAATACAAAAACTTCCCGTTTTCTTTTTGTGTCTCAAAGCAGCCAGCAAAGTTTAAAGACCAAGTGAAAAATGAAAAATGATCATCCGAACATAAAATGAAATGATCAGAATTGCTAAAACCATTTAAACATCATTTAAATGGGAAAAAAAAGTAGACAAGAGAATTCAAAGTTTGTTTTGAAAGAAATATTTTTAGTTGCTATCAGAATGCACAAATGGAGAAAGAAAATTCTCTGTGAACCAAAAGGCACAAATTTCTTTTCAAGCTGTATTCTGACATTGAATTTGGCAGGATAGATCAGAAAGGACGGCTTCCATTTCTGGTAGAGTCGTACAGTATTTCCAGAAAGCGCAAAACTTTTTTTTTTTTTTACAATGCTCCCAGTAGTATCTGATTGATGCTTTGTAAATTGGATATGTTTTAAGCATATGCTTCCAACATTTTGAACACATAATTCAAAATGTGATTTAATGTAACAAAGATACATATACATAACACCCTAATGAATATAGAGGATTTCTAAACTCTGGACACAAGTGATGACTTGTTTTTCTAACTTGTGTCGCACCTGCTTCTGCTGAAATGCATGGCATCTGAGGTTGTGAGCAAGGACAAAGAAATGACCATATGCCATAAACTGTGACAGCTCATTCACCACAGACTGCGGAAAGCTACAGTCATCAAATAACTATAACCAGAGGCAACCTATCAGAAACCCAGAATTGGCTAAAGAACTCAAACAAGTGTAAACAGTTAATGGCAACAGACATGTTCCTCATGTATAATCCATGGAATGTTTCTGAAACTTCCATTAAGCGCTATTTACATTTCAAAGAAATGGAAGGCAGAACACCCAGCTTCTCTTAATGAACCCAATCCCACAGAAGATCCATTTTCAGTAAAGAGCTACCTTTAGAGCAGGGTTGTCCAACTTTGGCAACTTCAAGACTTGTGGACTTCAACTCCCAGAATTCCCCAGCCAACCATGGGGAATTCTGGGAGTTGAAGTTCACAAGTCTTTAATTTGCCAAGGTCGGGTATTCATGCTTTAGAGAATTTCATTCTTCTTCCAAATGAAAATTTGTCTACTGAATTCTAGTGGCAGATCATCTTTAATCCCCTACCTGTTACCTGAAAGAAACAAGACTTAGCATCTCAGTACAGATAGACAGTCATAAGATCATCCTATTAAACCAGTGTTTCCCAAACTTGACAATTTTAAGGCATGAGGACTTCAACTCCCAGAATTCCACAGCCAGCGTTGCTGGCTGTGGAATTCTGGGAGTTGAAGTCCACATGCCTTAAAATTGTCAAGTTTGGGAAACACTGTATTAAACTAAAGTCCAGAAGAGCAAAATATCACAGGTTCTTTCTTACATGAAGAAACACGAACTTTTCCTTGACTTTTTTTTATAGCTGTTCATCAGCTTTATTGGATAACCTCAAAGGAAAGAAGATTATTTTTCTTTATATCCATGACCAACTATTTGTAACACTCTCATTTAGTATTTATAGGCCTTTTCTTTCAGCTTGAGTCATCATAGCTTGAAACATGCCAGTACTTTTGTACATGGTGTGCTAGCCAACTATAGGTACTACTTTATTAGCTAAATGACATTCACTCATAATTTGGATCTCTTTGATACACCTACTAGATTCCACCATATGTTTCTAAATTGCTTTGTTGAATAACAGACTCCACTCAAATTTGTACGAATTTGAGCATTTGTCCCAAGAGCTTAATCACTGTCTGGCAGCCTTCTCTTAGGAAGGCTTCTGTTGTACTACATCAAATATCCCATTAAGTAAAGACAGCCTCTGTTTCCCCCCCACCCCATTTGTTCAGTCCTACATTTAACAGAAATCTTGCTGGAGTCCTTTTCAAGCACCTTGCCAGGAAGCTCTATGGCAGTGGTTCTCAACCTTTCTAATGCCGCGACCCCATAATACAGTTCCCCATGTTGTGGTGACCCCCAACTACTTATACATCACCGGGTGCCAGGGGCGTGGCCAAAGAAAAGGGGGAAAATGGCGGACAGCCTTGTTTGGCGACCCCCATGAAATGGTTGTTCGACCCCAAATGGGGTCCCGACCCACAGGTTGAGAACCACTGCTCTATGGAATACTCTTTTACCAAGTTACCATTTGGTTTGTTGATACTAATATGGTTTAGAAAGTTACCAAAAACTATCACTGATCCTGAATCGAACATGGAATGTTAATAGTTATCACTGACAGAACTGTAGAGCAGGGCTTTTCAACCAGTGGTACGGGTACCACCTGTGGTACATTGGCACCTGGCAGGTGGTACGTGACCATCTTAGAAAAGTGGTAGTAGGGAAGGGGAATGGGCTGAACCAGTGGCAGCACCACACAAGCCTGAGTGAGAGATGGCTGGAGCTGCAGGGCTGTCAGGGTTCAGCTGAAGCACCAGGATCAGTGCCTCTTTCCAGCTGATCAGTGCTTCTTCAGGGCTGTCAGGGCTCAGTGGAAGCACCAGGATCAGCGCCAGGCTCCAGCTGGAGCTCGGGGCTGATCCTGGTGCTTCTGCTGAGCCCTAAAAAAGCACCAATCAGCTGGAAAGCAGCACTGATCCTGACGCTTCTGCTGAGCCCAGAAGAAGTGCCGATCAGCTGGAATGTTGCAGCATCTCCAGGGTCTTGTGATTTACATTCAGATGCTTGGCAACTGATTCATATTTATGACGGTCACAGTGTCCCAGGGTCATGTGAAGTAACCAACACCTGCTACAACCACCCAACAGATGGGGGGAATAAAAACCAAACACCCCCCCGCCCCACCTCCGCTGCCAATCCTCAACAGAAATGCTTACAACAATGAAACCTCAGACAGGAGGAAGACCACCGCTGGATGGGCAGGCAGGTGTCTTGCTTGGCTGTGGCTTGGGGGGCACTTGTTTTAGTGCCATTGTAACTTCGAACAGTCACTAAGTGAACTGTTGTAAGTTGAGGACTACCTGTACTTTATCACTTTTTTCCTTTTTTTGGGGGGGTCATCAAGTTTTTGACACCTTGCTAGGCAACTGGTGGTACTCGGATATTGCCATATCCTAAAAGTGGTACAATGGGTGAAAAGATTGAAAAGCCCTGCTGTAGAGTATTGCCACAAAATCACTCATGCAGATAATCTTGATTAGGGTGGCCCATATATTGACAGAAAAAAAGACATTGGCTTTCAGTCCACAAACAGATACAGAATTTCTATTGCCTCTTCATATTTTGGGAGGTGTGAGTTTGTAGCTGTCTAATCTCAAAAACTAAACATGTTTAGTCCTTGGATAAGGGGCAATTCTAGGACCCATACTTAAACTCAGTAATAATAAATAAACAAACAAACAGAAGGCAGCAGTGGCAGACCATTTCTGTAGTATCATTAACAAAACAACATGACCATAATCACCAAGAATCAAGCTTAGCTTAAGGGCACATTTACCTTATAGCATGTGCACACACTTATTTATTTGTTTGTAACACCTTTATACACAATCATAGGTTTCTTGCAGTTACATTCACAGGAAGGTTTCCAAGAAGATTGGAATTAATGTTTTGCCTTGTGGTTAGGAACCTATGTGCACAAGACATGCTGGTCCCACTGCTTCGCTTCTGCAATTCACATTATGTTTTTTCTTGCAGCGGAAAACAAATCTACTAAATTAAAGAGAAAGAAGGAAAGAACTGTCATCATGTTTTAATGTGTACTCCTGTACCAATACTGATTCCTCATCTAGCTCTGAAGACCCCAGATTGGTCCACTGAAGAAAGGGAACAGGCACAGACAACAAGGTTGGAAGAAATTTTTTTATTACAGGTAATCCTTGACTTACAACCATTTGTTTAGTGACAGTTCAAAGTTACAGTGGCACAGAAGAAAGTGACCTATGACTGTTTTTCAAACCAATGTCATCACTGTGACCATGATCATGTGATCAGAATTTGGATGCTTGGCAACTGGCATGTATTTATGAAAGTTGCAGTGTCCCAATGATCACCTTTTACAATCGTATGATAAGCAAAGTCAATAGGGAAGCTATATTCACTTAACAGCCATGTTACTAACTTAACAACTGCAGTGATTCACTTAACAACTGTGGCAAGAAAGATTATAAAATAGGGCAAAGCTCACTTAACAACTGTCTTGGTTAGCAATAGAAATTTTGGGCTCAGTTGTGGTTATAAGTCAAAGAATACCTGCATGTCGTTCTATTAATTCAGTGTATAGAGTTACTTGCTTGACATTCAACTCGGGGCAGCATGAACAACCAAAAGCCTCACGTAGCAACCCAAAAAATAAAATATATTAAAATATATAGCACCTGGAGGCAATTCAAACAACCAGAACAATTAGAATGGGCTCATAAAACTTCCTGATCCTTGTGCCCTTGTAAAGACTCAGGTTTTCAGAGTCTTCCAAAAAGGAGGCAGCGCCACGTAGAACTCAGGAAAATTCTGTTTCCTGTTTAAAATGAATGACAAATAATGCTGTAAAAGGGGACATCAGAGCATTTTGTTTGACACTTTAAAGCAAAGTTGCCATTCCTAGCTCAAGAACTGCATAAGCACATATACAAATAGGCACAGTTGCACAATTTCTAGATAGATAGATAGATAGATAGATAGATAGATAGATAGATAGATAGATAGATAGATAGATAGATAGATATTGCAAAGCAATATCAATATTTGATAGAAGGTACTGCAACAGGGAATATACGAAAGAGAAGAGGAATCAATTTGTACTGTACAGTTTGACTTTGACATTCCTTGCCCTAATCTGGAAATTTAATGTAAATTTATATTCTGTTGAGAGATTAAGAACAAGGATCAAAACCATGAAAATGTTATAGAAAACTAAAAATAAAAGCCTGCTTTAATCATTGGGGGGGTGTTTTTCCCCCCATGATTTGTAATCAGCAAAAAGAACCAAAAAAGAGAAGACAGGAAGAAATGTCACACACATTACTCACATCTGTTGGGATGTGCATTAGTGGCGAGAAAAGAGAAATTAAAATGTAATTCTCTTAAGTTAATTTATTTCCTTTACTAAATGTCTCCTCCAGCTGTCCATAAGAGTTTATGAAATGGCTACATTGAAATTATTATCGTGCAAGAAAAGCTCACAGCTTTTAAAAAGAGGTAGCAACTTTTCAGTGGTGAAAGTGAAATGTATACGTAAGTAAAAGAAAAAAGAAAAGTAATGCCAGCGCCAGAAACAATATTTCCATAATGAAAATCCATAACTCACATTCCTGGTGTTCACAACAATGTGGAGAAAACTTAGCAACAACAGGTAATGTTCTCCCAGACTTGATGGGTGGTAAATCTTTGGTTGAGTTATGATCTAATATAAGAGTCTAGAGAGGACAGAATATTGAATAGAAGACAGTGGGAATGGAGTAACCATCAAGGCTTTGATCATGAGCAACGTGCCTTCTTCAGAGCAGACACAAAGATCAGTAGGCTACCCTACCATCATAGTTTATGATATAAATGATTTACAAATAATACTTTTATCCCAGCAACTGCTAAAAATGCTTTTCTGACTTGACACAGTGATTGTGGCTAATCAGGAGCCAAGCTGCTGCCTCAGCATTAGAGAAGTCACATTGTGACTTAAATTCTTATTTAAGTCTTCTCAGTTGTAACTGTTTTTACATTTATCTTTGTATGATTTTGTAAGCCACCCATAATTGATGGGCAGCATATAATGGATGGATGATCTGCTCTCCTTCTTCATCTCCTCCTTCTTTTTTACTGCTTTTTACTTGCTTTTCTGATGGATGGATGGATGGATGGATGGATGGATGGATGGATGGATAGATAGATAGATAGATAGATAGATAGATAGATAGATAGGAGAGAGGGGGGGAGAATCTTTCAAATTATATCATTCCCAGTATTTTTTAAAATCATAAACGTGGGACTTACACTGGCTTCAGTTGTGAGATTATGAAGAGTTTATTTTGATTGTGTCTATAATCTTGTTCAATTTTTTTTTAATTGTAAGATGGAAAATGGAGTGAGGAATTCCGGATCTCTACCCAATCCAAAATCTTTACTTAGTGACAAGAGTTTAATAGCAAACATATGGACACTATGAAATATTTTACAATTCACTTTCAGTAAAAAGGAAGAGTAGAGTATTTCCCTACCCTTTTCCTACTGAAATTTAACTGATTCAAAACAAATCATTTCAGCTGCCATGTCATTTTGTGATAATGGAATTAATCTGAGGAAATAATATCAATACAGCATAGCTAAACTGTTTTAGGGAAGAGATTTCGATACTTGATGGCTACTGTAAGTATATTTGCTTTATGTAGATAGAAAGGGATGCAATGAGTAACGAACTATTTTCTGAATACCAGTTTCCAATGGAGACCCCAAATGATGTACAGTAAATAGGCATGTACATACACAAATGTACAGACTTCTATATATCACCTGATCTGATCCTCCATTCGATTTTTTTTCCTTATTTTTATGTAGCCATGTTCTAAGTAAGTAATATAAAACAGACAAATAACGTAAAACAGAACAGTTCTGATGAGGTTTGAAGAAAGGGATAAGAATTAAGCGATTCTTTTTAATCTACAACAGCGGTTCTCAACCTGTGGGTCGGGACCCCATTTGGGGTCGAACGACCATTTCACGGGGGTCGCCAAACAACACAGTCCGCCATTTTCCCCCCTTTTCCTTAGCTGTGCTACTCCCTTTTATTCTATTGGCTTTTGAAAGCCAATAGAATAGACTCTCTTGAAGAGAGTCTAATTCTATTGGCTTTCAAAAGCCAAGAGGAATTGTCCAGGCTGTCTCTGCCCTGCTGAGCCCGCCAAAAGTCCCATTCTGCAAACGGTGCTGCAAATTGTCTGCAGCGAAGGTGAGCTGTCTGGAAGTTTCCACCCCTCCCTGCTGAGCAACTACTCAAAATGTAAGTAAAAGAGGGCCAGGGGTGGGAGGTGGGAGGCCGGCGGGCACAGGGAGGGTTGCTGGCGCACGTGGGGCCTGGCGGGTGCCTTACCTCCCTTGGGCTGGGCCAGCTGGTGGTCCAGCCAGTGGTCGGCCTGCTCCCTCTCTGCCGCTTGCCAACTATGCCTCAGCCGGTGCAGGGGGCGGCACCACGCATGTGTGGAGCTCCTGGGCAGGGAAAGTCCTCAACTTACGACTGGTTGGGTAGTCCTCGACTTATGACCGGTTGGGGGTCGCAGCATTAAAAAGGTTGAAAACCACTGATCTACAAGAATTTAAGCCATGCTTCAAGAAGAGGTACCAAAGTCAGACCTATCTTATATTTTAATTGATTACTTATTTATTTATTATTACTAGATTAAGTGGAGGTTTAATCAAATTCAGTATAAGAAGTTATTTAATTATTTAATACAGTGATGGGCAACCTTTCAGTAGCTAATAATCACAGTTAATCTTTGGGGAAGCAGGACTGAGCAGTATAAAAGATCTGGAGTCTGAGTTTTAAGCAGTTTCTTAAGCAGGTTTAATTATCTTATGAGTCTTTTAAGGTTTACTCTAATTTTAAGGTGAATCCCACTAAAAGATACAGTGTGAAAACTATGTAGTTTGCTTTCTTCACCCCTGCCTTTGTGCCTGTCATATGAAATCCACATATTTAATTTCCCTCCAGCTTGACATTTTTAAAATAGGCATCTCTGAGATATATCCCTCTATATATTTCTAGATGATGAAGATCAAATATTTCTTTTATCTCACTCGATACGATTTATGTGAATCAGACAAAAGCAAAGCGTTTTTTAAAAATTAAATTCCACATAAGGTCTAAGACATATGTAGTAGCAACAAAGCAACCACTGGTAAGCATGACTTTACTAACATATGAGCCTCTGTGTATATTCTGTAAACTTGCCGCTGATAGCATTCCCCTTTCTTATATTCCAGAAACCTCAAAATCTTTGTCTTCACTACCACGTGGCCCCAAGATCCAGTGCTGTCCATATCAGAGGACCAACAAAGTATATTCTCCTCCATATCACTCATTATACTTGATAATCTCTGTTTTCTTTTCAACTAATGCCAATGTTGGTAGACTCACAGTTCTGGCCCCAGAAACTATCTGTTTAATCAAAACAGGAGTATTGCCAAGGTGACTGAAGCATAAACTGTTAGGACCACCTGTAAGGGTAGGAATGTTTTTCATTTACCAGATGATTTTTCTGACAAGACCACCTGCAAAGCAAGAGCCAGTTGGTGCCAGATGTTAGGGTTTACTTCTGATCAGACCAGGGCAATAGTAATCTTTTATAACTTCACACCATTGTTAAACAGTTGTCAAGTGGGACATGCTTTTTGCTTGCTATATTGTCATATCTTAGGTGGGATCCAATTGTGTCAAACAAACAAAGGCCTCACAACTCAGGATGAAGTGTCATTTGCATGGCAAATTATAGTTTTGAATTAGTAATAAAACCTTTTCTATTTGTTGCTTGGGCTGAGATCATGCACCATCTTAAATTATTTCTTCTTTCATCAAAGTTGAGTGGACAAGCAACAATTGACTGGATTTGTACAACAGGTTAAATTGAAACCAAACAAACCACCTTAGAGTTTAGAACAATATAAGAAGCCTTCCTTGCCCTCTGGGAACAATGTAAGACTATGAATTCTTGAAATTCAGGACTAAAAAAAGAATTCTTATAGTTGACTTACACTAATGCTGAGACAAAAGTTTCAGAGAAATTTGGATCAATATTTGAGGAGGAAACAACTTCCAGAGAAGTAATGACAGACTGAAGACAGCCCTGCAGAGAGTGAAGCTCACAGGCATAGCAGAAAGAGGAGCTGGTGAATGGATTGGCTCTTTGGAATTCCTCTCTGGAGCAAAGACAGGACCAGGATTGCCTACAGAGGTTCCACACAAGAAGATCATAAGACACCAGTCTCTGGAACTTTTATTACTCTGGAAGCCAGGGGATAGTCATCTCACCTAATCTGCAGTTTGGAGTTTTCAAGTGGACACTGGGTTTGCAAACATCCTTTCTTAATCACCTTAGAAAATTTCTTGTTAATAGTTTTTTTATGTTAAGACGTGTAAGGACCCACTTCAAAACCTTTTCCCAAGAAAGCAGAGTTCTTGGAACGATTTCATCCCAAAAGGATCTTTTATTAGGAGAAGTTGACAGCAGGCATAGAAGGCAGGATCTGAGGGGTTCCCACACAAAATAATAGGTTAAAAGATCAAGAAGCAAATCCCACTCCAATAGTTCATCCGGTCAGTTCAAATGAGCCAATTCCCAGGTGGTGAATCCACTGTGGGAATGGGGCTGATAAGGCGCCATTCCCAAGGCTGTGAAGCAGTTGTTAGGTCTTCACACCTAGACCTCTGCAGCGAGAGATAAGCCAATGGCTGGAGGCACATTCCTTTCTCACCCCCAGGTTGGCATCAAGGGGAAAACAGTTCAAAGAGCAAGCAGATAGAGGAAACAGAGAGGATACATTGTAGCGGTGGAAGCGAAGTGGAAAAAATACATTGTCATTCCCATAGTTCCCCACTCCCCCCAGGAGTCTGGCAGAACCCACAGGAAAAAAGGAGAAAAGACCTAATAGAGGAGAGAGCCCTCCTCCCAATATGTGGGTTCTGATAGAACATCCAGAATGACAAGTTTCATTACATCAAGTAAGTTTCTTTCTATCCTTGAAGAAAAGCTTAAAAAGAAAAATGCTTAATTTTGAATAAACAGCAAAAGGGTAACTAGAATGTTGATTCTGAAAAGTTATAAATATATTAAGGGGCCAGATGGTCTTGAATGCGTATTTCTTGTGGGTTGTTTATAATTTTACACACACACAGACACACACACACACACGAAAATTTTAAAACTCACTATAAGAAATCTTAAAACTCACTATAAATTTTTAAACTCACTATAAGAAAGTGTTATTGATTAGAAAAAATACACAATATGACGGAAATTTGAAACTTAACTAAGAGGGAACTTGGGAGAACTAAAGATGACAATTCAGGAACAAGTGATCTGTTAACACAATGGAGGAATAGTATTTGACTGTGGAAGAATTCATTATGTGGGAACAATGCACTCAGAAATTACACTTGATTATCTGCTATTATAAAAACGGATTTAAAAGACAGTACAGAAAAGGAGCAGATTTTACTGGACAAAATAAAAACTGATTTGAATGAGGATCTGAAACTGGATTTAAAAATGCTAGACTACAAGAATGATATGGCAAAAGATATCACACTTACAAATGAAATTGGCTATTGCTGATAAATTAAAAGGGACATACAAATAATAAATCAGAACAGTGAGCTAGATAACTTTCTTATCTTGGATTTATAAAAGAAATGTTTTAAACAAATGAAGGTTAAGAACGATATATTAAGCTTTTGTACCATGATAGGAACTGATAGGAAAATTCATTCTGGAATGTCATGTTTGTCCATTGTTGTTTTAATTGTATTATGAATAAAAATATTTTAAAAAAAAGAAACTAAAATGGAAACTCAGCATAAGGGTAAGGCATACACGCATAGCTGTGTGATGGAACTTCATTTGAACAGGACACCAAGCTTTCCGATCATCAACTGCTACCATTAAATAAATTTGATGGTGACAAGAAATACATTTATTTCAGGTATTTCAAATTTATTTCCAGGAATGTTAATATAATATCTAGCTATATTTTGTCTTAGTTCATTGAAAACCTTGATATAAGGCATTAGGTACTGAAAGAGCTATGAACTGGAAAGTTGCTAATTCAAATTTCATTTGGTCACAAACTTACTGGGTGGTCCCATCTTAAGATGAAAAAACATTTCTCCACAGATTTTTTTGGAAGCAAATGTAGGGAGGTTGCTTCCAGAAGAATCAAAAGCTGGATAAATATGAGCACAACTAAATCATTTATCTTCTCAAGTTATTTACAACTCATTTTGAGTAGTCTGTTTCTCATACGACTCACTGTACTTCTATTCTCTTCCTAACTCATCCAGAATTAATATATCCAAATAGATATATTGCAAATTAAAAGAAAAGCGAACACCAGGATAAAATAATCCAGACGGTTTAATACAAACAAGCCTGTAGATAAAAAGTCACTAAGCTTTTGTCAGCCAAACTGCTGATGTTGTCAGAGTTGGAATAAAAGGAGATCTGGGAGCCGATTTATGTAACCATCTGCCTCTGTGCCCGGCTTCTCGGCGCTTCATCGGCCCATTAACTGTGCTTCTCCATAATGCTTCAAGTTGCTCCGCACCTCGAAAAGCCAGGCACAGAGGCAGGTTACATAAATCAGCTCCCAGATCTCCTTTTATTCCAACTCTGATGATATCGGCAGTTTGGCCAACGAAAGCTTAGTGAATTTTTATCTACAGGTTTGTTTGTATTAAACGGTCTGAATTATTTCATCCTGGTGTTCGCTTTTCTGTTAATTTGCAACATGATGCCTAGGATTTGCATTTTTAGTATTATTAAGGACACACACACACACACACACACACACTTGATAGCTGCAAAAATGCGAATCCCAGGCATATTTGTTCAATAGCACAAACTTCGATCTCCGGGAGAGGTATAAACCAGTTGTTTATTGCTAAAAAGATATTTAAAAACAATAAAAACAACTATTTACAATATTAAAAGAAACAACTTAGCTTTCGCTGGTCCCCTGCCAGCGTCCTCAGAGTGAGGCTCAGGGGGTGGGGAGATTCTTTTTATACACCTTGCTGGTCTAACTGCTTACTCATTGCCCATGTGATAGGGCCATCCTTCCTGATTAACTGTAATTGCCTTGGTTGCCCCGCCTTCTCTTTTTTGCACTCCAATTCCACACTTTTCCTCTCTCTCATCCTTGTCAATCTCCTCCCTCCCAGCAACGTTGCTGCCGGTGTGCTCTCTAACCGCTCCCTCCTACTCATTCCAGGCTGTGCATTCAAACCCAGTGTTCCAAAAGGTTTACCATCAGGGCTCCCTTCCTTTCCAGCCCATTGGTCTGCACGCTGTTCCTGCCTTTCGTCAGGAGTGAAAGGAAATTGGGGGAGATAAGGCTAACAAGGATGAGAGGGGCTGAACCTAAGAGCAAGCTGATAGGCATTCCCACTGGTTGTAGGCAGACGGAGCAGAAGGATGAAGTACAATGGAGCATGCGCACACCCAGGGGTGGAGGGAAATCGAAAAAAAAAAAAGACTGACAGGAATGGATGACGAAAGGCAGGAACAGTGTGCAGACCTCTTGGTCCTGTTAGATTTCTTCGCAGCATTCTGTACTATTGATCATGGTATCCTTCTGATCCACCTAAAAGAGTTTGGAATTCTTATGATGGCTCCACTCCTACCTGATTAGGCAGTTGTAGGCAGGAGTCTTGAGGAAAAAGCATTGCAATCCTTGGCTGCTCCCATGTAGATAGTTACAAGGATCTCCCTACTACACTATTTAATGTCTACTTTAGATTAACTGTCATCAATATGCCAGTAACATTCCTTGTTTATTGCCATACCAGGCAGAACTAGAAATGCTGGAGAAATCCTGAACTGGTGCTTTATGGTTGTTATGGAGTTGGGGAGAATTAAATTCAGATTAAATCTTACCAAAATGGAGTTCCTGTTTGTAACCTTTCAGGCCATCAGGTAACATCCCTCTGGTAATTAGTGAGATTATGCTAAAAGAGGTGCTCAGTGGTTTTGGGGATCCTTTTGGTACCTGCTGGTGGAAGCTGATATGATGACCACAGGGGGGTTTGTCCAGCTTTGTCTCATATGCCAGTTACAGTCTAGCAAGACAACACTACTTGGTTAGATTACTACAATGGACTCTGCGTAGGGCTGCCCACAAAGACAGTTCAGAAGCTGCAGTTGATACAAAATGTGAAGGACAGACTAGTAAAAGCAACACCTATTTTGAGGTTGCTGAATTGCACTTCAAAGCCTCTAAAGCAAAGCATGAATTTGCATATGTAGGCAATGGAGAAATGAGGATTTGGATGGAGTGGACATACATGAAATTGCAGATGCTGAACATTAATTCAGCACAAGAATTGTGTGCGTGTGGAACCTACTTCCAGTACAAACAGTCCAGAGTAATATGATCCATTCCAGTACATCAGAAATCTTCAATTACATTTTGCTAAATGGATCAATATTCATCCTGCATCAAAACCTTCAGCAAGAAAAGGGTGGCAAAGAGATGTAAATAATACAGGACAAGACAAGAGGATTAAAAGACCTTTTAAAGTGTATAAACTTATTACTTTGGCTAATCAGTGCTTCATTTTGATTCAACACCTTTCCTGAAATCAGGACTGACACACCTGGGATCATGAACTGCCCATTGTTCTTCCCAGCTGGTTCTGGTCAGTTGAGTCTGAATTGACATTTCCAAGAGATACTGTTTTGAATTTTGAATAGTGACTCAGCTTCATCTACCTTTGATCTGTGATTACTTATCTGCCTATTTTAGGATAACTGTTGTGAGCCATGGTGGTGCAGTGCTTAGAATGCAGTATTGCAGGCTTACTCTGCTCACTGCAAGGAGTTCGATCCTGACTGTCTCAAGGTTGACTCAGCCTTCCATCCTTCTAGTAAAATGAGGACCCAGATTGTTCAGGGCAATATGCTGTCTCTGTAAATTGCTTAGAGAGTGCTGTAAAGCACTATGAAGTGGTATATAAAGCTAAATGCTATTGCTATTGGGACTACAAGAGGTGACTTGTCCTAAGGGCCCATCAAATACAGGTTGTCCTTGACTTACAACAGTTCATTTAGTGACTGTCTGAAGTTACAATGGCACTAAAAAAGTGACTTATGACCATTTTTTCACAGTTATGACTGTTGCATCATCTCCATGGTCATGTGATCAAAATTCAGATGCTTGGCAATTGACTCATAGTTTTGATGATTGCAGTGTTCTTGGGGTCACATGACCACCTTTTGCGATCTTCTGACCAGCAACGTTAATGGGAAAGCCAGATTCATTTAACAACATATTACTAATTTAACAACTGCAGCGTGATTCACTTAACAACGGTGGCAAGAAAGGTTGCAAATTGGGGCAAAATTTACTTAACAACTCTTTTACTTAGCAACAGAAATGTTGGGCTCAATTGTGGTTGTACGTCAAGGGCTCCCTATACAAAATATTCTGTAATTGAAGCCAGCGAAGAAAGGTCCCAGAGAAATCCTTGCTTAAATATTGTTATCTTCTTTCTAAGGAAAATAATGACCAGCTAACAAGGAGAACTATAGGACTCACCTCTGTAAAAAGAGCACCCCAAGAGCATCACTACAGGTTGTCATTCATTTGCCCCATTTCAAAATGTCCACAGTCATTATATTGATGGGAATGGATCCATGACCTTGAGTTCTCCTGGCATTAGCTACAAACATTTCTTCCATCAAGAAGATCAGGCTATATTTTACACGTTACTGGTTGAAATATATGCCATTGAGCTCCATTAAATTAAACAAATATTGGTTGTGTCAGCCAGGCAAAGTTTTAATGGTACACTTAACTAATAGTGAAGCAGAATCGAAATATCAATCACATTTAAAACCCCACATCCCTATAAAATATATGCATAATGACTGAGGAAAGGACATTTAATAGGTCAGTGCAACTCTTCACCTCATTTTACCTTTCTCCTCAAATGCATTTGTGTTTCTCTGAAGGAAATATATGGGATTTGGGACATGTACAGTAGCTGGAAGGCTTGCCACCATTTCTCACTATCAGCTTCAAAATTCATTCCTGAAATTGAGACTCAACATTTATTTTTTTCAAGAAAATGAGGGAGGGGAAAAGAGGGAGGAATGGAAGGAGGGACCGGGAGGGAAGGAGAGAGAGTGTGTCTAAAGGTTTTTTTAAAGGGCATTTTGTGATGGAACCCTTGGTTTTTATTAACAGCAGAACTTGCTAGTAGCTGGGTAATTAGCTTTATGGATGAAGGTATCTGAGGAAAGTGCATAGTAAGAATCTCTATCCTTATTAAGGAATTGTCTGGCACAGAATTATTTGGAGAAATTATCATGTGCATGTTTGATAATCAGTTCTTAATATTTATATGACGAAGGAAGGAAGGAAGGAAGGAAGGAAGGAAGGAAGGAAGGAAGGAAGGAAGGAAGGAAGGAAGGAGAAACATGTATTCGAACTTCCATTTGTATTAATTTATTATTAAAATTTATTTCATTTATTAAGTTTATATGCCACCCCCTCTCACCTAATGCAAATCTATATGTGGAGTAGTGGCTAAGATGCTGGAACAGAACTAGGAAAATACAGGTCATCTAACTACTTACAGGCTTGTTGCAATGAGCATAAAATGAAGAGAAATCTTAATTCATGTCAATTTGAATTGAAAGTTTTTATAAATTGAAAGATATTACAAAACTCTACCCAATAAGAAAAAAATAAATAATAGCTGTTGTCACTGCAGTCTCAATGGGCCTTTGGTGTCCAACATTAGTTATTTCGATGTTTTTTTGAGGCCTTTATCGGTTAATATATTTGCTAATTGGACTTGTATTACTGTTGTGACATTGGTGTCAGCCTGATAATATACAGATCATTAAAAATATTTTAAAAATCCACAAAAGAAAAATTATTAAGGAGAATTGTCTGGACGTGAATAAAGATGGATTATATAAAACTGGCTCTACTGCCCTACTCAGTTATGGGTAATTTCTCTCCCCCCAAATCCTTTCTTCTGCATCCTTTCTTGGAAAGAATGTGATAGTTAAAGCAAAATGGGCAGAAGGTAAACTGCAGTAACTGCTACCTAATTTTGGGTAAACCACCCAGATGTGAGATTTTTGCAGTGTATACTGAACTACATGGGTCTTAGGTTGATTCAGCTGTGTGCTTAAGCTCATAAAATTTCATTTTATACAATTAGTTGTCTTATCTGTTAGAGTCTGATAGGAATTCTTACTTAACATTTTCTAAAATAGTGTGAACTACAGTATGCAGCATGTGTACACAAAAGCAAACTCTCCAAAAGACTCAAGTCAGCCCATTTTGGTTTTCATAAGTATTCTCTTGGGTAAAAAACAGGAAAACATCCAAGGAGAACTCATTAACTATAGTTTAAAACCCAACCTTGAAAGAAGCAAATAAATTGTTTTCCAGATTTTCTTTTTAAAAAAATGGAAGAAAGTTCCTTGAATCATAATTTGTATTAGTTCCAAGGAATGTGACCACATTAAAGTCATAATTAGTTCCTTAAGCATGAATATTCATTCAGAACATTGTCCTGATTATCGAAATCAGTAATTGTAGCAAAATAGGTGACCTTTCTCTGGCTAATAAGTAATGTGAATCCAACACAAAGTAATTCTGCAACAATATCTTTGATTTTTCTTTTCCTGTTTGAGGTTTCCATGTAGGATGAGGAGTCCAATTGCTTTACCAGTCATAAATAGCCACACATTCTCCCTCCAATTTATGATGTAATATCACTTCTGAAAAGAAAAAGGCCATCAGTATGAAAAAGAAGATACATTATTTCTGTACTGTTGTGCATGTCTTATTATTAATTAATATAATCACTATGCTACTTTTCTGCTTCTCTATGACAGAATAACAGAGTTGGAAGGGACCCTGGAGATCTTCTAGTCCAACCTCCTGAGCAAACAGGAGACCCTACACTATTTCAAACAAATGGTTGTCCAATCTCTTCTTAAAAACCTCCAGCATTGCAGCATCCATAACTCCGGAGGCAAGTTGTTCCACGGGTTAATTGTTCTCACCATCAGAAATTTCTCCTCAGTTCTAGGCTGGTTCCCTCCTTGATTAGTTTCCATCCATTGCTTCTTGTCTTGCCTTCTGATGCTTTGGAGAATAGCCTGACTCCCTCTCCTTTGTAGCAACCCCTCAAATATTGGAAGACTGCTTTTATGTCCCCCCAGTCCTTCTTTTCACTAGACTAGACATATCCAATCCCTGCAACTGTCTTTCATATGTTTTAGTTTCCAGCCCCCTAATTATCTTTTAGTAGCATACTACATTTTGGTCAATAACATACCTTCCCTGCCTGAATGAGTGGGACAGGCTGATGTGATGGGGCAAAGCCGGTTCCATAAGTAGCTTGGCCCCATGCCATGTAGGGCTTTATAGATAATAACCAAGAGCTTCCTAGTCACTGCGTGCCTATCCCAAACACTTACTTTTTACTTACTTGTTTGGATTTACTGTCTCCATACTGCAAAAACAAAACACAGCACAAAATGATGAAAGATTAAATAAGATAGAACACTGAACAAACAAAGACTACTATAGCAAATTTTAAAAAGCCGATTGAAATCAGAAATGAACAACAAAAAGGTGAAAAGATATTCTTCACTAATCCTTTGGTCTGAGGTCCGATAGGGCTGCAGGTCTTCAGCGTGGAACACAAAGTTTTAAGAGAAAACTTCAGGTGGATTCTTTGAAGTTCTCTAGGTGCCCTTAAGCAGGTTGATACCAATGGTGGGATTCAGCCAGTTCGCACCAGAACCGGTAGCTAATTTTTTGTTGCCCAGGCCCAGAACGGACTTCCGGAAGCAGCATCCACACAGAGAACCGATTGTTCACATATCTGAATCCCACCACTGGTTGATACAGTATATTATGGAGGGGCCTTTCAAATCACCTCTTCGTAAAGCATGTATTCTGTGATTCTATACTTCCTTACCTGAAGTATATTCTCTCTCACCTAGAGAATCCTTCTGACAAGGCACATACAGAACTGTACTATTATCATTACTATTAGCCAATTGCCAGCCATCAAATCACCAATCAGCCAATAGGAAGGCACCACATAAACACAACTCACAGAATAGCTCAAAGCATTTATTCTAGTAGAGAGAAGCATGAATCAAAAGCTCTGAAAAGTGAAACTCTGGTTTCGGTGATCGACCCAGATTTGATCTTGCATCATTATTCTGGGATGTGTATATTTGCCTTCATCTGTGTACTATTAGTATTTTACAGATAACAATTGGTACTTTGAATTGGAACATGAACTGGCAACAAGCACAAACAGTACAGCAAAGGACTGGATATCAAATTGGACTGTTATAGGCAATTGTTTTATTTTCATTATAGATTTAAAAATAGCTCTAAGCCGGGGTCCCCAACCAGCATTGGTCCGTAGCATGCCAGAAACTAGGCAGCACAAACAAGCGAAGCACCATCAGTGGGATGCATACCCCTTCCGGTCTGTGGAAAAACTTTTCTCCACAGAACCAGTCCCTGGTGCCAAAAGATTGGGGGCACTACTGTAAGCTACATTCCATTTTACTGGAAATAGGCTTCCTTAGAGCTTATGGGTTTTCATTCTAAATAGACATATATAGAAGTTATTCATTGTTCAAAATTTTGTTATCATTAGAAAATTTACTCTGATATCAGACGCAGCTACTTTCATCCCATGGCTTTAATATTTTTATTTTATATTTTATATATTTTATTTTATATTTTATTTATATTTTAATCACAATGTCTTTGCTGTGAGAAAGCAGCTTTTAGAATATGTAGGGACTCCTTCATTTCCCCCCTTTTCTTTACAGTCTAGCTATCCTAAGTGAAATATATTTACATCATATTCAGTTGCTTCCAGCCTATTAATATACTATATTGATCTCCACTTCATCTGATTGTTCAGAAGTTAATGGTTTCCATTAGTCCTGCTTTCTAATTTCCAGAGGATCTGATCATAATAAATCTTCCTTAAATCCATTTGCAAAGACTTCCAGATAGAACTGACTGAATTTGAGGATGATGGAGTTTTCTAGAAGACAAGATCAGGCCAATAACTTGATAACATAAAGGTGGGAAACTTGCAAAGAACCTGCATTTCTCAGAGCTTTGAAGCAGCTGAAGCTGAAATACTTTATCACTATCAAATGGAGTCAGTTCAAATTCTGTCATTTGGGACTATTTTTAATAAGCCATGATCTGAATGAATCACATAGACTTGCAAATATGTGTGACTTTTCCTCTCTTCTCTGTGAGAAAGTAAATAGTCAAATCACCTGTCTATAAACAATTTCTTAGAGGATTAAATAACCTATTTAGTTCCAATGGAAGATTTAAGAGTTAATACTGTAAGTCAGAAAAATGTCTTGTACATTTTCTACCGTATTTTATACAGTTAGATAGATGATACAGACATATATTTCCACACACCTTCGTAGTCCTTCCTTGTCCACTTTTGCTCTGAGTTAAAATGCTCCAGTTGCTGTAATCTTTCTTGATATGATAGGTAATCTGATCCTTAACTTTGCCATTTGTGGCACTTTTTCCCACATCCTATATCCAGTATTTCAAATGTGATCATATCATTGGTTTATTTATAGAATGGTAGCTTTATTTTTAATCCCTGATCTTGTCTAGGCTGGGAAACTAAGCTGGACCAGATCTGATTAGACATCACTATCTCTATGTAAGGCAGACTGGAAACGTGAAAAAAAAAATCCAGACAAAATGAATGACAAACCATGTGTAATTTATTCCTACCAATGACAGTATCTTAAAAAAAAAAAAACCATTGCAGCAGTAGCACATTGAGAGGATCTTCCCATTGAACTATTCAATAAAACTCTAATGTCGTTTTCTTTCTAAGCCACTTTATTTCCCAGATCTTATTAATGTACACACCAAGTCTGAAGTGTTGTTCCAATGTGCCTTACTTTGCAGTTAAAGTTTGCTAACTCAAGTCTGAAGTGCAATAGTCAGATTGTACAGAATTTTTAAAAAAACTTCTTCTTCTCCTTCTTTGAAAAATCTACTATCATTTGCCACTGGAATGACATATTTATGGAAACCCTTTACCCTGTTTGATCCCACTTAGTTAAATGAAGATGGCTGTGTTTTTTAAATCTGCTAAGTGCTATGATGCATTTTTCATTGATGTATGCTGAGCATCTATGCAGTAGCAGGAAAATGAAGCCAAAAGAAAGAAGCAGATCAATTCCAGAAAAAGTGAAACTAGAGAGATAAATATACGTGCTCTGGGGCAGGATGAAGAATTCAAGGGGAAAGACTTCATATTAATTGAAGTCTTTCCCCTTGCATGAATTTGAATCTGCATGAATTTGCCAAGAAAATAAAA
Source organism: Crotalus tigris (assembly GCF_016545835.1). Taxonomy (NCBI): domain Eukaryota; kingdom Metazoa; phylum Chordata; class Lepidosauria; order Squamata; family Viperidae; genus Crotalus; species Crotalus tigris. The sequence goes on from NW_024097123.1 coordinate 231,300, forward strand.
AATACGGGAGAAATAAAGGCTCATCCTCAGGTAAATTCCAGCATGAGTTTGAATCATTTTCCTGGATTCAATTACATTTACCTAGATTCAATCACTGAGCACCCTTCTGACTGTATTATTTCGTTCTGTTATTCTGTTGTTCTTTGTATGATCACATGTATCCATCCCATCAAGCCCAAAGACAGTCCGGGGATGGTATAGAACAGAGATAGGCAACCTTGACTTTTTTATGACTTATGGACTTCAACTCCCAGAATTCCTGAGTCAGCATGGCTGGCTCAGGAATTCTGGGAGTTGAAGTCCACAAGTCACAAAAGAGCCAAGGTTGCCTATCCCTGGTATAGAATCTCCTACCACAGGCAAGGAGTTGGACTAGAAGACCTCCAAGGTCCGTTCCATCCCTATTATTCTATGTTTTAAATAGATCATAGGTTTACTTGAAATGTTTTTCTTCCCAAGTAATTTCTCCCTATGTGCTTACTTATTTGGATAGATTAAAATTGAATACTTTAATCATATGACAAGAGAAAGAGATTTTTTTTTAAGAAATGGGAACATACGAATAAGCCATGTTTTGGAGGGGGGATGAGGACGCAATGGGATATCTTTGCTTATGGCTATTCTGTTGATGAGTGTTGGTCCATCATGTTCACTAGTGAAAATCTCAGACAGGTTTTTTTCTCAGCCCTGAGCTTGAATCTAATGAATGTAAAATATTACAGATGTTCACAAAAGGATTTCCAAATTGTAGTGCCAACATCCAATTATTGTGCTCCCATGACATGAAATGCTGTCTTTGTTTGTTTCGTTTTACTGCTTCTCATTCTCATAGCATTTCCATGCTCAAAATCTAGTAATAAGAAAACAAAAATCAAACAATAAAATATCTCTATTTAATAACTCTCAGTGTAGCTGGCAAAAAAAAAAAAATCCTTAGCCACTCTAGAAGTGCCCTCAATTTTCAGCGGGAGTATTCCACGCTGATATTATTTGATTATCTCGCAAATTAGTACTAGTTTCAAGATTGCTCTTAGTCACGCATCTCCGTATGTGTTCCGGGGAATATGCACATGTTTTCATATAAAAAGGGGGAGAATCTTAGCTCATCAACCATATAAGATGAAGTAGTTAAGAATAGCAGCCATTCTTTATTGTGTTCATAGATAACATATAATTCTGAAAGATAAGGTATGAATAATGACAATTCTCTTCGCATAAAGATATAGATGACTGAAAACAGAACTTGTACAATGTGTAAACCACTGTGCAAAAATAAACTTGTCATTTGAACCCAGACTAAACAGTTTTACAAGGGGAGCACTTTTTTTCAGACATCTCCACTTACAACCACAGTTGAGCCTAAAATTTCCATTGCTAAACAAGACAGTTGCGAAGTAGTTTTGCTTCATTTTACAACCTACAGTTAAGGCATAAGTGAATCACTGCAGTTGTTAAGTTAGTAACACAGTTGTTAAGTTGTATCTGGCCTTCCCATTGACTTTGCTTGTCAGAAAGGTCGCAAAAGGTGATTACACGACCCCGGGATACTGCAGTCCTCATAAATACTTGCCAGTTGCCAAGAATCCAACTTCTGATCACGTGACCATGGGGCTGCAGCAACAGTTGCACGAAAAATGGTCTGAAGTCAGTTTTTTTCAGTGCCATTGAAAAACGGTCACTAAGTGAATGATTTATAAAACCAAAGACTACTGGTATAATTGTTAAAGCAGCCAAAACTTTTTTTTCAGTCTCTGACATATATTTTAAAAAAATTGGACTGTTTTAATCAACAACAGGAAAGTGAAAGGAGTATGTTTTTAAAGTAAAAGTAAATGTTTCCCCTGTCCAGTTGTGTCTGAGTCTTGGAGGCGGTACTTATGTCTGTTCCTTGCCCAAGGGAGCCAGCATTATCCAAAGACATTTCTGCGGTCATTGGCCAGCATGGCTATACGCCAAGGTGCATGTAACACTGTTACCTTCCCACCAAAGTTCCCACTATTTATCTACTCACATTTGCATGCTTTCGAACTGCTTGGAAGGCAGGAGCTGGGGAAAGAAATGGGAGCTCACCCCATCGCAAAGCCCTTGGATCTGGAACCCGGGCTGTCTGACAAGCTGAGAGTCTTTAACCACTGAGCCATTGCTTCCCCTGTTTTTAAAGTAAGAATTTCAAAAGATGGGTATCATTATTAAAGACACAGTGATGAGAAATTTCAGTCCTACAAAGGATTAATTTCCATTCCATCTTAGATGCCAGTGTTTGCACTCTGTCTGCACATCTGCTATTCAGAAAGGATAGGATCCTTAAAAATGGGGGCCATGGAATTTGGCTCTCAGGACCAGCCATGGTTAATGAACAACCAGAGTTTGATAATCTGCTTTCTGCTGCTTTCCATAAGCTTGGAAAATGGTCGACCTTCTGGAATCCATATTATACAGTTTTGGACGGTGTTCAACTTCAGCAAAGGGGTCATATGTTTCACAGGCCTGGTCACCTGATAAACGCTTTGTGAGTCAAAAACATTTTCAACAGCAACTTATAATATATTCTTTGACCCTGTTTACTCCCCTCGTTTCCCCCCCATTTAAAAAATATACCAAGATATGTGCTTGATTATTGATGGAGGAAGCCAAGAGAAGCCTAGCCAGTTCTCAAACACACCATTTTGTTTTACCCAAACCTCAGAATGTTGTGCGATTTAAAGCACTCAGCTCTCCTCATTCTCAACAGCTGCTTTTATTTTTATTTTTTTAGCATTTATAGACAGTAGAGGGAGCTGTTGGTATTAGTTTTGGCACCCTGGTTGCCTGTTGCCTTTTTCCTTTGTCATTTTAATTCAGTGTTTAAATTCAAGCCACAGTTTTAAACACACTGGCATTAATATGCAAAATGGAACATGGAAAAGGAGATAAGTTCCTCTAAAACTTTCAACATTTTTTTCAGATTTCAGGAAGTATTTGTGGGACAATTTTATTTTTCATCTAAGTTCAGAAGTCAGTAATATTGGCTATTCTAATTACAAGAAGTCCTTAGCAGATTTGCTCTGCAAACAAAATGAGTAATATACACTTTTTAAAACAGAAGAAAATGAACTTAAGCTGTTTTGTCAGTTAGGAATTCATTTTTTCCCATTTCTGAAGAAGGATTAGAAGGAGCACGGGAATTTTTAGTTTTATTTTGGGGAGTCTTTGGGGAATCATTAAGGAAGTAAAATTTATGGCAGGTTCAAAACCACATTTGTCTTTTGGTAAAGCCCACTCGCTCAATTTGTCACTGTCAATGGACTGAGACCAATTTATACCCACCAAAAACATGCCATTTGAATCATATTAGTTTGCTGAAATAATACAAGTGAATCTCACAGATGCATGCTATATTCACATATTATTTTGGAATGGGATATCAGGTTTAAAAGTAGCCAATTTTACAGCCAATTGCATATTCCTGCTTTCTCCCTTTTTGTAGAGCACAGAAGTCTAATAAGCTGGTAGGTGGCCAGAAAGGACAGTGTTGAACAACCATTGCTTCAAAACTAATGTGAAAAAAGGAGTGGGAAGAGACAGATTAACTGCAGGGGATTTGACTTTTTAGCTGCTGTTGGTGGTGGAGGTGCTTTTTTAGGTTTTGAAGAATTCTTCTCTTCTACTTCTCATCTAATATAGCATGAATTGATAGGGGACAAAGCTAGAAGAGCCTGCTGGCAAGGGGAACCATCTCCATTTATTTGACATTCCCACATAGATGCCCCTGGCCTAGGACATAACAGAGACAAATGGCAGAACCCAAGTCTTATTTACGTTAGTTTGATAAACCATTATGTGTCAAGCAAGATGATGTAGATCAGTGGTTCTCAACCTTTTTAATGCCACGACCCCCAACCAGTCGTAAGTCGAGGACTACTCAACCAGTTGTAAGTCGAGGACTACTCAACTGGTGCAGCACCGTTTGCAGAATGGGACTTTTGGTGGGCTCAACAGGGCAGAGACAGCCTGGACAATTCCTATTGGCTTTTGAAAGCCAATAGAATTAGACTCTATTCAAGAGAGTCTATTCTATTGGCTTTCAAAAGCCAATAGAATAAAAGGGAGTAGCACAGCTAAGGAAAAGGGGAAAAAATGGCAGACTGTGTTGTTTGGTGACCCCCGTGAAATGGTCGTTCGACCCCATATGGGGTCCCGACCCACAGGTTGAGAACCACTGATGTAGATAGTAAGGAAGATAGCCTGGAAAAATATGCAAGAATTTTTATCAAGGTTAAAAAAAAAGTCTGGATTATTTAAGCTTTGAGAAACAAAATAATATTCAGAAGCATCTCAGGCAAATGCCTCACTGATTCACTGGGATATAAGAGGAAAAATAAGGATAGTAAAATCAAACTTGCGAGATTCTGTTACTGTAGCTTATCTCAATAAAGTATAGTTCTAGTCTTCTATGGAGTTGATTTTCTGGTGCAGTCTCCCTAGTGCAGGGGTAGGCAACCTTGGCTCTTTTATGACTCGTGGACTTCAACTCCCAGAATCAACCCATGCTGGCTCAGGAATTCTGGGAATTGAAGTCCACGAGTCATAAAAGAGCCAAGGTTGCCTACCCCTGCCCTAGTAGGACTGTCAGGCTGCTACAATCTGTACACAAAGAAAGCTACTGTACCTCTAATCCTGATTTTGGATCAAAGGAAGCACTTGGACACCTGCTAAATATTGCATCAGTGGCACAGAAACACTTTTTGGTGTGTTAATAATCTCACAGCAACAGTGAAGTGATTAAAGGCACATAGTGACATATATGAGGACAATGATGTTCCTTATTTGCCACAAAATTGAACACCAGCCATCTCCCTGAAAAGGACCCATGCAATCAGATTTGTTCATTCATTCATTCATTCATTCATTCATTCATAATATGTGAAGCGTGCCATTTCATCTACAATTTCCAGATTCATTTTAACCAATACAGGACAAAGTTCCTGGGAAAACATCCTTCTGTGCTGCTTGTTTGACATGGCCAAGGGACCACTCTTCAACTGGAAATGGGAACGATATGTATGGGTGTCATTTAGTAGCTTTTGTATTACAGACCTGGGCATCTCAGATCACTGAAATTATTAATTGGAGTGTTTCTAGAGCCTTAATTATTCCAACCATCTTCCCAGACAATTCTCTTATACTACATTCTCGGTCAGTGATGGCGAACCTTTTAGAGACTGAGTGCCCCAAAACTGCCCCTGCCCCCACCCCCGCTCCACCCCCTGCCCCACCCCCCATCCCCCACCCTGCCTGCCTACAGGACCACTCACCACCTCCAGGGCCCTCGCAGATCGCCCAGGCAGTCCAGCAGTGCTATGGCAGCCACACCCACAGAGTCTTGTCTACGCTGCCTGGCTGCCATGTCCTTGGCTGCGCTGCTCCATGTGGGCCATGTTCGAGGGCGACTTTTCTTCCGGGAGGCTGCTGGAGAGGAGGGGGTCACGGGGGGAGGCAAGGCTGGAGCAATGACACATATGCCCATAGGGAGGGCTTCGAGTGCCACCTCTGGCACTTGTACCATAGGTTCGCCACCACTGTTCTAGGTTGATGCAGAGAATTGAAATCATCATTAAAGTCACCAAATAGTCAACTTTACAGAAAACACCAATCTTTAATTGGACCAACAATCCAGACCATGTGCTAGATTTAAAGATAAGAAATCAAATGAAAGAACAGGAGAAACACTCAGCATCTGAATAGTAGATTTCATCTGCTCATTATCTTCCCCACTATGGTGGGAAATATTGCATTTTTATTCATCAATAATTATCTCCAAATTCACAGTTTGGTCTATAGATCAACATATGTAACTGTTATGTGAACATATAGCTAGAGAGCCATTGTGGCCTAGTGATTAAGGTGCTGGGAAACCCAAATTCTAGATTTCCATTAGCTGCAGAAGTCACCTGGATGACTTTGAGCAAGTTGCTCCCTCCTAGCCCTAAAGCAACAATAAGGCTATGCAACAGGTTGCCTGGAAAACAAAACCTTTTGCTGCATCATGCATTGATCATCTTCACAGTAAGAACTAGGCACGTACAAGGCACAACACAGGGCCTTCCAACCCAGTGGGATGAATAGTAAGAAAAACAACATGTAAACCTAGAACCTGTTTGTGCTCTTCGTTTTAGTGTGTTTTTGTTTCTGTGGGGAGAGTCAAGTGACTCTCATATCAAGGATACATTCTTATATCTAGGGAAAAGTGAAAGTGCACTCCATCATTTTTCCAATCAAAAGACTGAGGGATACGCACCTACATTTTATATACGTGCACATTCATATATCTGCACTGGCGTACCCCGTGGTGGGATTCAGCCGGTTCACACCACTTTGGCACAACCGGTAGCTAATTTTTTATTGCCCAGGCCCAGAACAGATTTCCACAGAGAAAGCTGGTTGTTCACATATTTGAATCCCACCACTGAGCGTACCCATTTAACCATAATGCATTTTAATGTAACTCATGCTACAGGAAGTCCTTAATTTATGACCACCACCAGGACCAGAATTTCTATTGCTAAGCAGGGCTGTCGTTATGTGAGTCATGACCACTTTGATGACTTTAAGTAAATCACTGCAGTTGTTAAGGAAATCCAGCTCCCCCCTCCCATTGACTTTGCTTGTTGGAAGGCAGTTGGGAAGGCCAAAAGGGTGATCACATGACCCCAGGATGCTGCAACTGTCATCAATCTATGCCAGTTGCCAAGCCAATCCAGTAGTAAGCCACTTTTTCAGTGCCATCGTGACCTCAAATAGTTGCTAAACAAATGGTTGTAAATCAAGGACTACCTACATTTGGCTGAGCTGCTACCGGTAGTCCTCAACTTACGACTACAATTGAGCCCAAAATTTGTGTTGCTGAGGGAGACATTTGTTAAGTGTGTTTTGTCCCATTTTACAACATTTCTTGTCACAGTTGTTAAGTGAATCACTACAGTTATTAAGTTAGTAATCCAATTATTAAGTGAATCCGACTTCCCCATTGACTTTGCTTGTCAGAAGATCACAAAAGTTGATCATGTGGGCCCGGGATGCTGCGACCTCATAAGTATGAACCGGTTGCCAAACATCTGAATTTTGATCATGTGCCCACGGGGATGTTGCAAAAATCGTAACTATGAACAACGGTAATTAAAGTCACCTTTTTCAGTGCCATTATAACTTTGAACGGTCACTAAATGAACCGTTGTAAATCGAGGACTACCTGTGTATAGTAAGTGGCAGGGTATGTTAACTATTTTAATTAATAATACAATTGGATCCAATTAAAAATGTCTTAAACACTCAGGAAAACACGATTCACAAACGGCTCCTTTAAGAACAGAGACGGAAAACATGAAGTGAACAAAACTTCATTTGTCTTATTTCACTGTGTTTATCTAAAAATCTGGCTAGGAGGTACAGGAGATGAAAGTGCCCTACCTTTGAAAGAATGAGGCTGAGAAAGTATCCTTCATCTACATGCCATGTTAAGCATGCTGATTAATCCAACCAACTGCTCCGAATTCTTCTCTCCCACTATTGTTTAGAAGGCCCTCATTTACATCCTGGTTCTCCAAACTGAGGTATTTTATATGTGGGACGTTGAGATATGATGGCTTCGTTTCTCATTTCAAAACACAAAGCATTTGTCAGCACTTAGAAACAGCAAAGAAATGCCAAAATCCTTGAAACCCTGAGTTGGTTGCGAGCCAAAAGAACAACGTTTCTGGAAGAGTTATGTTTGGAGTTGGTGATTCTGTATCGAAAGAGAGCTAAAGAAGGTGAAAGCATTTGCTAATGATGCATGTCCTCGACTTACAACTGTTTGTTTAGTGACAATTCAAATATACCACCCGTGGTGGGATTCAGCCAGTTCGCGCCACTTCGGCAGAACCGGTAGCTAATTTTTTTCTTGTCCAGGCCCAGAATGGACTTCCGGAAGCAGCATCCACACAGAGAACCGGTTGTTCACATGTTTGAATCCCACCACTGGATACCACAGCACTGAAAAAAGTAATGTACGATCAGTCTTTGCACTTAGGGCCGTCACAGTATCTCCACGGTCATGTGATCAGAATTGGGCACTTGGCAATCAGCATGTATTTACAATGATGGCAGGGTCCTAGGATCACCTAATCGCCTTCTGCCATCTTCCCACCTGCCTTCTTACAAGCCAACTCACAGGCTTAGTGACTGTGTGCTTCACTTAGCAACCAGAGAAAAGAGGCCGTAAAATCAGTTATGACACTTCCTTAGCAGCAGAAATTCTGGTCCCAGTTGTGGTCATAAGTGGAGGACTACCTGCACCCTTTATATCTTAAATTGAGAGAAAGAACTTACTGATGGGATTATATACAATAAGCTAAACTCTATACCTAAATTAACAAAATGCAATTTCTGCGTTCTCAAAACATACTAAATCCAGAACAGAACAGAATAACAGAGTTGGAAGAGAGCTTGGAGATCTTTTAGTCCAGTGTTTCCCAAACTTGACAATTTTAAGGCATGTGGACTTCAACTCCCAGAATTCCACAGCCAGCATTGCTGGCTGTGGAATTCTGGGAGTTGAAGTCCACATGCCTTAAAATTGTCAAGTTTGGGAAACACTGTTTTAGTCCAACCCCCTGCTCAAACAGAAAACCATTATAACATTTCAGACAAATGGCTGTCAGTCTCTTCTTAAAAACCTCCAGTGATGGAGCACCTACAACTACTGGAGGCAAGCTGTTCCACTGATTAATTGTTCTCATTGTCAGGAAATTTCTCCTTAGTTCTAGGCTGGTTCTCTCTCCTTGATTAGTTTCCATCCATTGCCTCTTATTCTGCCTTCAGATGCTTTGGAAATAGGTTAACCCCGTCTTCTTTATGGCAGCCCCTGAGATATTGGAACACTGCTATCATGTCATCCCTCGTCCTTCTCTTCATTAAACTAGACATACCCAATTCCAGCAACCGTTCTTCATATGTTTTAGCCTCCAGTCCTCTAATCATCTTTGCTGCTCTTCTCTGCACTCTTTCTAGGGTCTCAACATCTCTTTTACTGGATGCAGTATTCCAAGTGTGGCCTTACCAAGCCATTGTAAAGCGGTATTAACACTTCACGTGATCTTGATTCTATCCCTCTGTTAATGCAGCCTAGAACTGTATTGGCTTTTTTGGCAGCTGCAGCACACTGCTGGCTCATATTTAAGTGATTGTCCCCTAGGATTCCAAGATCCCTCTCGCAGTATTTGCTCCCTATATACAGGTAAAATCTCTGAAAAAGTAAGCCTACAACCTATCCTGCTAAATTCTTGCTCCAAGGTCTGAAAAATCCAATGCTATGGCTTAACCCAATGGCTTAGTTCACACCCAAACACAATGATTATGTTGTCACAACACACTGAACCACCAATCTTATTTTACCCTACCCTGTTAAGCAGGGGTGGGCAACTATGGCCCCTTTGTGACCTGTGGACTTCAAGCCTCGGAATTCTTGAGCCATGGGAGTTGAAGTCCACAGGTCATAAAGGGGCCATAATTGCCCACCTCTGCTATTGCTTACCCTACCAGCTGGTGTTAACCATCAGCTCACCGCAAGATGTTGCTATTTAACAATGGAATATTTTTCCCTTATAACTACTCCTGTACCATATTTTGCAATTCCTAAAAAAATTATCTAGATGATCAAAGGACCTCGTAAATAATGAGGGATGAGATTTTGGTGGCTGTCAGTGGGAATAAGGAATATCAACTATTCCTTCTTTAAGCTTCAGTTAACCTTTTAGGATCCAAACTGATTGAGCGCAAATTTTGCATTCTCCAGCAGCCTCTGTGCCCCATTCCACATTCAAGCCTCCTGTTCCTTCACAAAGGTTTCTGGACAAGGACAAGGAGAATAAAAATGCAGTCACTCCTGTTTAAATTTTCCCACTGCAAGCTCCAAACCATTATAATAAGAATAAATTTCACTTCTATTAAAACATTCCTAATCTTAAAATAGCCAATCAATATGCATTTATAAAGCAACTCTAAAAAAACAAATAAAGCAGGAGAATGAAATAATGTATAATACATCACAAAGGGAGCAAATCCATATAATTAAAATATGTAGCAATACCCCCTGAAAAATCATTAAAATATTTTCCAGAAAAGTATGACTACTTTCAAAAATTTATCCAGAATTATGGATAATTATGTATTGGGACAATGCAGTTGTCTTCATCTAGTTCCTATGAAGTAAGAAATACCAGTCTTGGAGTATTTCACCATTAGATATCACCACTAAGATGGATTGATGGCCTTAACCTGTGTGCCATCTACCTAAGATCTGAAGACAATGGTAAAGCTCACAATAAATGGACAAGTTCGTCAAACAGCTATCAGTACCCATCAATTCACAAAACTATCAATAGCACAATACAGGTCTGCAGTTAATGCTGGACAGCTGTAATACATATTTTTCATTACAGCATATTCATGATGTAGTGTTAGAGCAGAGCTAGGTGTAAAATTAAATTATATGGATTAAAACAGGTTTGGCACCTGTCAAGAAGGCCACTGGGAGAATAGATAGAAAACACTCAATAGAGGCCATTTTGTTGAAGACCTCAAAAAATCTGTTGAAGATCACAGAATTTAAAGAGTTAGGTGAAAATTCCCAGAGAAGTCCTGAGAATCCCATTAGGATGTTATAATTGTATCTCTAGTGTAGATTACATCAGGAATGGGCACAAAAAATATTTAAGAAGAGCAATGGAAGGCAAATGACTGCATTATTTTCTGAATATAATAATCATTGGAGCATGAGAATGTGTATGATAGATGTTTGTATGTGTGAAGAGGTGTGTGATAAGATAAGATAAGATAAGATAAGATAAGATAAGATAAGATAAGATAAGATAAGGTGAGGTGAGGTGAGGTGAGGTGAGGTGACAAGATAAGGTGAGATGAGGTGAGGTGAGGTGATAAGATAAGATATAAAGCAGGTAGCTTAGCATAGGAGAAAGCATACTGAGAGTTACAGTATATACCCTGGGATATCTCTGTCCAGTTATGTTTTGGTCTACAGCAGGCATGTCAAACTGCTGGCCCATGGGCCGGATGCATCACACTGAAACCATACCCACGCCATTGCTGGCAATGGGGAAAAAGTCGTGATACGTCGTGCAACGTCATGTGACATCCGAGTTTGACATGCCTGGTCTACAGTCATAAATGTAGCTGGCGCACCTGTTTAGAATCAATTTGTGATTTATCTCAGAATAGGTTCATCACCCCCACCCCTGCTGTAGGTTTCTGTAAGACCTTGGTTTTCCTACCATATTAAATGGATGGCTATTACAATCTGTATTGTAGTGTACTGTATTGTACTGTACTATACTGTATGTCTAAACAAAATTAAGCTAAATAAATGTCTCTAGATATAAGTATCAGGATCGAAGTATATGCTATTGTCCACAGTGGTGCTCAAAGTGTGATACGCTTTAAGGCAGGGGTGTCCAACCATGGCAACTTCAAGACTTGTGGACTTCAACTCCCAGAATTCCCCAGCGATGGAAAGCTCTGGGATTTGAAGTCCACAAGTCTTAAAGTTACCAAGGTAAGACACCCCTGTTTAAGGTATACAACCATTCACGTCTTCTGAAGGTCATTTCTGTTAGAAACTAGAAATGTTAAGACAATCATCTTACATTATTGAGCTGGATTAAGATGTGCAAAACATCTATGATTTGGGTTTAAGATTTGTTTCACCTGCAACATTAATTTTCATGGGAACTTCCAATTTAAGCTCTTTTTGAATTACAATATCTAATTAAATTTTAATTGTAAATCATGTCCAGACATTAGTTGTTTCCTGGCTCAAATTCTTTAGCACATATGGTGCTAGTATAAACTTGTGCCAGCCTGCCTACTCTGTGTAATTTTGCATGCAAATAGTTTAGTGTCTTTATTGAGGTGCTAGAACATGTTTAGTACACTTGAAAATATTTGCATTGCAAAAGAAGAGTCAAATCTCTTGAGGAAAACCAATTTTATTATTTTTTTTATTAGGAGATGACACTGGGCATAGTGTTAAGAACTATTCTATGAAAAATTAAGTGGCTGGTAAAGCTGACATTTTAAATAAAGCTACACAGAAGGAAGACACACCAATGTTTTGTCAAGTTTCACAGCTACTATGAAATAATTCCATGCTTTTTCATTATATGCCATTCCCTACTTTGTCAGGGTAACTTCTTGGAATATGGAATATAGAATATGGTTTTAGACATATCCATGAGTACCATAAATGTACATCACTTTTATTCTGGTTTAACTCTCATAGTTTCTATAAATGGTTGGTAGAAATTATGACTACGATGTTTGTTTAAATTTTCCATGAACGTTTACAGAATTACACAGTGCTCAGGGAACAAAGAAAGGAAAATAATTGTTAGACCATTTGATATCCATAGTTGAAGAGATGCCTGCTTCAAATGTTTAATACAGGTAGTCCTCGACTTACAACAGTTCATTTGGTGACCGTTCAAAGTTACGGCACTGAATAAAAGTTATGACCATTTTTCACAGTCACAACCTTTGTAGCCTCCCCATGATCATGTGACCAAAATTCAGATGCTTGGTAACTGGTTCATATTTCAGTGACCATTGCTGTGATCATCTTTTGCAACCTTTTGACAAGCAAAATCAATGGGGAAGCCAGATTTTCACTTAAATTCACTTAACAAATGTCTCACTTAACAACAGAAATTTTGGGCTCAATTGTGGTTGTAAATCGAGGACCACCTATAGTTGGGGCAGGAGGTATTGATTGGAAAAAGGGAAGAAGATATGGGCACCACAATCTTAGTCCCTCTGCATTCTCAAAATATCCAGTGCAACAGCAGAAAGTTCAAGAAGACACAGTCCATAGTTTCAAGCTGTCTTCATCTTTGTTTAAGACCTGAAATTGGCAGGCTAGTGAGCCACTTAATATCAAAGCACAAATCTAACTCAGATCAATATTTCTGTCCTCCTAGTGCCAAGAAAAATAATTTTACCATTTTTTGGGATATATATTTAATTTAGAGGGAGATTTCTTAAAATATGTATCTAATCTATACCATAAATCTTCATAGACCTGTGTAGATTGTGGTGTTGGCATATTGAACTTTTCCTTGCATATCATCTGAACACCAATTGTTAATTTTTCTTTGCATAATTTACATCCCGTCGGCCATGTTTTGTCTCCTGGAGTCTATAAAAAGTGTCTTATCATTGTGTATTCTCCTTCCTAGTAAAATCACAATAAAATTTTATTATAAATTCATCAATATGCAAATAACTGGCCCGGAATATGCCAAGTTGCTCTATAAAATGTTTCAGGGATAAGCCTGATGTCAAATGGTATTGCTTCAAGCTAAGTCATGTGGGCCAAAATAATCTTATATCATCTTTCAAAAGGTATTTCCTTAATGCAATATACTGTAATATAACGGATGCTTTTGTGTCTTGGAACTGAGATGTTTCTTTGGATTGTATTTGTTAGGTACAAAATAAACATTAAAGTGAGCTGCTGCTTTATAAGAATTTCCACAAGAACCAAAACTGGCATCTACTGCCCTTTTTTAACCATGCAAATTCTTATGTCACAAAGAGACTTTGAAGAAATTTAAGGAATGCTAGGCCCAATATATACACGGAAGTGGAAGTGCACTTCCATGTGATAATCACACACCAGATGAGACATATAGTGCATTCACTTCTGAGTTTACACTGGCTAGCCCAGAGGTAGGCAACCTTGGCTCTTTTATGACTCGTGGACTTCAACTCCCAGAATTCCTAAATTCTAGTTTAGACTTCACGTTTATCTCTTTTCCCCTTTACCACACCAAGTAGAAACAAGAACAAGTATTTCTTGACTTACAATCATTTTGTTAATGGCTGTTCAAAGTTACAACAGCACTGAAAAAAGTAACTTATGATCATTTTTCACACTTAATGTCCCTTGCAGCATCCCTTGCAGACAGATTCATTTACAACCGTGTTACTAACTTAACAACTGCAGTGATTCATTTAACAACTGTGGCAAGAAAGATTGTAAAATGGAGCAAAACTCACTTAACAGCTGCCTTGCTTAGCAGTGGAAATTTTAGGCACAATTGTCATACAATGAAGACTACCTGTTTAACAACTTATCACCTTCTTTTAAAATGTAAGAAACAATCTCTTCATCCCATATCTCATCTCTTATTTATAAAAGATAATTAAAACTTCATTATTCAATCCTGGTCAGCAAGCATCCATTAAAGGGTTCTCAGAAATAGTACTATATTGAGTGCAACCTTGATCAAATAAACCTACTTTATTTGATCAAATAAACCTACTTTATATTCTTTTTTTTAACACTCTTAATCTTTGATCCCTTCTAATAATATCCCAAAGATCGTTTTTTTTTTCTTTTTCTTTTTTTTCCTCTTCTCACAAAACCATTTAGAACTTTAATAAGTCTCTTTGGTAAATCCAATAGAAGAGAATTATCCAAATCACTATTTTGGTTTGATCCTTTTTATTCCTTTTAATTATTAAGTCATCAGCCTGTTTCATTTGTATATCTAGTGTAGGTCTTTTTCCATATCATTTTTATATTTTGTCATTTTTAAATCCATTTTCAGATTTTCTCAGTCTTGTCTTTTTCTTCCAAAACATCTTTTAAAGACATTCTATCTATAATGGCCAACAGTGTTAAGATAAACTTCTGGATCCATTATATAAATATTGTTCAACAGATTCAATGTTAAAAGTATTTTGCTCCATTTTGAGCAGTCAGATTTAAGTGCTCTTCTCCCTTAGTTGTAATCTTTAGTTCCATCTATTGTCCAATGTTCACATTCCCATCCTATCATGTTCTTTTATAAGAATTCAAAATAACAGTATTTTCTAATACTAACAGTATTGTTCTAATCACTCTTTTACTGTTTATTCCCCCCCACACAAGGAGGCTGATTTTTTATGTCTTTAAACTTATATTTGAAAATTCTTTTGCTAAGGATTAAAATAGATTTCCCTGGCACATATTATTAAACTGATCAATGAAAAGGTTCTTAATAGTTGAAATGTAATTAAAAATCAATTTCTAAAAAAAGACTAAGAAATGAGTTTTGACAGAATTTTGTATCTGTATGGCTACATTATGCCCCTGAGGTTGGTGGAAATCCCTCAACTCCCAACCTCTCCACTCAAAAGCTGCAGAAACCTTAACACTTGTTCTATACTCATAAGGAGCAGCTGTGCAGAGTGCTAGTGGGCAATCTCATAATCTCTCCTTTACCCAGAGAGGCTTGGCTGGCCAGAAAACACTGGTCTCCCCACAATGTCAACTCTGCTCCTTCAGAGTTGTCTAGTTTGCCATTAATCCTCA
This sequence comes from Crotalus tigris, assembly GCF_016545835.1. NCBI lineage: Eukaryota > Metazoa > Chordata > Lepidosauria > Squamata > Viperidae > Crotalus > Crotalus tigris. The sequence goes on from NW_024097123.1 coordinate 246,688, forward strand.
CTGGAAATCCTCACAACAAAAGAAAGTTTTGAGGTATATGCCAAGGACATGGATATTTTTAGGCAAGTCAGTTGATTCTCCAAAAGTAGATAGGAGAAAATATTAGAATGCTTATGTAAAGTAGCATATATACCTCCTTGGAATAGAATAGAATAGAATAGAGTAGAGTAGAGTAGAGTAGAGTAGAGTAGAGTAGAGTAGAGTAGAGTACAGTAGAGTAGGGTAGGGTAGGGTAGGGTAGGGTAGGATAGGATCTGGAAGGGACTTTGGAGGTTTTCTAGTTCAGCCCCCTGCTCAAGCAGGAGAACCTCTACCATTTCACCCAAGTGACCGTCCAGTTTCTTCTTAAAAACTCCAGTGATGGAGCACCCATGATTTCTGAAGGCAAGCTGTTCCACTGGTTAATTGTCCTCACTGTTAGGAAGTTTCTCCTTAATTCCAGGTTGCTTCTCTCTTATCAGTTTCCAACCATTGTTTCTTGTCTTGCCCTCTGGTGTTTTGGAGAATAGTTTGACCTACTCTTCTTTGTGGCAGCCCCTCTAATACTGGAATACTGATATCCTGTCATCCCTATTTCTTCTTTTCTTTAGACTAGCCAATCCAAAATACAGGAAAAGCAGGAAAAGGGTTTTTTTTTCATTGCAGAAGCTGCAGGCCTTGCTGCTAGAGAGATGCCAGCTGGCTAACATGGAGTGGAATATAGGATTAGTTGACATTGGGCAAAAAGAGGATATGTCTTTTTTTTTTTTTTTGTCTTCATGTCCTCTGTTCAGTAAGCATAGTCTTAAAATCAAATATTGTCTAGTCTTATGTAGAAAAAGGACTGGTAGAGCCAGGGGAGGGGTGAAAAGAGTGATCAGTCTAGAATCACTACGTAGTCAGAAACAAGCTATGTCTAACCCTCCCTCCTTGATTGTTGTTGACTCTTATCTAACTCTAACCAGGTGCTAACCATTAGTTGAGAAGATTCCTATACATAGGATTTTAGCAACGAATCACTTAAATTAACCTTCACATATCGACCTGGTCTTTCATGCCTGACACTTTTTGAATATCTTGGGCTTTTTCTTTTTACTAGTCTTGACAGCCTAGATTTACATTATTTAATTTACTTTTTAATTCCAGCTATCAGCTTGAATCCAGCCCCTTTAAATCTATAATCACAGTAGTCTAGAGATTACAGGATTCATCACACGTTTCTATGGTGAAATTTGAAAAACATGTTGTTGTTGATTCTATATTCATATACATATGTTCTTGAAAATAAAGATTTGTTGGAAAAATATTGCAATTGGAAAAAAAACAGTCTTTCAGATGCTGGGGAAAAAAGTTTCATATACATGTAGGTCTAAGTATATTTTTTTGCAGGTTTTCATTTGTTTCCAATTTTTGTCATGAATGCCAAGAAAGTTAAATAAACAGTGTGTTATCCTTTTCCCCACATCTGGTCCCCTTCTCCAATTCTCCATGCCCTGCTTTCCTGTTCTGATATCTGACAACTCTAGAGGAATAAAACTTATGATCACAATTGGGCCTGACTGTCTTGATTTAAGTTGAGGCAGCCATGTTACAACACATTTTATGACATTTTTTTCTGGTGGTGCTAAGTGAATCATTGTGGTTGTTATGTGAACACTGCAGTCATAAATGTAAACCCATTCTTCCAAGTGGGCCATTTTTTTGCTGGAAATTTGCAAAAAATGTTATAAATTGCAGTCCCATAAGTGCGGGATGATGTACCGTAACCCATGGTAAAGGTGAGCAAGCACCCAAAATGCAATCATGTGACTGTGGGGTGGGGTGGGGTTGTGCAGTGGTGGGATTCAAATATGTGAACATCCGGTTCTCTGTGTGGATGCTGCTTCCGGAGGTCCATTCTGGGCCTGGGCAAGAAAAAATTAGCTACCGGTTCTGCCAAAGTGGTGCAAACTGGCTGAATCCCACCACTGGGATGTGCCACAACCAGATTTGCTTGGGGGGCCATAAAGTTCCTAAAGATCTTTTTTCAGTTGCTTCCGTGGGTATCAGGACAACCAAGAAGAAAGATAGAACTGTTTAGTTACACAACTAAAGGGTCCTCTGTAAGTCATTAGTGCCAGTGGCTAACAAAGAAGCAGCAGCTTGAAAGGAATGTATATATAGACAAGACAAAATTAAGTGCTGCTTGTAGTTTAGGAGATTGCATTTACTAAAGCAAGGCCTCTCAGAGCGTGAAAAAGGTGATTTTTTTCCATGGGATGGTACAGATACTTCTCTCTGAGAACCACAGTGGTGACCTTGGAGAAGGAAAGCAGTAAAACATGAATGAAATCCAGGAAAGGAAGATAGGGTTAGAAATAAACTTCCAGTAACTTGCCTTGACTGTCTTTGATATAAGGGGGAGCGAAGAGTAAACACTGTCAGATTCTTTCCAGATTCTATTGCTATAGCATTTCAGTTGTAAATATAAGAAAGGAAAAAAACAAAAAACAGAGTATTTCTAGGACTACCTCCCACAAGCCTATTAATTTCCACATTTGAAGTAATATGTATAGATATATGGATCCATTCACAATCTACAACCCCATCCAACTTTACTACTTCCAGTAATTCTTAGTCATCTTTAACTAGAATTTCTGAGAGGCGGGAGAATCCATGTTACTTCCTCTCTTGTCCCAACAAGTTTGCTCAGGATGATTGAGTTTCTACCAACTAGTCATCCACCTACCAGCTAATCAACAGCTTGTTGCAGAATGTATGCCATTATGCTGAAGAGTTTCAGGGATATGATGATGCTCTTTGACCTCCCATTTAATCAGTTGCGGAGCTTGGGACCACAAATAATCACAGCATCAACAACAAGCAACAAAAACAGTGTCTGAAGGTTGCAAGCAATCTACAGGCCATCCTCCCCTTTCCTTTAAGTTATTTAATCACTTTATTATGAAATTTATTTGCCGCCGGTCTTGTATCCAATAACTCTGTTTCAGAGCGTTACTCATGGCCCTTAAGCTGGGGATCAAAATAACCACTCCTTTTTCACCACCTGTGAATCGGGATGGTAAAGTGAGCGTAACTATTCCAGTTCTCACTAAATGCACATACTGCATATGCATAATGCAAATAATTATTACAATTGAATGCTTTTATAGGTAAAGACCATTAGGATTACGATACAGCCGACATACAAATAAACTCAAGGTACCTTGGAAATGTACATTTCCAGAGTCCCTGGGATTTAAATGGTCTTGATACAGCACTAAGAAATATCAGAGAAGGAAGGAGGGAAGCTTTCAAGATCAGGTTAAATGTGAACTAGAACTAGATCAGATTGAAATAAGATAAAGAAGAACGTGAAGCAGCTAAACACTTTGACCATCTTCTAAGTCATGTCAGTGTAAACTGAGATAATCTCTCTAGTTGCCAGATATTATTTGAGAATAATGAACTTTTGTATAACATGTGAGACACTTTGTATTCTCACATGCGTGCAAGCATAATTCAAGTTGTCACCAACATACCCTTAATTTGGAAACACGATAGCAGTCCATATTGTCCAAGCAAAAGGGTAAGCAAAAGAATGTCTTGCCTGGCTGAGAGAAGATGGACTATCTGTGCTTCATTGTCCTTCTCTGGACCAAAGTAAGAAATCGAAGTAAGCTATGATATCTAAAGGATGGTGCCACTTGGAGAAATGCACTTGCAGAGAAGATGACTTAGTTTTGCTGTGGTAAATGAGAAACAATGCAGAGAAAGAGTGAAGCCTACCTCCGTCTAAATCAGTGGTTCTCAACCTGTGGGTCGGGACCCCATTTGGGGTCGAACGACCATTTCATGGGGGTCGCCAAACAAGGCTGTCCGCCCTTTTTTTCCCCTTTTCTTTGGCCACGCCCCTGGCACCCGGTGATGTATAAGTGGTTGGGGGTCACCACAACATGGGGAACTGTATTATGGGGTCGCGGCATTAGAAAGGTTGAGAACCACTGGTCTAAATCCAGTCCATATTCTGCTATGGCTGGAAGTTAATTTTCTTTGCAGTGACATGAGAAAGCTAGAGGAACATGGTGGCTTTGCTGCTCCCAAGCAGTCGACAGAGTACCATAGATAATGCTGCTGCTGTGCAACAAAGAAGGGGGGGGTAAGACAAAGGAAGGATTACAAATAGAAGAATTCCAAAGAGCATTTAAGAATGTAGAAGCTCTGTAAGAAAGCAAACTTCTAATACTATTGGTTAGCTTGCCTGATTGAGCCTGTGTCAATGGAATACAAAAAGGCTGGTTGAGATGGCTCTGGAGCAAAAAACCCAGATCACGTAATCATCCTTCTGAGAAGATTAGGTACTAAAATAAGTTCCTACATGTATGTGTGTCCTGAACTGAACCTTTGTTGGTGCCCCACTCCTCTAGAATCACCTCTCCAACATCAGGCATGATGTACAATTCTATGTATTTAGGTGGAGAAGATTGCAACATCTGATTTCATGTTTGTGCCTGAACATCTTTCTGCGTTCCCACCTGGTAGGCATGTTACAGAATGTAGATAGGCCTATTATCTGTAATAAATATCTATCTATTTTCTAAAACACTGCCTGATCTTTGATTCTGAGGTCACCTCTTTCAGTACTGATATGGACACAAAAGCTGAGTTCCCAGGGCTTCAGGTGGCCTCAAGAAACCCTCTGGAATGTAGAAATTACACTTTTAAATGTGGTAGAAGGAAAACATCTATTAATAACATGGGCAGCAATTATTATAGCTGTATTTTATTACTTTATTTTGAATTACATTGCAGTCAAACTAAATTGTTTTTGTCTTGTCTCACCTAGATTTTGGAATCTTATATAACATGCCATGAGCTCCATCCTCTACCTCTGGGTAGACATCCCATCATGTTATAGAAAGCAGGGAGAAGCAACTGTAGTAACTAGATAAAGTTTAATTCCCCCATCCTGCAGAAACAGGAAGAAGAATATCTGCAGAGATCCTATTAGTGAAATACACTACTTCAGAAGTAAAACAGCCAAGGATTTGCGTACATGCCATATTTCTGAAGCATTGATTCAGGATCAAAGAATTATTAGTTGTCACAATCTGAAATGTATGAGACAGTTATAAATCAGGAATAGTTTCTCTTTATATATTATATAAAGCAGCCAATGAAATCTTGAAATTTGCAAGCCAGATGTTTTCTATTTTACCTTTTTAATTTAATCCAGGTAAAAGGGCTGAGGACCTTGTCTCTCTCTGTCTGTCTTTCTGTCCATCAGCAGGATAAGTGTCGGAAAACAAAACTCAACAGAGTTGGTGGGGTGGGTGGGTAGGTGGGTGGGTGGAGCTAATGGAGGACAGATTGAATTTAAAAATCCAGAGCTCAAATCCCTCATATCTTTCTATCAGAAAAGCAATTGGGCAGTGGCTCAGAAGGCGGTTCAATTCCAAAATGGGGTTTACATGGTTTCCCTTGGTTTACTGCTATAGCATGAAACCTATGAATAATCACCATAGAATTTCTGATACACACAGAGACCAGCTCCATATTATCTTTAACACATTGTCAGAACAACAGAATAACAGATTGGAAGGGACCTTGGAGGTCTTCTAGTCCAACCCCCTACTAAAGCAGGCGACCCCATACCATTTAAGATAAATGGCTGTCCAATCTCTCTTTAAAAGCCTCCACCTCTTGGAGTAATGTAGCAAATACTGGTGTCTAGGGCATATAAAGAACAACCACATTTACTCTGAAAGGGGTAACAAGCCAAATTGCTCCCTAGAATGCAGGTGCTCTATCCAATTTTGATACGGAGTTTTCTTTCTTCTACCTTAAAGGGTTTTCAGGGATCATTGTTTTAGTATGGATAAATTAGGAAAAACCCTAAGCAGGAAATTTATCCTCATGCATAGAGCCTTGATATGAGCCTTCTTCAACTTTTCAATAGATGCAATGGGTTAATAATGCCAAATGTTAATTATGTAGATGATTTATAGATTTTTCTTCCCATAAATTGGCACTGGGCTTGCCTTGATTACACAACCACTAATAATCAATCTTGTTCTTAATGAAACACCAGAGAATAGCATATCACATTTACTCTTTTCTGAGTAAGACAAGTATTGAATGAAGGATTCTATGTTGGTTTTTTTTACTGTATATTACCAGATGGTAAACCAGGTTAGGATCATATCATGGGATCAGGAAAATATTTACATTTTGCCCTGTCTCACCATGCTTTTATTCCAAATTAGGACATTATGCCTGCATTTGCACTGGCAAAAATACTTCATTGGTCTCAATGGATCGTTTGCAGCAAGGCTAACGTGGAGGTCCAATCTAGAAGATAGAGTGGGGGAAAATTAAAGTACCTGCTATGCAACCACTAAGATCACAGCCCAGTTGAGGTGCATAAACTAGAAATCTTGGAGGCCCCTAAATAAAGCAAGGATTTTATGGGAAGGGTAGCATGTAGGATAAATTGTACACACAATGTGAAATTTAGGCCACCTGATTACAGAGAGAGCAATATCAACCGAATCCAAAAAGTTGATTTATTTTTCTCTGTGCTATGTTCCCAACCCAAATGACATACTTATGACCTTGAAAGTATTATTGCAAGGAAAAATAGGCTTAGGAAATATCTGCACTCGCGGGTTGCCCCATTGCAAGTATGCGAAACCAGCCCACCCAAATGTCTGGAGGGCAGGAGAAAATGTTGTCATTCTTTCCTTGATCCTGGCATACTGTAAATGTCAATCTGCGTCTGTAATTTCCTATTCTGAGCTGAAAGTAAAGTATTTTCTGGTTTTTATCGCCTCAAGTGTTGCTATATAGTTTTCATGCTGTTTTGCTTTCTTCGAAGAAACTCGCTGCACTTTTATTAGCTACCGCACAGAGGCAAAAATTACCTCTCATTTATTTTTTTCCAGCTTTACTTCAATATGATCTGTTTACGTATCTTTCTTAGTAGCACAGTGACATAACACATGCCAGCATGCAGAATATCCCTTGTTCAAAATCTAGTAGAAAATTGATAATGATGATGCAATCAATTTTTTTTCCTCCCCCCCCCAAAAATATAAGCAAATAAGTCCGCCAATAGACCATTTTACCGCTTTGGGTTCAGTGGAAATAGAAGGGTGACTTGAATAACTCTGAAATGGCGTGCTAGTGGACTTCTTTAAGAAAAGAAAAGGTGGCACAATGGATAACTCAGAAAATCTTTAAAAAATAGTAATTAAAACTGTTCTTGCTAGGTTTCAAACCAGTAAAGCTCTAGATTCCAGCTAAGTATATAATCCCTACACTCCTGACAAAGACGCAATACAAATGGCAGCAACAGTTATTTAGTGTCAACTAGACTTCCATAACTTTAAATATTTTCTTTCTTTTTTCTCCAATTTCTTTCTTTCCCTCCCTCCTTTCCTCTTCTCCTTTTAAATGTACATATACCACGCTATGATTTATTTTGATATTTCTTTGTTATAATTGGCTGAAACGTAACACTTTTAATTCCAACAATCGTAGGAGGGCTTCAGCAAATGTTAGATTTAAGATAATTTAGTGTAGTCTTACATTCTTTGCAATACTTTATAGATTCTAATATTATTTATGGCCTTTTGTAGCTATCTGTCCTAGTTATTTATAGAAGTTAGGCTATTCCTTGTTAAATTAATTGTAATTTTATAGGCTTCTTTTGTGTTTTAATACCACTATTCTGTAATTAATAATTGCATCTTTACCTTATTCTATCAAACTTTTTATTGTTATTTCTATTTTAGCAAAATTGCTATGATATTTGTACTAAGCTGGTCTGTGACCAAAATAAAATTGATTGATCAATGCAAGCTGCAGCAGGCCTTGTTAAGGAAAATTGAGAAAATGCAAGGAAGGAATTTCATTCTGATGCTGGCTGTTGTGTATTATATGTGAATTTTCATGCTTTAACTTCATATTTAGGTATTTTATTTCACTTTGTATACATATATTTGTTTGTGTATCTTATAAAGTATATCATATAAATGCATATACATCTCGAAAGATCTGGCCACAGAAAGAAAAGTTCCAGCAATTGCTTTCCCGGCACAGAAATTTGGAAGGGCACAGCAGTGTGGGAATTGTTTAAGTCACTGTTTCTCAACCTCAACAACTTTAAATTGTATTTCTCAACGTCAGCAATTTTAAGAATTCTGGGATATGAAGTCCACCCAACTTAAAGCTGCTGAAATGGAGAAATTGTTGGAGAGAGGCTGTCCTATTCGGGAGGAGTTGTCAAGCCAGGGATAGTCTGGGATTGTATGTAGACACAAGAGGGCAAGGTCAGACCCACCTTGAATGTCGTTGAACTTTATCTAGTCTTTCTCAGGGACAAATTGCTAGTCTAGGAAAGTTTCTGTGAAATAGGCAATAGAACAATAAAGTAGCTAGTTTAAATTCTTCACATGGGGGTCTGGTTGTTCGTGCCTAACAGAAAAACTGATCTAAGGGGCCAAAGTGACAGTAGCCAGTATTCTGAACTAAACCCCTACCAATCATTTGTCAAACCATGCTCCCATTTCTGTCTGGAAAACATTTTATTAAGCTGGTGTAGAACCCAACTAACATCAACACAGGATAGGAGCAGTGAAAGGACACAATGTGATAAGCCCAGAGTCACTTTGATAGTGAAATGGCCGGCGTGTAAATTTAAAAGAAAGAAAGAAAGAAAGAAAGAAAGAAAGAAAGAAAGAAAGAAAGAAAGAAAGAAAGAAAGAAAGAAAGAAAGAAAGAAAGAAAGAGCAGGTGAATAAGCCTGTCCTTTTTCCTCTGCCATAGCTAAAAATATTTTCAAGAGGTAAATCCAGAAACAGACACTGATCCGAAGTGCTTTCCTCTTGCCATCTCCTTCCAAAATTGGCAGTAGTTGTATATCCATAAATCTAGCAAGAAACATACAGAGCAGCCTATCCATATTTACAGACTAGATTCCATAATCTTTGGTAATATTCCATAATATTCAATACTTCCTCAAAGGAAAACGTAAGATTGCAAAATTACATATAACTCTATGGACATTTACTCAGAACAAAACCTTGTAGTAGATGTAACTTATTCATGGCACTTAATATTGAATTGAGTTCTTAATTTTCTATCTCTAAGCTTCCTTTCCAGCAATCTGTACCACAACTCCTTCATCATCACCACCACCACCATCCTCAGCAACTTACCAATTAAACAGATATTAGGGCAGTGATGGTGAACCTTTTAGAGATCGAGTGCCCAAAAGCTGGTCCCACCTCCCCTCCACTCTCTGCCCCACCCCTCACCCCCCACCCTGCCTGCCCGCAGGGCCACTCATCACCTCCAGGGCCTGCCACAGATCACCCAGGCAGCCCAACAGCGCTATGGTGGTCACGCCCTCTGCCCGTGCCCTGCAGCATCAACTGTGCACAATGGGATGTGAGGGCAGAGTCTTGTCTACACTGCCTGGCTGCCATGTCCTTGGCTGCACTGCTCCACATGGGCCACGCTCAGGGGAGACTCTCCTTCGGGGGGGCTGCTGGAAAGGAGGGAGTCGTGGGGGGAGGCAAGGCTGGGACAACAGCACGTGTGCCCACAGAGAGGGCTCCGAGTGCCGCCTCTGGCACCCGTACCATAGATTCACTACCACTGTATTAGGGTTTATAAGACTAGGCTGAAGCTGCCATATGCAGTATAAAGGTGAAGCTGGCATGTAAGCAGGGTAGACAAAGAGCCAGGAATTTTATCTAGAACAAGAGGGTCAAATTGCCAGCCAATGGGTCGGATGCATCATAGCAAAACCGTGCCCACCCCATTGCCGGCAATGGCAAAAAAAGTCGCGATACGTTGCGACACGTCACATGATGTTGCACGTTTGACACCCCTGATCTAGAACATGCCTTCAGGAGATAGATAAGAAGAACCAAGTCATTAAGGAACAAAGGAAAAATGTCACCTGAATCAGACAAAAGAGGTTGGGCCTGAGCACAAGGGAAAGCTCTCCCCAAACCCCATCAACAGCTACCAGAATTGTACATTAACAAGGCAAGAGTAGCTGCCAGCATTGTCAATCAACAAAGCAAAGCAAGCAAGGACTTTGGGGGATAGAAGGGGTTCTGAAGCCCTCCCATTCTTTGAGCCATCTTTAGATCTAGATTGACAGCTTCCACCCCTCTGGCTAGTGCCTGCCAGTCTAGTTGAGAAGGACTTAGATAGGTGTGTATGTGTCTCTGTGTGTGGGGGGGTATGTGTGTAAGTGCAGAAGTGTGAGAAAGAGCAAATGTATATTTAACAAGTAAAGTTTTGCTGTTACTTGGTCTCCATGCACAGGTTGTACCTCAGTGGTCAATTGAAAGCAATTTGAGTGTGGCTGATTTCCAGAGATGTAAATGGGTGAGTGAGTGACCATAAGCTGAATCGGGGAGTGGGTGTGTCATAGGTGTTTAATCAGAATGCTTGCACACCAGATATAATTTGATGCGAATCTGGAAGAAGAAAAATTCTCACAACTTAACCCACTTGCTTAGACAGGTAGTTATCTCTCCACTTTCTGTAATTTGAAAAACTAAGCCTGTTCTGTTATCTTGTGTTCCCCACCTGTTCACATTTTTGTGGGGTGGCCACAAACAGTGTTTAAATACCCAGGGCATTTAAAACCTGCTTGTTTTTTTCCCCCTTCAGTTCTAAATGGCATGCCTTTCTTTCTTTTTCCTTTGTTCATTTTAGGAGTTTTTAATTTAAGCATTTACTTTTCATCCAGAAGCACTTGTTTGTCTACTCTACCATCGTCCACTTTTTTAAGGGCAGCTGATGGTGTGACATTTGTGGTCAAAGCCCCCTCAGCTTAAAAAAGCCCATCCTATTTTATATGATTGTCGGCAAGATTGTATATGTAGAATGCTTTAAAAGCACCACAAATGCTAATTATACCAATGATAAATTATCTAATTATAAATTACCTGTACGAAAATCTGCCAATGCCACTTTAGATAATGATCAAAAGTTTAAAATTTAGTGCTTGAAAAAATGAGTATGCCAAAGTAAAATGAGAATCTTACTGCAGTGCGTAGTTCACAAATTTGTAGTACTAGTAGTAGTTAGGGGGACAAGCACTCTTACAACTATTTATATATTGCAAATCCTTCCTTCAGTTAAAAACAAAAGTACGATGTTCAATAAATACGAGGACTACGGCGCAGAAATGCTCAACAGCTCTTACATTACAATAACAAAACTTGCTATTGAATTACAGTCAATGGGTCCTGTTTTGGCAAGTGGGTGGAGGATATTCCAAATATCAAGAAACTGAGAAGTTTGTAGAAATGTTTATATAGGGTTATGCTGACCTTGGTTATGCATAGGGCATGCTGAGGTCCTGATAATGGGGTTGGAATAATACAAGTGGTTATTTGATCAGTCTCCTTTACAATTAAGCCCCAAAGGGATTGGTCTTGGCATTAACTCCTTCCCTAGAAGTTCATAGTTACTTTATTTGGTCATTATTCCAATCAGTCAAATTTGACTTTATCCTATCTAGTGGGGGGGGAGGTCCAAAAGATTTCACTCAGCATTTGGCAACAAATCTTCTGCCAGCATACAGCCTGCAACATTCAGCTACAAACCTTGTTTTTATGAGATCTTGCAAGCCTTCCATCTCAGCTCATTCCAAAGATAATCAATTTGTGGTATATATCAGTGGCTCTACTCATCTTATTATATCAGATGTGACTTTAGCAAAAGAATGGTTAATTTAATCAGGTTCAGTCTTGACAGCCTGGAACTCCCAAGGATGATAATTTGCTTTGGCACTAATTTTTCTATTTTGTCTTTGTCATCCTTACTTCAGCAATGAACACAGACTCTGGACAATTTTTAACATGATCATGGTCAAAATGATCAAGCATCTTTCAGTAGACCTGGGTTCAAAGTAAAGTGGACTCCAGACGCTCACCAAACAGCCTTGGATTGGCCAATAATACTTGTCCTAAAGCTATTTTGTAGGGTTGCTGTGAGTGCACCCGTGGGTGCATGGATTGGCCACCAGGAGGCATGACTAATTGTTCCATGCAGCAAATCGGCCAGGGACAAGTATGTCTCGGTGAATTCCTGGGATAAGGTGGCAGGGGAAGAGTGATGGGGGACCAGTGGTGGAGAACGAGCACCAGCGGAGAAGAAGCTGAGGCTGAATGCTCACGGTGGGTCGGCTGAGGCGGGGAGACTGGGCGTGGCCAGGTGGCTAGAGCCAATTGTCCCATTCCAAGTTTAATAAGGGGTTAATTCAGATACATATCTGCCTAAGATCCTTGCATGCTACAATGGGAATGCAAGTATGGAAACCAACAGCTCAGCATGAATTAACTCATTAAGTTTTGTACTCTACGGCAAGAGAGAATATAAATTAGCATTACAAAAAATACCGGCAAGTACAACATGAATCAAGACAAAGATCTATTTTTGTTTATTGGTCCTCCTTTAGAACCAGAAATGTCAAGATTGGTAGTTTGTAATTTCTCCAGGGACTGAGTCCACTGAGTCAGACATTCCAATGAAAGTCTTTGAAGATATTTGTAGGATTCTTGAAGGTATTAGGCCAGGTAATATTTATGCATAAAATATGATGAATGGGAGTCATCATAGAAATAGCAACAATAAAAAGGAGCACTGACTACTGGTCAGCCCATGTTTGATTGGGCAGTCTATTATTGCAGCTTGCAGCTCCTGACTTCTCTTGATTTCCTGTTGCCTAACATGTTTTTTGTCCATCTGCTGATCCTGATATGCTAGGAGCCGATCTGCAGGCTCCCATGAGCCTCAACTCTAATTTCTCTCCACTTTCATTTGCCACCATTGCCCATCCTGATTTTGCTGTCAAAACTCCAGCAAAAGTCCCCCACCACCACCCGCAAGGAATGCATAATACGAAACTCGCAAAAGTTGTACTAAAGAGATTTAGTTGCTTCAAATTAAATAACCTTGTGGCTAAAGTTTTCTTCGTGCTGCTCAAAACGGCTGCCTTGGAGATTAAAAATAAACAAACAAGACCATGAAAATGAATCCACCAGATATTCACAAAGCGCTCGCAACATTTCTGTGCCCAGAAGCCTCCAACCTCACCACAATCATTTAACTCCCTTCTAGTGGCATGGCTCCAGTTCAAAATTAAAATGGGCTGCCTAGCCATATACAGCAAGAGTTAATCTGAGGCTGCCATTTTAGTAAATTAGATTGTGGACCTCTCCGCCTGCACGTCTCTCATCTGCAGATAAATGATACCAGATGGAATTGTAATAACTCTCATTGTTGTGGAAAAGCTCTATTAGATTCAGAAAAGAGCTCTCTGAGAGAACCGCTTAGACAAGGTGCCTATGCGGCTTGAAAAATTATTGCCTGATTTCCAGAATTATTTGTAAATTCCCTATTTATTGTTATTATCTCTATTAATGTGATCGTCATTGTGGTGTATACCCTAGCTAGCCATGGATGTGGACTAGATCTGCTTTGGTGAAAACGCCTTATAAGCCCAGAATCAAAGATGGGAAATGGAACCAAACAGCAGGGCAAACTGTTCTTTCTTTGATACCCAAATTTCTCCCCTGCTCCTCTTCATTTGCATGCTGCTTAGAGGAAAGGGAAGTGATCCCTGCAGTACATTTCCTCTTGCGCAGTGGGTGGGCAAAACAGCTGCCTCCACAGCTGATGCCACTGTTAACTCCCTGGGTTTGCTTCACTTACCCAAGGAGTGAGCAATAAGCCCCTGGATGGTGTACAAGATTGTGCCTCTAGCTGAGTGCCAAGGTTTCCTGGTGCCTTGAGCCATGGTGCTATTGCCACCAGACATAATAGGCATATAAAATGCGCCTTATGAATAATTCATCCTCAGGGTAGCACAAAACAAAGACAGACTATAAGTGTTGGCTGATCACACCAATACTGTGGTTTTTAGATACAGCAGGAGGTGAAGTCAGCATCAATCTCCTGTTGTCCCTGGCTGCTCTTGTTAACGAAGAGAAAGTAATGTGTTCTCATAATTGCTGATTCTTCTCTAAAGCTATAGCAAGCTTCCACACATACTTCTCTAGGTATTGATTGCAGATCTGAGAATTCCTAGCAACATGGTCTTTTTGGAATGACAGATTCAACCTCTGGAAAAGGCAGGTTTTGCTTCGTTCCTTACCATTGCTCTTCCCAACCTGAACTTTTACATGCTTGCTAAGGAATTCTGGGAGTTGAAGTCCACAAGTCATAAAGTTGCAAGTTTGGAGACCCCTGATATAGAGAAACGAACAAAAAAATATTAAAAATACAAAAGAGAGCTACAACCATAGGCAGGCACTGTATATATGAACAATTGCACTATAAATAAAAAATACCAAATTATAATCTATTGCTATTGAGATAAACCAGGCTCTGATTCTCTGGAAATATAATCTTTAAAGTAAATATTAGTTAAATTTAAATTTGGGGTTGGTTTTTGTAAGATGATTGCACCTATTTATGGATCAACTAAAGCTCAGATAAAACAGTTATGATTCATGTTATGTCCTGAGCCTGTGCAAGCAGGCTCGGGGCATTGCAAACGGTCCCGGACAGGTGTAAGTTGCCCGGGACCAGACAGGCTGTCGCCAGTACTTGTGCGCATGAGCAAGTGCTGGCGCGCCAAAAGTTGCAGATTGACCCGGGAATGGCCTATATAAGAGGCCAAGAGTTTTGGGCATTGCCGCCGTCTTCCAACTGTAAGCTGAACTAAGAATAAAAAAAGTCTTTGAGAACTACAACTGCTTCTCGTGTCTTGCCATTTTGCGAAGGATGCAACACTGGCGATGAAGGTGGGATGCCTTACATCAAGCAAAAAGGTGTAAGCTTGCCCAAGTGAGTCCTGAGCGGCAGGAACGGCGTTGACTCGGCAGCTACCCACCAATCCAGCGTGCATTTGGGGATAGGCTGGCAGATAGACCCTTCCTTCTACAAAATGGCAAAAATTGGAAGGCTTTCGGAATTCGACATCTCACATCCAGAGAGGTGGGAGTCCTACGTAGCCAGGGTGGAAAACTACCTCAAGGTAAATCAAGTACGGGAAGATAGTTTAAAGGCTGCCACCCTGCTGTGAGTTTGCAGTCAAGACGCATTCGAAATCGCTGACAACCTTGCAGCACCTGTCCCTCTAGAGTCTGTCAGCTACGCAGATCTTAAAAAGCTACTGAAGGAGCACTTCCAGCCCAAGATGTCCGTCATCGCGTGGCGCCACACCTTCGAGCAGAGGGATCAACGACCCGGAGAATCGGCCAAGGAGTACATCGCCGCGTTGAGGAAAGCCGCCAAACATTGCGAGTTCAAAGACCTCGAAGAATGACTGAGGGACAGATTTGTATGTGGTCTAAGGCAGAGAGAGTTACAACAGAGACTTTTTGCCAAGGAGGACTTGTCATTCCAAGATGCCTTGAGAGAGGTCACCACAGAAGAAGCAGCAGGCGGCGCCATCAAGAACATGCGGCCGATCAGAAACAGTCCAGATGCTGCGTCCGTGCATCAGGAAGAAGTCCAAAGGAACTCTGAGGAGGATCCTAATGAGGAAGTGGACCGTCTCCACCCCACAAAGGAAGGGAAACAAAAAGGAAGCTCTTCAGCTTTCCCCAAGTGCATCGGTTGTGGAGGTCGCCACAAGAGAACCAACTGCAAGTTTTGCTCCGCTATCTACAGGGCGTGCGGAAAACAAGGACACATTGCAGCTGTGTGCCTGGGCCGTCAGAAGGTACAACCTCAGGAAGAATTGCGCCTGAAAGGTACCAGGGTTCCCAGCCAAAACAGGGTGGGGTTTTGCACTTCGCGAAGAAGCATCTATAGGACAGGCACACACAAGCCCATTAAGAAAAAGCTGTCACTTAAGGTGAAGCTACAAGGGGTTCCATTGGCTATGGAACTGGATACGGGGTCTGCACTTTCAATCATTTTCATGCAAACGTTTAGGAAGATTTGTTCCGGTAGTGGAACTCAGGCCAAGCTGAGGCCTTCTGACATTGTGTTAACAGACTTTCAAAACTCCAGAGTGTGTGTTAAGGGGGAGGCCACCCTTAACGTACAGTATAAGGATTTTGAAGGTCCACTAGATCTAATAGTAGTAGGGGGTGAACGAACGAGTCTCATAGGACTCGATTGGTTTGAGGCCTTGGGAATACACGTCACAGGGCTCAATAGTCTGCAAACACTTGACCTACAAGAAGTCTGCAAAGAATTTGCAGATGTCTTCAGCCCCCAGCTGGGCACATACAAAGGACCGCCTGTGTCATTAAAACTAGACCCCACTGTCACTCCCATTAGAATTAAAGCAAGAAGGGTCCCTTTTGCTTTAAAAAGTAAAATTGACACTGAGTTGGACAAACTGATTCAGCAAGGAGTTCTAGAACCTGTTGACTCCAGTCCCTGGGAAACCCCCATTGTCACGCCTCTCAAGGCAAATGGGGACATTCGCATCTGTGCTGATTACAAATGCACTCTGAATAAGGCATTGCAGCAACATGCCTATCCTGTTCCTGTGGTCAGTCATATTCTGGCCTCCCTCAAGGGGGGGGGGCGCGTTTTTGCAAAGCTTGACCTAGCTCAGGCATATCAACAGCTGCCTGTTGATGATAATACTGCTGTGGCACAGACCATTGTGATCCACAGAGGGGCTTTCAAGGTGAAGAGGCTACAATTTGGAGTAAATGTCACTCCTGGAATTTTCCAAAGCGTAATGGAAAACACACTACGGGGTATACCAGGGGTTTGCCCCTATTTTGATGATGTCTTAATTGCAGGAGATTCTACACACAATTTAGCTGAGAGATTAAGGGCTGTCCTGTTAAGGTTCAGGAAAACGGGCCTCAAGCTTAAGAAGGACAAATATAAAATTGGGGTGCCTTCTACTGATTTTCTGGGATTCAAAATTGATGCCACTGGGATTCACCCTGCTGAATCCAAACTGAAAGCTATTATGCATGCTCCCAGGCCTAAGTCTAAGGCCGAACTACAGGCTTTCTTGGGCCTTCTGAATTTCTACAATTCCTTTCTTCCACATAAGGCTAGTGTAGCTGAGCCTCTTCACAGGCTATTAGACAAACAGGCAATGTGGCAGTGGTCACAAAAACATGAGGCAAGTTTCAATGAGGTCAAGGCCTTACTCACTTCTAACAGTGTACTCGCACATTTCAATGAATCCCTTCCTATGTGCATCGCTTGCGATGCTTCTCCTTATGGGATAGGAGCTGTACTAAGCCACCTCAGGGCAGATGGAACTCAGGTTCCTGTTGCATACTACTCCAGAACCTTGTCTGCTGCTGAGCGTAATTATGCTCAAATAGACAGGGAGGCTTTAGCTGTGGTTGCTGGAATTAAAAAAATTCCATGATTTTTTATATGGCAGGCATTTCACGGTCTTCACTGACCATAAGCCTTTGTTGGGACTGTTTACCACACGTAAGCAAACTCCTCAAATCATCTCCCCCAGAATGCTAAGATGGTCTATCTTTCTTTCTGCCTATGATTTTTCCCTACTTCATAAACCTGGGAAGGAAATGGGCCATGCTGATGGCCTCAGTAGGTTACCCCTGCTGGTAATAGAAGCTGACCCCACTCCAGCTATTAATCTTCTCTCCATTCAGGCCTGCCCGAGTCTCCTTTGAAGGCCAGAGATGTAGCCGCTGAATCAGGCACAGATCACACACTTTCACGTGTCCTTTCTTGGGTTTTATCTGGATGGCCAGAGAGCTGTCCTGGCACTGAGTTTCAGAGTTTCTGGTCTAAAAGGAACGAGTTGTCCACCTTCCAGGGTTGTCTGCTTTGGGGAAGCAGAGTTGTCATTCCTACCTCAATGAGGACTAGGGTCTTAGGGTCCCTCCACGAGGGTCATCCTGGCATTGTACGCATGAAGGCGCTCGCACGCAGCCATTTGTGGTGGCCTGGGTTAGATAGTGACATTGAAGCTAAGGTGCACGCATGCCACCTTTGCCAATGCTCGCGCCCCGAAATGCCACAAG
The DNA here is from genome assembly GCF_016545835.1 of Crotalus tigris. Lineage (NCBI taxonomy): Eukaryota > Metazoa > Chordata > Lepidosauria > Squamata > Viperidae > Crotalus > Crotalus tigris. The sequence continues at coordinate 264,669 of NW_024097123.1, forward strand.
CTCCTGTACATAGATGGGAGGAAACACAGTCTCCATGGTCTAGGGTGCACATTGACTACGCTGGGCCCTTTCAGGGTCAATTCTTCTTGGTCCTAGTTGACAGCCATTCAAAATGGCTTGAGGTTGTACCTGTATCTTCCACCACCGCTGCAAAGACTATTCAAGTACTGAGGGGGATTTTTGCTGCACACGGGCTTCCAGATGTCCTCGTGTCTGACAATGGCCCTCAATTCACTTCTTCCAAATTCCAAGCTTTCTTACAGGCTAACATGATTCGTCATGCCACCTCTGCACCTTTCCACCCGTCCACCAACGGTATGGCTGAACGCATGGTTTGCATCACCAAGGACGCCTTGAAGAAAATTACCTACGGAGACTGGCATCACAGGTTGGCTGACTTCCTCCTTTCTTATCGCACTACACCGTCCACTTCTACGGGGAGGAGCCCAGCTGAACTTCGTTGGGGGCGCAAACTGACTACCAAGCTTGACCGGTTGCATCCGGATAGACTGCCTTCTTCTTACACACGCCCCAGGGCACCTAGACAACTCCTTGTGGGTGCCCCGGTTTGGACTCGTAATTACGGGCCTGGTCATTCATGGGTCCCCACTTCTATATCCAGGGTCACAGGTCCTCTGTCTTACGAGGTGTCCCTGGACAACGGTCGTGTCCTGTATCGACACATCGACCAACTTCGCCCTAGACGGAACCTTCCCACTGAGACTCCTGGGTCTTTTCCAGGGGGGGAGGGGGACCCCTTTGGGCAAAGGGAAGGGCATGGGCTGCTGCCCAGTATCAATGAGGAAGCCACAAATGGCTCATCTCAAGATTCCGCGAGTGCTCCAAACAGGAATTCAAGGAGCCCAACTAGATACCAGGCATCAATGCCTACTCCAGCCAGGGAGTCACCCCGGGGGCATAATCACTACTCACCCACATCACACAGTGCTCCAGTCAGGGAGAATACCCGGGAGCATCCCAATAAACCATTTCCCGCAAGAGAGCTGGCACACACTCCTTCTAGTTGGCCCGACACTACCCCTGTCCCTAGAAGGGGGCAAACATACAGGGAGGTGGTCGAGGAACCAAATCCCGACTACAACACCTCTGACTTCACTCAGGGGACAACTGAGTTTTGGGACAGTACTGGAAACCCCACAAGCCTGGGGACAGAACGGGAACCAGGGGACAGACAACCTCCTGACAGGTCTTGGACGGACCTTGGAGGTTCTACAGAATCGCCCAACAGTGACAGTCACTTAGAGGGGCCAGAGAGCCTGCAGCAAGGCAGGACAACCAGGTTAAACAAAGAAAGAAGCCCTGGCCTGACAAGTCCAGTGGGCAAGCAAGCAGGCCAGGCATTGGAGCACAGTCCTTGGGAACCACCAAGGCAAAACAAGGGGGACAGGCACGCATCACCCCTCAGTCAAGGGGTACTTGGCAGGTACCCAGAAGTTAGGAGGTCACAGAGAGCCAGAAAATCTCCTAAGTATTTAAAAGATTTTGTAACTCTATTGTCAAAACAGAGTTAACAGAGGGAACAGAACACTTAGACTAATAGAAGCAAAAGTAATACCTGGCATTGGGTAGTATGGCACTGCACTCGAAATGGGTTATGTGTTACTATGGCATGGTTAATAGTTTTAACCCGGGGGGAAGGGGTGTTATGTCCTGAGCCTGTCCAAGCAGGCTCGGGGCATTGCAAACGGTCCCGGACAGGTGCAAGTTGCCCGGGACCAGACAGGCTGTCGCCAGTACTTGTGCGCATGCGCAAGTGCTGGCGCGCCAAAAGTTGCAGATTGACCCGGGAATGGCCTATATAAGAGGCCAAGAGTTTTGGGCATTGCCGCCGTCTTCCAACTGTAAGCTGAACTAAGAATAAAAAAAGTCTTTGAGAACTACAACTGCTTCTCGTGTCTTGCCATTTCGCGAAGGACGCAACAATTCATATTACAGCACAATTCTGAAAGGTCCCAAGGTTGTCCTCTATCACCTTTATTATTCAACCTAGCTATAGAAGTGCTTTCAGAAGCACTTAAATTCAAAAATCAGATTAACGGTAAAAATGGGAGATATGGCATTATCTTTTAAATCTATTTGCAGATGATATGATCTTGGCATTCTCAAATGCTGCTTATTCAGCCAGCTATATTAAGGAGTTAGAGGAATTGGCAGAAGTGTTAGGAATATCAGTTAATTTTTATAAATCACATTTGATATTTTTTCATACACACCCCAAAACTATTTCTTTTACAGTTTTAGGGATTCTAAGATCTTTAATCTTTACAATATTTAGTCAATTAATATTAATAAAACTATTAATATTTTTTGCAAATAGTTATGTACCAACATGGAAGGAATTAAATAAAAACATGGAAAACTAGGCTTAAAAACATTTCAATATTTTAAGACAAATTGCAGAGGGAAAAGTGAAATTCTTGCAGGCTCAGTGGTAATTTCAGAATAAGGTTTGAGATATTGGCAAAAAAAATAAATAAATAAACTGTGATTAAATAAAAGACTTCTATTTAGGCCTGAGAAAAAGGGAGGCTGGGGTATGCCCAATTTGTTAATATATTATCAAGTGGCACAATTAGGACATATAATTCCATTTATTATAGAAAATTGAACTAAACTATGGATTCAAATTGAAGCTATATTAAAGCTAGATGAGTTTATAAACCTATAGTTTTTCACCAGAAATATTTTACTAGAATAAAACAGATTGAAAGTCTTTTTACTAAAATAATGCATCGAATACTATTTTATATTATATTATATTAATTTAATTATAGCCATTAATTAAATTATATTAATAATAATTTCGATAACAGATACGTCCCCTTTCACTTCTCTGATAACATATAATGATCAGGATAATTATTATGGTTTGGAGGGTAGATGCAGCTACGGAAAAGGCACACTTCCAAGCAGTGGTGGGATTCAGCCAGTTTGCACCAGTTCGGCAGAACCAGTAGCTAATTTTTTGTTGCCCAGGCCCAGAATAGACTTCTGGAAGAGCCATCCACACAGAGAACCAGTTGTTCACATATTTGAATCCCACCACTGCTTCCAAGGTCCCACTAAGTGGCCTGATTTCAAGGAAGTGACCTGGAGCTGCATACCGTCTCTCGTACAGTGGGACAAGCAAATATTCTTAGGAAGAAGTGGTCCCAAAAATAGCCACATTCTGCACCATGTAGGTTTTTAAAGGTGATAACCAGTACCTTGAATTACATTGGGAAAGAAATTGGGAGCCAATGAAACTTGCTCAATAAAGGTGTTACATGGACAAACCCATGAGCACCCAATATTGTACATACCACTGTATACTGGACCAATTGTAACTTCTGAGTGATCTTCAAGGGCAGCCTCATGTAAAGTGCCTTGCAAAAATTCAACTAGGGTGTGATTAAAATGTGAGTGACTGTAAGCAAATCCTCCAGTTCAGGAAAAGTCATCATTGCTGCATCAGACAAATCTGTACAAAGACCTCCCCCCCCCCCAGTCATCAAGCAGAAGCTTGGTCATCAAACAGAAGGATCTCAGTCCATGAGAATGCAGCTGCATCCAAAGTCAAAGATGACAAATCATCAGACCCTGGAGGGTTAAAAACTCAAAGCTACTCTGTCTTACCAGGATTAAACTGAAGTTAGTTCATTTCTATCCAGACCCTTACAGCTTCCAAGCAGTTGGGTGGCAAGTTTAGCTGAAGTTCTGTTTTGAAACGCCTTTCACAGTCTTGTCTACCTTGTATGGAGAGAGGGCGTGTATGGAGAGTATGGATTGTTTCAGCAATATTTAGGCAAATGGGGAAAAAAATCACACCTTTTTTGCCCAGATTTTAATCATGATTGATTTTTCATTGCAACAATTTTAATGTTGCGTTTTTTAATTTTAAATATTATAACCCGTTTTTGAGGTTTTAACCACAGAATGGTAGGATATCAATTTAATAAATAAAAGTTAACTGTGGTTGCAGTCTTACATCATGGCTGTCTGATGTTCTATAGGTCAATTGGAAAATCTACTGAGGAGGGAGGAGGAGGAGGAGGAGGAGGAGGAGGAGGAGGAGGAGGAGGAGGAGGAGGAGGAGTAAGGGGGAGGAGACGGCATTAAGAATCCAATTCTAATCCTAGGAACACTGCAGTGTTTAATCCGAGACTTTTAAAAACTTACCTAATTGGATTTTTCATGTATATGCAGAATATTCCCCTATACACTGCCATGAATCTCACTATATTTAATATTCCTGAGTAAGTTTTAATTGAAATTAGTTGGCATCCTGTTAAAGACACTTGCAAATAATATGGCATCAGAAAAACAAACTGGAGATGACACACCAAACTGTTAAAATTCAAAAAGAACTGATGGTTTGGTGAATAGGGCCCTAAATGTTTTAGTAACACTTAAATAACCACCAATTTAAACACAAGTTAAATTGGCAATCAAAACACCCCCAACTGTTTTGAGCTGTCATCCTATTTATATTTTTTTAAAAAGCTTCAAGGCTTGGTATTAGTCCTGCTAAGAAATGACACACGGATGGAAGCAATGGTGCATACTCATTCATTTATTCTTCAAATATGTTACAAGTCAACTCAAACCAACTTTAATCATTATTTTTATTTTAAAATATGCTTTGCTGACTCTGAAAACATGCACAGGAGACAGGATTTTTCCCATACTCAGTTTTCATTTGCACCTTCAAGCTCACCCTTATCTATTGCCAAATTTTAATTAGTAGACCTTCTTCAGTTATTTATTCAGATTTTTTTTTTTTTTTTTTGAAACATATACTGACATTTTCTAGCTTAAAAAGCAAACCCATGATTCCGGGACAAGACACTGGAGGAAAAGGTTTTGGTCTTGCTATAAATCTTTTTTGGGTGAGATTTTTAAGGCAATTTTTTTTGGCTTTCCTTTTGCCCCTTCTATAGAAAAGAATGTGAACTGATCTTCTTTGCAGACATCTCTAGTTCATATCTATGGAGGTTATGAACTTAAGAACAGTTCTTAAACAAAAGTGCTCTCTTTTCTCTGTTTTCAATCTCCTTTCGATTAATACAATGGAAATTGTAATAACACAATACAATATAATACAATACAATACAATACATGCTTAGCACTAATGTTTTGAGAGGTGGAAAACCTCTTACTATCCACTTACTCCATATCACGCATGATTTTATATATTTCAATCATCTCATCCTTTTGTGACCTTTTTTTCAAGCTAAAATGCCCCTCACATTCTTTTTCCCTTTTAGAATGTATTTGAACCACTGATCATTATGATTACCCTCTTCTGCCTTTTTTTAAAGCTGTATTATAAGTAGTTCTCAACTTACAACCATATTTGAGAACAAAATTTCTATTGCTAAGCAAGGCAGTTGTTAAGTGAATTGCACAATTTTATGACTTTTGCCATGGTTGTTAAGCAAATCACTGCAGTTGTTTAGTAAATGAAGTAGTCATTAAGCAAATCTGGCTTCCCACATTGACTTTGCTTGTCAGAAGCCAGCTGGGAAGGTCACAAATGGCAATCACATGACCCTGGGATGTTGCAACCCCCATGAATACATGCCGGTTGCCGAGTGCCCAAATTTTGATCATGTGACTGTGGATATGCTACAACAGTCATAAGAGCAAGGACCCCATCATTTTTTTCAGTTCCATTGTGACTTTGAATGGCTACTAAATGACTGGTTTCTAAGTCAAGGACTACCTCAATAGCTTTTCCAGTGTGGTGACGGGACTGTAATTGTGGTCCAAATGTTTACCTACCACATATTTGTGTAACAATATTGCAACTGTGGCATTTTTATTTTTAGTCCTTTTCTTAATGACACCTAACATGGGATTTCCCTTTTTCAAAGCTGTCACAAACAGACACGGCAACTTCGTTGAGTTAACAACCCAGGCTTTCAAGAACTTTTAGATTAAAAACCTCTTAAAAGCTGGCAATACAGTATTCACCTTTATGGAATTCATACTGGTTGTCCTTCAGCAAAACTTGTTCCTCTCTGTGCCTAGATTTACATTCTTTGATTACCCTTTCTATTTATTTGCCTGAAACATGTTAAGCTGATCTGCCCTATTTCCCAAAGAGATCCTGGGTTACTTAAAAAAAAAGAAGAAAGATGTTATACTAGATATCTTCTAGCCTTCAGGCATGAAGCTCAGTAACTTTTTATTGAGTTAAGAGCTCTTGGGTGAATGTCATCAGGTCTCAGAGATTTGTGACAGTGTAGTCTCAAGATATCTTGGAATGTATTCTCATTGTCTCAATTTACTTTAGATGTTCCAATTTCCTTCTTAATGTAGGTAATAAAGGCTTAGGCATCCACTGTAATTTTTTTTTGTTGTTGTTCTAATGACAGACACAAAATATTCCTTCTATTTTTCCACAATCTCCCTATCTGAGTGGAACATGCCTTTCCTTCCTTTGCTGTTTAATGATCTGAGTGAGAATGTTCTGCTTCAAATGTATTTAAATAACCTTGTGTTTGCCTTTTTTATATTTTTACCATATGGCTTCCACATTATTTTTAAATATTCTTATCATTTTCATGATTTTGCAACCTTATGATCCTTTTTTGTTCTTTTTTGTTAGGACAGGTTTTCCATTTCCTGAAGGAAACCTTCTTAATGTTGACAGTTTCCTGGACCCTGCTAGAAAGCCATGCTGGGTGTCTTCCTGGATTTGGAAAACACTAGACAAATTGTGACCTGCTGGATCATCCTTTCACATATATTTACTTAGCTAAACAGAGAATGCCGGTCAAAAGCCACTGCTGAGCTCCCGCCATCAGTTGCGGTCATGTGAACTCCACAGACTTTTTCCCCTCCAAGTTTCCCAGGTTTCTCCACTAACTTGTGAGAAAGCGTCAGGGAAACCTGTAAATGAGGATCATGTGACCACGGCAGCATATTGATGGTGCTGAAGGCAACAGCACAACAGCACTGAAGTGGCAAGAATTTCCCAAAATTTCATTCCTACGAGAGTAATGGGTCCTGATATTCTGTAAGTTAGTCCATTTGAGAGAACCTTGGTTGTTGTCGTATGATGCACAGTTTTGCCCACTTAAAAGTCACAGACAGGGCAGCTTTAGTAGTATATAGATTTTAGATCAGGGCTTTTCAACCTTTTCACCCATTGTACTACTTTTAGGATATGGCAACATCCGAATACCACCAGTCGCCTAGCACAGTGTTTCCCAAACTTGACAATTTTAAGGCATGAGGACTTCAACTCCCAGAATTCCACAGCCAGCAATGCTGGCTGTGGAATTCTGGGAGTTGAAGTCCACATGCCTTAAAATTGTCAAGTTTGGGAAACACTGGCCTAGCAAGGTGTCAAAAACTTGATGACCCAAAAAAAAAAAAGGAAAAAAGTGATAAAGTACAGGTAGTCCTTGACTTACAACAGTTCGCTTAGTGACTGTTCGAAGTTACAATGGCACTGAAAAAAGTGTCCCCCAAACCACAGCCAAGCAAGACTGTGTCCGGCGGCGCTCTTCCTCCTATCCGAGGTTTCCATTGTTGTGAGCATTTCTGTTGAGGCTTGGCAGTGGGGGTGGGATGAGGGGGTGTTTGGTTTTTATTTCTCTCGTCTGCTGGGTGGTTGCAGCAGGTTTTGGTCTGGGACACTCTGACTGTCATAAATATGAATCAGTTGCCAAGCATCTGAATGTAAATCACAAGACCCTGGAGATGCTGCAACATTCCAGCTGATCGGCGCTTCTTCTGGGCTCAGCAGAAGCACCAGGATCAGTGCTGAGCTCCAGCTGGAGCCTGGCATTGATCCTGGCATTTCTGCTGAGCCCTGACAGCCCCGAAGAAGTGCCAATCAGCTGGAAAGTGGCACTGATCCTGGCGCTTCCGCTGAGCCCTGACAGCCCTGCAACTCCAGCCATCTCTCGCTCAGGCTTGTGCAGTGCTGCCACCGGTTCAGCTCATTCCCCTCCCCCACTACTACTTTTCTAAGATGGTTGCATACCACCTGCCAGGTGTCAATGTACCACAGGTGGTACCGGTACCACTGGTTGAAAAGCCCTGTTCTAGATGGCCCACAATTATTGTGATTTTAAATAGCCTCCAGGCACTACCCGTATTTCCCCGAAAATCCAGCTTTTTAAATATTTAAATGTAAAATTAGAAAACTAATAAAATATATTTTTAAAAAAATACTTTATATTATTTCCTGAAAATCCTACACTTGTCAGAACTGTGTGCTGTTTAGAACCTGTGAGTTTTTTCTGAGGATCAGCTTAAAAACTATTTTGCAGCTTTTTGATTGTATGCAGTCTGGTTCCATTACAGTTCAAGCGGAGCCCATCTCTCTTTTATAATCAACTGTCCCAAAATGTTGTCCAATAAAACGTCTAGACATATCTATCTGATATGACGATTTCATCCATGTATTAAGATCCCTCTGTTCTACCTATCCAGATGACCAATGCCACCTGATACTGTACTTAGACGGTGCATGATTTATGCAACCTTTGCCTCACTTACATATCCCTCACAACACATATGTTTTTAATGATCAAATCACCCAGGGAGAGAAAACTTCCCTCTCAAAGGATGCACAGTACAAAGGGAAATGAATCCATTACAGAAGGATTGGGTCCATCCTACAAGAACATCTCTCTTAACCTCAATGTGATGCCCTTCTTCCCCAAAATTTTCATTTGCCCTGATAGCAAAAGATATGACATGTGGGAATGCAATGCAGATACCATATACTAGAAAGTGCTTGCTTTTTTTTTTTTTTTTTTTTGGTTGTTTGAGCATCTCTAGTTTGTCCACCCCTTTATGGATTACTGCCTTGTCGTGACGAAGGGGCTCACGTAACTCAATGAAGCTATAAGCTATGCCATGCAGGGCCACCCAAGATGGACAGGTTATAGCAGAGAGTTCTGACAAAATGTGATCCACTGGAGAAGGAAATGGCAAACTACTCCAGTATCTTTGCCATGAAAACCCCATGGAGAGTACTAAAAGGCAAAAAGATATGACGCTGGAAGATGAGCCCCTCAGGTCGGAAGGTGTCCAATATGCTACTGGGGAAGAGCAGAGGGCTAGTACTAGTAGCGCCAGAAAGAATGAAGTGACTGGGCCAAAGCCGACAGGACGCTCAGCTGTGGATATATTTGGTGGTGAAAGGAAAGTCCGATGCTGTAAAGATTTTTTCTCCATAGGAACCTGGAATGTAAGATCCATGAATCAAGGAAAGCTAGACGTAGTCAAAAAAGAGATGACAACATTGAACATCTACATCTTAGGAATCAGCGAACTAAAATGGACAGGAATGGGTGAATTTAACTCAGATGACCATCAGGTATACTACTGTGGGCAAGAATCCCTCAGAAGAAATGGAGTAGCCTTCATAGTCAATAAAAGAATAGAAAAGCAATACTGGGATACAATCCCCAAAATGACAGAATGATCTCAATTCGAATCCAAGGCAAACCATTCAATATCACAATAGTCCAAATCTATGCCCCAACCACTGGTGCTGAAGAGGATGAAATTGACCGGTTCTATGAAGCCCTACAGCACCTTATAGAATTAACACCAAAAAATGATGTCCTTATCATCATGGGGGATTGGAATGCTAAGGTAGGAAGCCAAAAGATAACCGGAATAACAGGCAAGTTTGGCCTTGGAGTACAAAATGAAGCAGGGCACAGGCTAATAGAATTTTGTCAAGAGAATACGATGGTCATAACAAACACTCTTTTCCAACAACCCAAGAGACGGCTCTACACATGGACATCACCAGACATCAACATAGAAATCAGATTGACTATGTGCTCTGCAGCCAAAGATGGAGAAGCTCTATACAGTCAGTAAAAACAAGACCAGGAGCTGACTGTGGCTCAGATCATGAGCTTCTCGTTGCAAAATTTAGGCTTAAATTGAAAAAAGTAGGGAAAAGCACTAGGCCACTCAGGTATGAACTAAATCATATTCCTGATGAATATACAGTAGAGGTGACAAATAGATTTAAGGAATTAGATCTGATAGACAGAGTGCCTGAAGAACTATGGATGGAAGTTCGCAACATTGTACAAGAGGTAGCAACTAAAACCATCCCAAAGAAAAAGAAATGCAAGAAAGCAAAATGGCTGTCTGAGGAAGCTTTGCAAATAGCTGAGGAAAGAAGGGAAGCGAAAGGCAAAGGAGAAAGAGAAAGATACACCCAATTGAATGCAGAATTCCAGAGAGTAGCTAGAAGAGATAAGAATGCCTTCTTAAATGAACAGTGCAAAGAAATAGAAGAAAACAACAGAATAGGGAGGACCAGAGATCTCTTCAAGAAAATTGGAGATATGAAGGGAACGTTTCATGCAAAGATGGGCATGATAAAGGACCAAAATAGCAGAGACCTAACAGAGGCAGAAGAGATTAAGAAGAGATGGCAAAACTACACAGAAGAACTATACAAGAATGAGCTTAACATCCCAGATAACCACAATGAGATGGTCACTGACCTCGAACCAGACATCCTAGAATGTGAAGTGAAATGGGCCTTAGAAAATCTGAGCAACAACAAAGCTAGTGGAGGTGACAGTATTCCAGCTGAGCTATTCAAAATCTTAAAAGACGATGCAGTAAAAGTGCTACACTCAATTTGCCAGCAAATTTGGAAAACTCAGCAGTGGCCACAGGATTGGAAAAGGTCAGTTTACATTCCAATTCCAAAGAAAGGCAATGCCAAAGAATGTTCAAACTATCGCACCATTGCACTCATTTCACATGCTAGTAAAGTTATGCTTAAAATCCTACAAGCTAGACTCCAGCAGTATGTAGATCGAGAACTACCAGAAGTACAGGCAGGATTTCGAAGAGGCAGAGGAACTAGAGGTCAAATTGCCAACATATGCTGGATTATGGAGAAAGCTAGGGAGTTCCAGAAAAACATCTACTTCTGCTTCATTGACCATGCAAAAGCCTTTGATTGTGTGGATCACAACAAATTGTGGCAAGTTCTTAAAGAGATGGGAGTACCAGACCATCTCATTTGTCTCTTGAGAAACCTATATGTGGGTCAAGAAGCAACAGTGAGAACCGGACACGGAACCACTGATTGGTTCAAAATTGGAAAAGGAGTCCGGCAAAGCTGTATACTGTCGCCCTGCCTATTTAACTTATATGCAGAGCACATCATGAGAAAGGCAGAGCTAGATGAATCAAAAGTTGGAATTAAGATTGCCGGGAGAAATATCAACAACCTAAGATATGCAGATGATACCACTCTAATGGCAGAAAGTGAAGAGGAACTAAAGAGCCTCTTGATGCGGGTGAAGAAGGAGAGTGCAAAAGTTGGCTTGAAACTCAACATTAAGAAAACCAAAATCATGGCATCCGGCCCTCTCAATTCCTGGCAAATAGATGGGGAAGAAATGGAGGTAGTGACAGATTTTATTTTTCTGGGCTCAAAGATCACCTCAGATGGGGACTGCAGCCAAGAAATTAAAAGACGCTTGCTCCTGGGGAGGAAAGCTATGGCAAATCTAGACAGCATTCTAAAAAGCAGAGACATCACCCTGCCAACAAAAGTGCGTATAGTCCAGGCCATGGTTTTCCCAGTTGCAATGTATGGCTGTGAAAGTTGGACCATAAGAAAGGCTGAGCGCAAAAGAATTGAGGCCTTTGAATTATGGTGCTGGAGAAGACTCCTATGAGTCTCTTGGACTGCAAGGCATTCAAACCGGTCAGTCCTAGAAGAGATCAACCCTGACTGCTCTTTAGAAGGCCAGATCCTGAAGTTGAAACTCAAATACTTTGGCCACCTAATGAGAAGGAAAGACTCACTGGAAAAGGGCCTAATGCTGGGAAAGATTGAGGGCAATAGAAGAAAGGGACGACAGAGAATGAGGTGGCTGGATGGAGTCACTGAAGCAGTAGGTGTGAACTTAAATGGACTCCAAAAGATGGTAGAGGACAGAAAGACCTGGAGGAACGTTGTCCATGGGGTCGTGATGGGTCGGACACGACTTCGCAATTAACAACAACAACAAAATTTGTCCACCTTGGTTTCAAAGGAATTAACGTCCTTTCTGAAAACTTTGCGTGCGCGCACACACACACACACACACACACACAGAGAGAGAGAGAGAGAGAGAGAGAGAGAGAGAGATTACACCTAACAAGCATATTTGACATTATGCAATAAACTGGAAAGCACAGTGAATTTCTTCTTTTATGGTTATTTTTTATAAGATTATATTATTGTACTTTTTTTAAATGGACCTGTCAACGCTGCTAATATTGAATATTCTTGCTTTGACAAAATATGCAGAACTGTCTGGTACTTTTAGAGTTAATTCAGATGACAGAGAAAAGGGAGGGGAAATGACAAAAGCCAGAGAAAAGGAACAGAAGTGAATCTCTGCCCTCTGGGCTAATTGGAAGATGTGACTTGTGACTGCAAGAGAAGGGAGGGGTTTAGCAAGAAAAGTTAGATGCCAGCAAGAGGAATTCAGATTCTGGCATAAACCTCCATGATGTGCCATCAATTTGTAACACTGGTAATAAAGGCTTTAAGATAAACATGCCTGGAAGTTCTTTGAAGTGTTTCATTAGTCGGAACCATGACAGGACCAATCTGACCTAAAAATGCTGTAGATCTATTAGGAAACAGAATTAGGTGTTTCTACGTGTCTTCACTAAGTATCTAAATTCACCTTGAGATATCTTATAGAGATGGGTGAAAAGTGTGTTCTTCACCAGATTTTCCTGTCTTACTCACTTCCCATATAAAATATCCCTTGATCCTATTTACTGACTCCGGTCACAAACTTCCAAACTGCCACTCTTCTCCTTTGATTCTTGGCATAATTGGAAACTACAACTAATCCACAGCACAGTACATAATTCTTAAGATAAGCACATAGGACACCAAGAAAAATGGGGCTTCATTTCATTATACAGTAACAATTTAAAGACCGTATTTCATTTTGTAAAGTCTCGGTATACTTTAGAACAGAGTTTCTTACCTCTACTCTTTTATGAGTTATTTTGTCACTAAGTATCAAATTAAATGTCACGTATATAGTTATGAAGCTTGCCTTTGCATGACTCCTGTTTTGCTTGGCACAAAGGGGGGGAATCTAGCTATACTTGTGATCATGGGATGTGAGAAAGAAGTAAAAACGTCTTTCTCCCTAACATAGTACAATTCAAGTTCCCCCTCCCCAACGACTATATACATGTACAACTTGTGTGTGTGTGTGTGTGTGTCCCAAAACCAAGAATGACACTTTGCAATTTTTCCAAGCTGACTTCTTTATCGTTTCAAACCTATAGACAAAATCTTGCAACTAACACTAAAATAAGATGTGACTTGTCACTGCCTTCCCTTGACAGCTGATGGGTTTTTTTTGCTCTTTGTGTTTTTTGCTTTCTAGTGTCTTGTCCTAGGATTTCCACTGATCATCTTCATCTAAGAACTAACCAGGCCTGACTCCACTGAGCTTTTTCAAGATAAAAAAGACCAAGCTAAGCTCTGTCACCTACTTTGAGTGCAAAAAAGCTGCAGTAGAAATGCATTTACCTGTGCAGTTATATCAGGTTGTAAATACATTGATGGAGGTCTGATAGTTCCAGTAAGCATTTCTATTTCTAGTTTTAATATTTTTTATTTTTAAATAAATAATTTTAAAATTTCTATATTTAACAGTGAAAATTTACAGCACTGTATATGAAACAATAATTGGAAACTACTTTTATTCAACATCATTCTTTTAGGTCAGCAAATATCTATTAGAGTTTTACTAGAAACTAATTTTCCAAATAAATATTATTTTCCATTGATAAATATGCGTATGTTATTATATTGGCCAATATGTCAATGTGTGGGATTCGGCTTGAGATAAACTTTACTTTATTGCTTCTTGTGAAGTGTTTTTAAATAAAACCTCACAACTTTAGAAAAACAGATCATGACAGTTGATCTGTGCTTTGATCACCAAATTAATACAATCACAACGAACTTTTTGCTTCCACTCGATCCAGAATGAAACAGCCAAGAAGTTGCTATCATGGGTGTTCTGGTTTTTGTATTTTCTTCCCACAGCTGTGTTTTTACTGCAATATACAAGGTTTTAGAAAAGTGTAGAATGACATGCCACATAATAACACTATTGTAAAAAGAAGAAAATCTCCACCTACATTCACTAAAAGTAACATTTCAGTTACAAATATAGACAGGAATAAAATTATATGCCGTGTCAAAACATATTATTTCCAGGGCTCTTTGTCTCCTTAGTCAATCTTTTTTTTAAAAAAAACGAACCTTTGAGGATACACAGTTATCAGGAAGGCTTCAGGATGCCTGGCCTGGCCATCATATCATGATCATCAATGCTGGCTCAAGAGAATATGGCAGCCCAGGACACACTGACAAATATTCACATTAACACACATTCCCACCAATGTGAAGCTTTGCCTGTTTTGCCTTTGTTTTCAAATGGATGAATAGCATTTTCATTTGGCTCTTAAAACTTTGGTGCCAATACCTGATAATCATAATTTATATCCTCCTTAAACAATCATATTGTCCACCCTCAGGTCTTCAGCTCTGGGGCTGATCTACTCTGCAGCACAATACTGTTCCCCTCTATAGCTTAACAGCTGCCATACGGGCAAGTTAGACGCCAGACTCAACAATACCATAAAGATGTATTAAAACCACTCTGACTTGTTGGCTTCCTGTTCTGAGCCGTATAAGCACTGCCAGCTTTCCCAAGGCAAGATGCACTAGTGAGAGAATACAGAACAATTATATAAACAAATCAGTCCTACAGATGCATGCCCGTCTTCCTCATTTATCAGCCAGAAGACTCAAATCCAGGAAACCCCCAACCGGCACTTGCACAACATCTGCCCAACAACTTTAACATCGATTCCCAATGGAAAGGCCAAATGGGTTGCTGAATGCCCAGACATAGGAAGACATATAAATGACAGCATAAAAAAAGATGCCAGGCTATTCACACCAGCAATGGACAATCTTGAATAAGATTTGCACTTCACACATTTGCCGGGACTCTCTGTATAAATGGGGCATAGTATCCTTTCCTCAGTGTGACTGCAGAGTCAAACTGTAGATCACCTCATGACTGGCTGTGAGCTGAGGGATATACCAGTCCAGAAGTTTTTAATATAACGATATCATGCTGAGAGGGCCTAGACATTGATATTTGAACATAGATTTTTTTAACATTAGTATTTTATTGTGTTTTTCTAATCTAAGTGAAATGTTAATATATATTGCTAGTCCATGTATGATATGCCATACACTAAATAAATAAATTGTCCAAAATAATCAAGAAAGCCAGTTACTATCAGATTTTTTGCCTTTGCTTTTTCTTTTCCTACTTAACACATGTGAAACTTCAAGACAGAGATAAAAGAGAAACAAAACATAGTGACTTAGGCCAGGGGTCCTCAACCTCCGGGCCATAGCCTAATACTGGGCCTTGATCCCTTTGGAACCAGGCCACGGAAGTGGCAGGTGAGTGTGCATTGGTGTGCATCCCCACTTGTGTGAGCAGCAGACAAGCATGTGCGCTGCATTTGCATGAGCAGCAAGCACGCATGCCCGCCAGTCATGAAAATGGAGCTGCGCACACATGCGTGCTTGCCTGCCACTCACGCGGAACCATCTCCCTTCCCCCCCAACCAGGTGCAAAGCCAGAAAGGTTGGGGAACTCTGACTTAGGTGATAGTTTTCACTAAGGATTTTTGAGATTTTTTTAAAGCAAATAACTTATACATTTGAGGAAACATGAGGTCAGGAAGTCCTATGATTTTTATTTGGTTTTTGGAATGAGTGGCATGTTCATAATATGTTTAATATAAAATAGATTTTAAGTAGTGGGCATTTTCATTGTTTTATCACCCTCCCCATTTAGCTCTCTTTTCCTCATAGTTTTGATTGTCAGTAAAAATACCGTATATGCCAGCGTATAAGGCGACTTCCACGAGCGCTAAAATCGACGCCAAAGATGGGGGTCGTCTTATACGCCGAGTCGTCTTATACGCCGGATATACTGGTAGTTTCCGGCATATAAGATGACGTTCTAGGAATGTGGCTCGGCGATAAAGATGGGGGTCGTCTTGTATGCCGGGTCACCTTGTACACCAGCATATACAGTACATTTCATATGACAATACTGCCATTTAATCTTTGCCAGAAAGCTCTCTTTAGTCTCACATATATTTACTCGCTCACAAGTTTTCTCAGGACAAAGGTACAAGAAGTCCTCTCTTAGTGACCATAATTGAGACCAGCAAATCGTCACATGATCACAACTTATGACTTTACTTCTGCCTTCTCTACTATCTCTGCTTGTCTCAAGCCAATTGTGAAGCACACAAATAGCCAATCACATGACGTGGAATGCCTCAATGGTTGCAAATGCATGCTGGTTGCAAAGCGCCTGATTGGCTATTCAGTGACTGTGGGATGCTGCAATAGTCATAAATGAGAGGATTTGTCACAAAGCTATTTTGTTTACACCATTGTATCTTCAAGTAGTCTGTTATTAAATGTGTCAGTTGGCAATCGAGGACTACCGGTATTGGGTTGAAAAACTGACAGAAAGACAAAAGAACTGAAATGTTGTGGAGACAAAAGCATTTAAAAAAAAAGTGATTAAAAATGCAGACCTGCAGAAAGTCACCTTTTTTCAAAATCTAATGAACAGAAAATAACTACTTATATGTTTCTTTTATTGATTAATTGATTTATTAAATTTGTTTGCCCCCTATCTCACCATGCGGCAATGCTAGGTAGCTATATTTATATATTTATTACATATATTTATATTTACATTAGATATTTTATAGGTTTCCTATTATATTCAGTTCCTAGGGAAACATAACATACTGAGAGAAATCTACAAATCAAGCTGTGTACCAAAAATACCAAAAAATAGGATCTGTATTGTAATCTTCATGAAGATGTGTATCATTTTTCCAATAATCCTTGATTCTTGTTCAGGCTTCAGGGCTAAAATAAGAAAGCTGAAGACACTGCAGAACTATTTCCTTATGAGTGAAAATCCTTTCTTGCTTTATCTTCCAAATCACATACAAAAAAAGTCCTTCAGACTTGATAATCTCATTCCCCACAGTGCTATCCTTCCTAACCTAAATATTTTTTTAATTTGATATTCCAGTGGGTCCAACTGGAAAGAATGCAATCCTATATAACGCTGGATGTTGTTTATTAAATAAGAGTGACACTTTTTCCATAAGCATTTGAGACTTGTTAACTATTACCCTTGGAAGTAATTTTCAGCTACAGAAGCTCCTTTTTCAACATTATCTTCTGACCTTAAGCAATGGTGAAGTGATTAGTAGGGATAAAATCAGTAATGACTCCTTTTTTCTCTCTCTTTCCTTTCTAAAACTAATTTTGATTGTGTACCTGTACAACTATACAGCTGTGAATAATCACACAATTCATTTTTTATTCATTTTTAAGAATTACAGTCTTTAGAACTTAGTAAATAACATGTTGTCTTGGTTCACATATTTAACATTAACTTCTTCAGTATAAGTCTATTCAGTAGTGCACAATCCAGTATTTTTTTCCCTGATCTTTCTTTCTTCCCCATATTTTTCCCATTTTCCCCTCATTACACAATTACAATTCTTGGTACTATTGATGTATACAGAGTTAGATGTAAACAACTTCATATTTTACTGATATTATACAAATAACAATAATATTAATTCATTAATCAATATCCTGTTTTTTGTGCTCTTGTTGAGGTTTAATTTCCCACCAATATTTAAAGTATCTTTGTCAGTTATGATTTTCTCAATATTAATTACATTTATATAGCTAAAAATTTTATTCATACCAATTGTCCTCTTATTTTCATATTTCCCATATCAAAAGAAGAGGAAAAATGCTATTTTAATTCTAAATCATACCTTTCATTATACAAGTCTAATTATATCTAAGGGTCATCTGTTATTTTTAACCATATTCAAATAGGAACTTAAACATATGATGCCCCCTCTAATACAGGGCTTTTCAACCTTTTCACCAATTGCACCACTTTTAGGATATGGCAATATCCGAGTATCACCAGTCGCCTAGCAAGGTGTCAAAAACTTGATGACCCCCCCCAAAAGGAAAAAAGTGATAAAGTACAGGTAGTCCTCGACTTACAACAGTTCGCTTAGTGACTATTTGAAGTTACAATGGCACTGAAAAAAGTGCCCCCCAAGCCACAGCCGAGCAAGACACTTGCCTGCCCGCCCAGTGGCACTCTTCCTCCTGTCCGAGGTTTTCATTGTTGTGAGCATTTCTGTTGAGGATTGGCAGCAGGGGTGGGGTGTGTTTGGTTTTTATTCCCCTCATCTGCTGGGTGATTGCAGCAGGTTTTGGTCACTTCACATGACCCTGGGACACTATGACCATCATAAATATGAATCAGTTGCCAAGCATCTGAATGTAAATCACAAGACCCTGGAGATACTGCAACATTCCAGCTGATTGGTGCTTCTTCAGGGCTCAGCAGAAGCACCAGGATCAGCTGGAGCCTGGCACTGATCCTGGTGCTTCCGCTGAGCCCTGACAGCCCTGCAGCTCCAACCATCTCTCGCTCAAGCTTGTGCGGTGCTGCCGCCGGTTCAGCTCATTCCCCTCCCCCACTACCACTTTTCTAGGATGGTCGCATACCACCTGCCAGGTGCCAATGTACCACAGGTGGTACCCGTACCACTGGTTGAAAAGCCCTGCTCTAATAGGTCAAATCTTCTATTTTTTAACTCTCACTTTCTTTCTTTGCCAAGTAGTTTTCCAAGCCAAGCCAATTAAATCACCCAGGAATTTTCTTTCTATTTTTATGAAAGTTGCTTAGCATGAGGAAGACAGTTTAGGTAGGGTATTTTTGAGTGGGAATTCCGCCCATTTATGTTCCTTAAGAAACTCCCACCTTCCTTCTCCCTCAATTTCTCCCCTTATCTTTTGTCTCCCAAATTATAACATTTCCCCTGATAGCTCTGTTCCATTCTCCAAAATCTTCTTCCTTATCATCAGGTGCGTCTTGCAAGCTTAAAGGGTAAAGGGTGTTTTGCAATTTCATTGTTATAGGTAAGTCTTGTAGTATTTTATTTATGTATGGTAGTTTATATTTCTTTTCTTTCATCTCTTCTGTCTCTAGATCCATTTCCTCTGCTTCATATTCTGATCTCTGCTTTATTTGTTCATACTTTGTAGTCATTGTCTGGGAATTTTCTAGTTGTAGATTTAATTTGGAAATTTGCTCATTTATATTATCTAAATTATTTTTAGTCTCATTTTTCAGGAAATTCAGTTGTAAAATAATAAA
Organism: Crotalus tigris; assembly: GCF_016545835.1. NCBI lineage: Eukaryota > Metazoa > Chordata > Lepidosauria > Squamata > Viperidae > Crotalus > Crotalus tigris. The sequence continues at coordinate 284,033 of NW_024097123.1, forward strand.
GAAAGGATCAATATTCTCACCCAGTTCCAAACATGCTGTTTACGATGTGTTAATTGGTGTTTTTCTTCTTCAGTAGTCAGCAGCTAATCGTTGGCCATAGGAAAGTAACTGTCAGCTGTCCTCTGCCAGCTGCTGATAAACTCCAAACACAGAAGGAACAGGTGACCAGCAAACTTTAATGCAAAAGAAAAATCAGCACTGTGAGTGAATTGCTCCCAGTGCTTTACATAGTTGTGCTCCACCCACCAAGCCAGTATCCGGTCCGTATAGATAATAGGCGTAGTGCACCATCTTCCCCCTCCCCAGACACACCCACGGAACCTCTGCCGTCCCAGCCATTTGTTCTGATAATGAGGCAGCTGGAGGAAGGGAGACTAGCCAAGGTAAGGCACAATCCCTCCCTCATCCTGCTTATCTAGTCCCTTGTCCAGCTGGTAGGAGAGTGTTCCTGGCTTCTGTCTCCTCTGAGGACGGCACCTGTGGCGTCTGGCTGCATGCTCCCCATCTCCCGGCCCATGGCAAGCCCAGAGGATTGACAGTAGCCAGTCTTTCCCCTGCCAGTTTGGAGGACTTTGCTCGGATTGAACAGAAATACCGTTTCTTGTCTTGATTGACAAGAAACCCCTCCTTCTTCATTGACTTTAGGTGCTTTTTAGAGCCACTAGCATGGCAAAATCAGGCACAGAAGGCAGTGTCCTGCCTTCCTGCATCTATCTCACCATGACGCAAAACTGGAAGTCACACAATCATTATTTTTAACTCTGCCTTTATACATAGCTGCCAAAACATGCTAGCAGTTAAAACAAAGCAAAATGAAACTAACAGCCTAACACAGCCATATAATGGCACAGAATAGAAGCTAAAACAATGAACTCATAAAGCATTATCAGACATTTGATTTCCTAGAGAAGAAAGCTAACTTGAAAGGCAGCTGCATCAGCATTGTTGAGTTCTGACCCAAAAAATAAGACATGTACAGGTAGTCCTCAACTTATAACAGTTCATTTAATGACCGTTTGAAGTTACAACGGCATTGAAAAAAGTGACTTACAGCTGTTTTTCACACTTATGACAGTTGCATGGTCACATAATCAAAATTCAGACCCTTGGCAACTGACTTATATTTATGACGGTTGCAGTGTGCTAGGGTCCCCTTTTGCCACTTTCTGACAAGCAAAGTTAATGGGGAAGCCAGATTCACTTAACAACCATGTTCCTAACTTAACAACTGCAGCGATTCACTTAACAACTGTGGCAAGCAAGGTCGCAAAACAGAACAAAAATCACTGAACAAGTGTCTCACTTAGCCACAGAAATTTTGGGTTCAATTTTGGTCGTAGCTTTCCAATTCTACTTATGTCTTCATAATGAGAAAAGCAGGCATTGGTGTGTAGTATAAAGATGGCGATGATGGGCTGAATTTATTAATATTTGCTCATTGAGCAGTAATTATGCTCACTGATTGTAGGGACAATGGGCACAGCAATTCTGTGGAAAAGAATCCAAAGCAAATCCAAACCTGGATGAGAAACAGAGGTAGATCATCTCTACTTTTCTAACAGTATATTCCCTGATTTTTAGAGCTGCTTTTGCTTGTCAAAAATTTATAACCAATTCCCTCTCCCTACCCCAATATGTGAATATTCATATTCAACCTAAAGAAGCTGCCTTCAACTGGTTCTCATGTCAGTTACTCCTAGATCATGCATAGGAGTATATATAATTCCTGCTGGTATCTCATTTTAATCCCAAAGCCATAAAAACCTCAACCACATTGAACTCATTGGTCAAGAATCAAAAAAGCATGCAGTTCTTTCTATATTCCCAAGAGCTTTTGGTTTCTCAAACAAGAGGCCATTATATCTTAAGTCATCCTGTTTCGGAACTAAGGAAATCCACGGTTCTGCCCTAATGAATAATGAAAAGTAATGTTTTGCATATAGCAGAAAGAAGAGGAAAACAGCAAAAACTCCTCAGTAACTTTAAGTTGTAAAACAGATATTTTAACTTATCCGTTGCATATATAGTTTTAAAATATTACTTCATTTATTTATAAATGAGTGCCAAGTTCTAAAAAGTAGGTTTAAAGAAAAAAAGATATATATGTTCCATTTGTTTGCTTGGATCATATTTTTTCCCCCTGTCTGTTGTACCTATAAAAAAAAAACCTGGAGTTTCTTCCTCTGAATTTTGCAATTCAATACTGCAGAATTTTTTGACCTACTACAAATGATAGAAGACATAATTGTACCACATCTGTAAGATACCACACTGGACAAGAATACCGTACTAGAGTCAGCTGAACCTGGAATAATTTTTTTTTCTCTCTAAATTTTTAAGGGATGCCATTGAAGCAGACTCAAACAAATTCAAGGATTCTCTTTGTATTACCCCTCATGGAGTGCCTGCTTCTCTAACCCACAAGTTAGAATGTTTAACAACTTCTAGATTTTGCCTTTTATTATTATAAGCTACCCAAGGATGCAACATAAATTTTAAAAGGGTGGGGTTTCAATTGCATGGCTGTAGCTTCCATCATGACTTTTTTTGATTCCCATTGAAGCTTCCCTAACACGAATTGCAAAATACAACTATCAGCCAATAGTTTGCAAATGCCTTAAGACGAGATAGGCTTGAACAGGAAGTAATTGCAAGTCTTGTAAAGCAGAAGGTTGTGCAAGTAGTCCTCCACTTACAACAGCTAAAGTTACAACAATGAAAAGAGTGACAGTCCTTGTACTTATAAACATTGTAGCACCCCTAAGGTCATATGATCACCATTTGCAATCTTCCCAGGGGGAATTCCAATAAGCAAATGAATGGAGCAAACCAGAGTTGCTTAACAATAAAACCAAATTTGTTAACTCACAGTGAATGAGATTTTAAAAAGTCATAAAAATTGGACGTGGCTCATGTATTTCTTAATGACAGAACTTCAGGTCCCAATTGCGGTTGTATGTAGCAAATGATTTTAAAAATAAACTGGATATGACTGGATAATCAATCTCTCATGATTTGAGACCAGGAACTTCCAAGAAGAAAGCGATGAAGTCATAGCCCATTTCTTTCCATGATAAATGTGGCAACTCTTGGAGATACTATGCTCCGGCTCCAAAGGGTCTACAAAGCTGGAACCTGATCCTCACAAACATCCCTTCACATCATGTTCCTGGGTGATTCCAGCTTCTGTAGCTGAGGATTCCAAATTGTAGATTCCAACTTCTCCTGTAGTAGTTTCCATTTCAACCAAGTAGTTTTAAGTAGAAAGTGTTTACTTCACTTGGCTTGCTGCTCCTTCTCCTAAACAAATTGAAGGGAAATCAGCCAATTGTCCTGAATCCAAGAAGGAACCCAGAGCTATGGTCATAAAGATTTAAGAACTGCTTCTCTTGATTTTTTTTTCCAATTTAGAGAGGGGATATATTGAACCCAGTGGAGTTGCTTTAAGGCTAGAGGGTGGATGGACAGCATATTCTGGCTTCTTCCATCAGCCAGGGGATCAAGGACATGGAATTGCTATTTAAGAACTCTGGCAAGAGAAGACTGGTTTGGCCCAAACTAATATAAATGTCAACATAGGGCTCATCAATTTATTCTGGCTTTGAAGAACTGATTTTCCTTCTTTTCTGTTCTTTTCCATTCCACATTTCTTACATATCTTCTCTTTTAAAGCTGTAAACCCAAGGACAACGGTTTCTTATATTGAAACAAGTTGATTTCAGAAAGGACAGAGGTACAGATAAAATACAGATCACAGGTATAGATAAAATACAAATATGAATACTAATAATATTGTATTAAAAGATACATGGAAGAAAATTACTAGAAAAAAAAGGAACCCAATTTACACAATATTCAAGAACAAAAGCAGTTCTGTCTCAGACTCTTATAGTGAAATCTCATAAGACTGATTGATTGATTAATTGATTAATTGTAAAGGCATGCTGAAAAGTTCAAGGGGATTATTATGGTGTAGGCTTTTTGTTTTGGTTGCTGTGGAGATATCAGGATATGAGAGGTAAATATCCCATATACCGCTTGTAGATCATTAGCGTTAAAACACTGAGCCTTCCCACCATTATCAGTCTTCTACTGTTTACTGCTAGTCTTCACCAAAGTAAAGTTTTTTGAAGTCCTCCGAGTACCTCAGCATTAATCCTCCAGAGAGATGTAATCTATGCATAACAACACTTAAATCAGCATGACATTTACAACACATATTAAGTGGTTTGTTATTTATTTCAAGACTTTAATTGGCACAATATATTAGCAGTGTTGTTGCCATTCCACTTAACAGCTTCTTTTCCCAGTTTGCAATAGTTGGACCATCTTTTCTCTCTTTAAGAATCTTCTATTTTTTCACTTTTGTTGCTATCCCGAGGGGGGAAATTCATTAAAGTATTATGAAGCAAACAGCATAATTATACATACCAATTTCTGCCAATGAGCAACATGTACAGAAATGTAGATACTGGTAACAATCACACATATACTGTATACATTCACATACACACTTAAACTAACCCATTTTACTTAGATTTTGTCTTTTATTGCAACACAAATTTTGAAAAGCATTTTGTCTAAAGCTAGGCGAAAGGCCAATAATTAACCCATAGAGGTTATACAGAACCGCCGTTGTCATCACGTTGAATCTGCAGTTGTCTTATATGCCAAGCATTCATTGTTCAGATTTCAATTTGCATTGAGGCTGCACCTGATATCTGTTAAATACACCTCTCTTCTTTCATTTGAAAGAAAATCTCACTTTTTACAAGACTAGCAAAAACAATAATATATTCACTACATTATAACCAAGATACAAACCAGAGATAAAAAGACAAGCAAGGAAGGAGATGTCACACAAAGAGGATGGTGAAAATAAATTCTGCTCCAGAAAGACAAGGAGTAGTAAAAAAAAAAGAACACTCCTCCCCACCATCATTTACAGCTAAATTCTTCCCCCAAAACTATATTCTAAATCAGGGATCTTCAAACTTGGCCCTTTTATGACTTGTGGACTTCAACTCCCAGAATTCCTCAGCCAGGCATGCCTGGCTGAGGAATTCTGGGAATTGAAATCCACAAGTCATAAAAGGGCCAAGTTTGAAGACCCCTGATTTAGATCAGGAGTGTCTAACCTTGGCAGCTTTAAGACCTGTAGACTTCAACTCCAGAATTCCTCAGACAGCATATCTGGCTGAGGAATTCTGAGAGTTGAAGTCCACCGGTCTTAAAGTTGCCAAGGTTGGATAGCATCCCTGTTCTAGATATACCCTCTTAAGGAAGTAAGAACAATGGAACACTTTTGTGGTCATAACCAGTTTGAAAGTTTCCCCCTTTTCTTCACTTGCACCACTTGTACAGAAAGAGAAAAGGCAAACCTCTTAGCTTTTACTTGTGCTGCTACAGATAGGAATGAACTCCGATGGAATAAAGCACAACAAGAAAAGAACATTTTAAGAAGCAGAAATTGCATATTTCAAGGCTTAATTTGGCAAGTCTTTAGGAGATTAAAAAAAAATGTTGCTAGGGCCTGCTCAAGGCACATTTCCCTAATCACCACCACCCAATACACAATGACATTTAGCTGCCACACATTTTTCAATTTACTGGGGGAGGTTTTTTTTGGTTTTTGCTTCTCTGAGCTTTTCAGTTTTATTGGCTGTTGCTTTAATATTTTGTTTTGTTTAATAACCAAACTTTTTTTTAAAAAAAAAAAGCATAACATGTTTTGTACACTTAATCATTAGGCTGTGATCCAAATAGGACAGCAGCAGCAGCAACAACAACAAAGCAACAAATTCACTGTAAGAATGTTTCCTGTTAATTTTAAAAAAATCAATCAGTGACTTCCAAAGAATAAATGTTATTGACTTTCAGTAGCATTATGTAGATAAATCTTATTGCTTTATCTGATGGCATCATACCTTGTATGGAGACTTTATCCCCTCAAACAACACTTTGGATTACTAAAAAGTACTATAAAATGTCAGGTAACATTCCAGATAGTCCAGTGATCCAGGAAACAAGAATGAGAAAAACAAATGTTTGTGTGTTTTTCATTTGGAAAGTAAAAGAGAGTGGTTCCCATGGAATTGAAAATATTCTTTATCACTCTATCTATGCTACAGTAATCAGTTCATCTCTGTGTGTCATATGTAAAACCAATCATTGCCTATGGGTAATTTTCAGTATCTGTACTTACTTCATATATTTCATGCAACCATGACTTCTTTTTTACTTTTCTACCCCTGCCCCAGTACTATAAACATATAGTTAATAGCCTTCTCTAAGTACAATAGAATGTGCACTGCTGAAGTGCATATTATCCACAGAAGCCTATTCTACAATAAATGTTTTAGACTTCAGAATACTACAAGGTCCTTGATGCTTTTATTTTTTACAAAGCTACCCTTTACTAAAGAGTGATTCACTGTATCTCTATACATTATGAATAATAAAACCAATGCTGTAGAGAGTAAATCCTTTCAATATGTGTACAATCACTCATACAAAAGGCATACACAAACATACACATAGCACATTTTGTTCCTGCTATTGTACCACAGTGATATAACTAAGATTCACATAATTTTGTGGTTGGAATAAGGTATTTTTAGACATGTATTCTCTTTCTCTTTCAATCTCTTTCTTGTAACCACCCAAAAGCTGCAGTATGAACAGTTTGCCAAGAATGTGACATACACCTACCCTCTCATTTAAAGCTGCTTGTCATTTCGGTTTTTAAAAATAAAATCCAGCTCAAAATAATTTGGATCCGAGAACAACCAATACAAGCGATATTTTGCCATTCTGGTTTAAGCTTTGCACATTCCTATGTTGTTCTTGTTTCCACTGTAGCAAATGCTATCCTTTGGGAAGTCTTTGGGAAACTGGATGGTTCCCAGTTTTTTTTATTTGTTTGACAGTTGTTTATAGCCATTTTGCTCTATGATTGCTACTACCTATACTTTACTTTTAAAAAAGTTTGTGGAATAAAAAAGAGAAACCTACAGGTAATCTTGCGTACCCCACCATCATTCCATCAATCACATATCTCCAAAACAATTAAAAAAGCTAAATGGGGGGATAAGAGAAAAAGTATTTGCCATTATTTATAATCATATTTTTGGAAACAAACCTTGCAGCTCTGACTTAAGTGATTTGGTATTTTTCAGCCAAATCCAAATTTCAAACTATTTAAAAAAAAAAAAAAAACCTCCTATCACCTACTTTCTTAAAAATCATTGATTCAGTTGGATTAATTTTGAGCCTTCAGATTTTTTTTTCTTTTATATAACTGATTTCTCTCAACTATCCGATATTTTAAAAAAAGCAAATGTAGAGTAACACAAAAATAAACCTATAGATTGATGCCTGATTCAGAGAACTTAGGAGTTTCTTTGGAACCAAGCATACTGAAGATTATGTTGTGCTAAGAGAAGAACTCTATTCCCACACTGAAACAGATAATTGCATCAGGAAGACTAATGCACACTTGACAAAAAGCTGACTATATTAGCCTCCTTCTCCCTCCAAAATGTATAGTCTAGACCAGAGGTAGGCAACCTTGGCTTTTTTATGACTCGCGGACTTCAACTCCCAGAATTCCAAAGAGCAAAATGGTTTGGCTGTGCTATGAGCAGCTATGGCAAACACTGCAAATCCACCCATTTTCCTTTGTGTTTACATTCAGTTCTTTTGGATTGCAGCCTAACATCTCCTGCTTGCCTCCCATTTTATCCACTAAAAGTATAATAATATTTCGCTGTATATTCTGAACTTCAGGCTTAGTCTCTTTGTATCAGTGGTGATATGCCACTGATGACCATTTTTTTTGAGGAAAGATTCATTGGCCCATAAAGTACAAAGGCTCCCTGACTAATATTTTCTAACCTCGTTACATCACTGTATAGACCTGCAATAGATGGACAGTCAAACTATCATACCACCAAAACACTAGTGATAAAAACACTATATGTGTAGACCAGTGGTTCTCAACCTGTGGATCGGGACCCCATTTGGGGTCTAACGACCATTTCACGGGGGTCACCAAACAATGCAGTCCGCCATTTTTTCCCCCTTTTCCTTAGCTGTGCTACTCCCTTTTATTCTATTGGCTTTTGAAATCCAATAGAATAGACTCTCTTGAATAGAGTCTAATTCTATTGGCTTTCAAAAGCCAATAGGAATTGTCCAGGCTGTCTCTGCCCTGCTGAGCCTGCCAAAAGTCCCATTCTGCAAACGGTGCTGCACCAGTTGAGGAGTCCTCGACTTACGACCGGTTGAGTAGTCCTCAACTTAGACCGGTTGGGGATTGCGGCATTAAAAAGGTTGAGAACCACTGGTGTAGACAGTAGTCCAAATGGATGAACTACCTTTTCCTGTAGTATAAAAGAACAGAGCCCTTACCTAATTTAACCCACTTGCAGTCACTAGCATTTACAATACTGTATTCTTCACAGGCCCATTTCAAAGTCCTGCTGTTCAAAGTATATCTGGGTTTGAAGGCCTTCTCTCCACAGTGAAACTCTATTTCCAATCCCTATTTGTTAAATAAATATATGTGTGCAAGGATGGATTTCATTCAAAGCAGGAAAAACTATTGCTCATAATTCCTTCTCTCAGCCTGATCATTCTCACAACCATTGTGGCATCCCCATGGTCACATGATCAAAATTCAGACACTTGGCAACTGACTCGTATTTATGACTGTTGCAGTGTCCTGGGGTCACGTAATCACCTTTTGCAACCCTCTGACAAGCAAAGTCAATGGGGAAGCCAGATTCACTTAACAACCATGTTCCTAATTTAACAACTGCAGTGATTCACTTAACAACTGTGGCAAGAAAGGTTGCAAAATGGGGCAAAACTTAAATGTTTCACTTAAGAACAAAAATTTTGGGCTCAATTGTGCTCGTAAGCCTGTCGGTTCAAATAAAGCACATCGTTTTTATTTTCTCGGAACAGCTATGAAATCTGTGCTGAGCCAAAAGATATTTTTAGGCATAAAAGTGAGCTGCATCTTTTCTGCATTCCAATTTCTCATTACTATTTTTTAGTTTAAAAACAAGTTTGTAGTACTCATTTAAATAGAAGAGAATATCAGAGAGCTTAAGGAGAAAAAAAAACAGTGGCTCATAATTAAAAAGAATTGCACACTTATTGAGAGTGAATCATATTATTTCACTCTCACAGGAAGATGGGCAGTTAAGAAATATGAAATATAAATAAAGAAAATTAAAAAAAAATCTGAAGAGTGGAGAAGGCAAGAGAGAAAAAGATAGGATTTGACTACTTTTTAAAATTTAGAACATAAATAGAACTGTACAATATTCTTTTAACAATAGTTCAGAAAAAAAAAAATCTGGTTGGAGATCCATTCCCCAGAGTAGGTAATTAAATAGAAAGGGCCTACTCCGATCACCTCATCCCCAACACTCAGAATGGAGACACTAGAAGCAGAGATTAGTTTTCTAAAATAAAATTTATTTTTAAAATGTCTTTGACCAGGGATAACCTCTATCCTAAAGTGAAAAACAGTACAGAGAGAGCTATTGACAGCAAAACAGCCTACCTTTGGGGCATAATTAAGTCTCATAGCTTTTAATCTGGAGTATGGACTAAATTGCAAAATACTCTATGGGTGTGACCAGATTCTCTCAGAATCTATGTTAATAATATACTCCAGTTGGGCAAGCTGATACATCCTGACGGTTGAATTTTTCTTAGCTAGAGATGAAAAAAATACCGAGGTAAGAGAATGAAACAGGAGTGGCTGATGAAAGCTCTGCAAACTTCCCTGTTGTTTTCCTATTATGTCTATCTCATATGACAAAAATCATATACCACCAATAAGCTGTAATACAGCAGATAATTTTCAGTTCAGTTTTAACTCGATGTGCTGGAAGTGATGCGGTACAAAACTGTGAAAAATCAGGTTAGAAGAGCGGATAATGTAAGGTAATAGATGTGTACTCTTTTCTGTTTTCATTTAAAAAAAAAATCTGCCTTTCAGAATATATGCTTGCCACTTGGAAAAAAAATTGGTCAAGATCTTCTATAAACCCTAAGTTAGCAACCATTCATTTTAAAGAACAATGGTAGCAAACTGAGTCCCATTATCTGTATTCTATCTTTGGATTGTGTACTGCAGAAAATAGTTGGGGACGGACATGTGTTGCTATAGTGAATGATACATTGTACTATTAAATATTAAAAATAAGTAAATTATTATAAAAAGTAGGTTTAAGAAAATAATCTATTAGACGTGATAGCTTTAATATTTTTCTACTGGGCTGCAGCCCAAATTATAATTGTACACCATTAAGGAAAATTGTGTGCTATGAATTTATTTAGCAGTCCTAATGGTTATGTCATCTTCAAGATTTCAAAAGGTATCTTGTGTGCGCTACAGAATTCAGCCGCAAGATGGAAGTCTGCATTTTGATCTGTGTTTTAGAGAGAGAGAGACTCCTTGCAGATTCTTTCTTCTCTAGACAAAAGTTATGAGAACACCTTTTGAAAGATGTGAAGAACATGAAGGAAGCAATAATAGTTTCAAAGGGAATGTATTTTCAAAAGAAAGCACACTAAAGCTTTTTCAAATCAAAAGACCGTGCAATACAATCCTGTGAAGGATAACTCAAAAGCAAGACCAGCTGTATTCAAGTGACTTTATAGTACCAAATGAGTGCACACAAGACTGCAGCTGTAAGAATACAGTATATATCCCTGTGTTGGAATATGGCCAAGTTATGAAATATTTACTGCTCTCTTTTAGTGCTTGACTTAGGAAAACAAAAGAAAACCCAAGTAATATTCTTACAATAAATTTGTTATTCCACATAGTCCGTAATACATACTTCAAATAGCAGACATAATTCCATATTTTACTTCCATTGCAATCCTTTGATTACTATTGTTTACATCAGGGATGTCAAACTCAATTCCATTGAGGGCTGCATCAGCATTGAGGTTGCCCTCGGGGGGGCGGGGTGTGTGGTCAGGGTGGGTGCGGCCTACTGGGTGGGTGTGGATGGAGTGGTCTCTGGCAGAAGGGGATGGGACCAGAGCAAGTGCCAAGGCATGGTCCATTTCTTCATTCCTCACAAAGGGTGACACTTCCCCAGCATGCACCCAGGGGGCGGGGGCGACGGCGCAGGGGCTGGTTCCTCGCTGTTTCCAGACGGCCTTGTGGAGCTAAGACTGAATGTGTTTCAGCATAGATGGCCACCACAAAATTGCACATTGGCTCCCGGCCGGCCTGGGCCAGGGACAAGGCAGCGGGGGCCGTTCCCTCACTGTTTCCAGGACGGTTTCGCGGGCCACATGAAACCACTTTGCGGGCTGCATCCAGCCCCCGGGCCTTGTGTTTGACATATCTGGTTTACATAGTCAAAACAACACCCAAGCCCATTCAGGAAACAAGGTTAGTAGACAAATAGGGAAACTTTAAGAACAAATCCTAAAGGCAAGGAATGGAGCTCAAGATGATTGGTAAACCTGTTGACAGTGAAATAATGTTGGACGTCAAAGGGAATACAGTGATAAGAAGCAGAATATTCAAAATCTAGAATAGTACATTCCATGTGTTGTCATCTGTAGTAACTGCAATGTAATAATGATCCCAATTATCTAAGAATTTTTTTCTTACTTATACCTAAATAAACACGTCCTGGCAATTGTTTTCCTCTGTGTCCTTAAAATGTTGCTTTCCTCTGGTCTCCAACTCATATGTGAGGCAGCCTTGTGTTATGTTTAGCTGTTCCAGTGTTAAAAGTGTTTTCCTTTGTCAACACAGTTTTTATTATGACTACAACGTGATCTCTTTCACTGACCTTTCATGGGGGATAAGTCAAAGAAAGCCATTTTTTCTCTCTGCCTTTTTGCTGCATTGCCCCACCCACTCTCCATCAATCAACTGTTGGTTCAATTGCTTTTGAAGACAGGTTTAGCATCTTTTCAAGAGACTGATAAACCAGTGTGTAAAAATGTTAACCTTGCAAGGCAATCCAGACAAGAAGCACAACCAGGAATGCTAACTCTGTCTTTATTGTAAGGTTACATTAACAGAATCTTGCAAGACTGAAAGGTTTCTCTCCTCTTTTCCTTTTGCTCTCTTGGTGAAAATGAGGGAGGGTCCCTTCTGGAACATTTCCCATGCACTCCATCCTTCTGTAGGCTGAAATACCTTTTACACACCAGTTGTCCAGTCTGCTGCTCTGCCTCCTGTCTTCCAAGGTCACCCCACATATCAATCATTACCAAAGAGAGAGAGAGAGAGAGAGAGAGAGAGAGAGAGAGAGAGAGAGAGAGAGAGAGCGACCAATTAACTGCTAAATTGTGAAGGAGTTCTGTGATGCAGTGGGAGAGCCGTTTCCTCAGTACCAGCTGGTATTCCATAATGCCGGTCAGCTGCTACTTTGCTTTGTATACAATTATAACGCTTTTATGAAGTGGCACTAAATCCATGTTCAGAAGAAGCTCAATTAGACCAGTGCTGGGAGGAATGAAGCAGCAGATGAAACCTAGCTGCCATTCTGCTGTTTCACTGTGCTTTCCTTGCCATCAATCAGCTGGTCTAGCTATTCATCAAAATTTGCATCTTCCTCCAGCCACAATACCAACCTACATTAAGGAGAGGGAGGGGTAGATATTTCCTCAGTGTTTTTAGTGTCATTTGATAAAGGAGATGAGCAAAGTCAGGGGAATAACCTAGCCTCATTCCTTAAAGCAGGGGTAGGCAACTATGGCCACTTTACAACCTGTGGACTGCAACTCCCAGAATTCCTGATCTGGAATGGCCAGCTCAGGAATTCTGGGAATTGAAGTCCATAGGTCATAAAGGACCCACAGTTGCCTATCCTTGTCTTAAAGTGTGCTGTAAACTTTAAATAAGGACAGTACAATTCGGGAGCAAACTTAAACAGCTAGGGTAATGATTTGTAAGGGGTGAGTAAATGTTATGCCAATAGAATTTCCTGTTGGGTGGATAGCATTTTAACTTGGCTATGAGGAAAGGATTCACTGCTGAAACAGCCTTGACTGTATCAACAAGCTCAAGAGAATATGAAGGTTTGTAAGAAAATCCCTGAAGGGTGGCAGAAGTCCAGTGGCAACAGAATATGCTTGGCAGCTGTGGGGAAAAAAAAACAAGAGAGCAGGTAGGAGAGGAAGAGAAATAATGTGGCTGGAGATGTAACAAAGGACACTGGAACTGCAACATACCACTGCAGTATGCACTTAAAATGTTTATGGGTACGCATCCAATGGCCATTTTAAAGTGTTGTAAAGCTTTACTTCCAAATGTTGTGCAGCTTTATTTCCAAATAAAACAATAAATTGCAATTAAGTATAATCTATAAACACTGCTAAGGAAACCAGCAAAATTAAAGTGTTTTAGAGCAGGCGTGTCACGGAAAAGGCTGCTGAGTTTTGTCCAAACCCATCCCTTAGATTTTGAAGCCATGATGTTCTTCTTCTGCCTGGACCTCATTTGCCTTCAATCTTTCCCTGGAGGATTAAATGGAGTATGCCATATTTTTCTGGGTGTCACATCACATGTCCAAAATAGTCTAACTTTCGTTTTTTAATTGTTTTGATGATTTCGCTTGGCTTTCCCAGGCGGCTTATCACCTCCTCATTTCTGATCTTGTCAACCCAGCTTATAGGTAACAGCCGCCTATAAATCCACATTTCAAATGCTTCTAGTTTCTTCAGGTGGCCTTCTGTCAGAGACCAACTCCCTACTCCATAGAGCAGGATAGAAAAAATATAGCATCTGATATATACTGTATATGCCGGCGTATAAGGCGACTTCCGCGAGCGCTGAAATCGGCGCCAAAGACGGGGGTCGTCTTATACGCCGAGTCGTCTTATACGCCAGAAATACTGGTAGTTTCCGGCGTATAAGACAACGTTCTAGGAATGCGGCTCGGCGATAAAGACGGGGGTCGTCTTATACGCCGGGTCGCCTTGTATGCCGGCATATACGGTAGCTTTTTTGTCATTTTTAGGTTTTGATGTATAGGTCCACACCTGGTTTACTGAATGCATGGATTGATTCAACACTTTAAAGGCCTTTTCAGAGTCAGATCCCAAAGAGAAACAAATTGAGTCACCTTCACACTCCTGATGGCATTTCACTTCAAATCCACTGCTGCCGATTTTTTTCAATCCACTTTATGAGAAAGGCTTGCGCAGCATGAACTGGATGACTAAAATCTCATCTCTAGCCATGAATTCACAAAGTAGCCTCTGTATTTTCCAGAACCTGAAACTAAAACTGATGTAAAGATGGGAAGTTAGCTTTCTCACAAAATGGCTTCTAGAGTGATTACTGGAATTATATAACACCAATTTATCACATAGCAAAATGGGGAGAGGGAGTTGCTTTCTTTCACATCCTTCCCTCCCCAGATTGTTTCTTTTTCTCTGGGCATATTGGCACATTTCCAAGCAAAGTGCTGGACTAAATAAAGATAATTCTTGCTTTCCAGTAGGCCAACTTATTTGTTCTTTACTTTTATCCTGCTTTTTTGCTTTATAAGTAACTCAAGGCAGCAAACATACCTAATAGTTCTTCCTCGTCGTATTTTCCCCACAACCACAACTCTGAGTTGGGTTAGGCTGAGAAAAAGTGACTAGCCCAAAGATACTCAGCTAGCTTTCATGCTTAAGATGGCACTAGAACTTACAGTCTACTGGTTTATAGGCCATTAACCATTAACATTAACCACTACAACAAACTACACCAAAAGGCATCTTTTTAAAAAAGTTAAAGATAAGAGGAGCAGGAGCTGATTGATCATCAGGGCACATTGGTGTGCAGGGAGAGTGCGTTGCCTGTGTTTTATTCTGAAGCTTTCCGTTGCAGTATGCCTACAAACAGAAATACTGCTCAGTTTTGTAGGATTACTGAATCCTACGCTCATGATCTCTGAAGGCATAAGATGAGCTACAAAAATGCTAAACATTAACCTTCATATGGTTGACTCCTCTAACTCTCTAAAAAGCATTGATACATGTAGATAATTTTAGGGAAACAACAAGTTATGTGCTTTTAAAAATTACCCTCCCTATTAAATGATTCATGAAAGTCAAGACTGAGCCTTCTAGGCCCTTGCAGATCAAGCTTTAAGATTTCCAGATTTCACAACAAGGAGACCCAAGGCTGTCAACAGCTTTGAAGAGCTAAACACACAGCAGCATAAGAGAATGCAGTTATTGTATGCAATTTGTTCATTTCCCACATCAAAACCATGTCACAGTGAGTAAGTTCCCTACCGCCAAAGGGAAATGATGTGGAAGTGGATAATGTTGGCATGATGCACTGAGCCACCGCATCAGATCTGTTGAAAGAAAGAAGAAGAAAAAAAAAAGAAAGGAAAAAAAAATCACAGGAAAAGGGAAAGTGGTAGCCAACTGACACTGCTCGAAAGAGTCATTTCTTCCAGGAGTTGTACATCTGGAATCTACAGCTGCCAAGTTTACAGTGACTGACTGGTTCTAATCTGGAGCAATCAACAGCAAAGCGAGAGCTGCCACACAACACAGCCAATGACATTTAAAAGGTACGAGCAAGGCTGTTTACTGCTGTGTTGTAAAGGCTCCAATCTGGCATGAAATTATGCACATGTGGGAGTGCACCTGTGTGGGAGAAAGAAAACTGTGAACAGATTTTTTTTTTCCTTTAAGAGACTAACACTGTGCACACTGGCATATTCTTGAGGGAAGCTGAATTCCTGCTACAGGGCTATGCCCTATGCCCATTGTCTTAACCATTTGTGAATTTAATTATTATGCAATGTTAAAATACTGCTTTAAGTGACATACACTGAAATCAGCATGCTGTAGCTAAGTTAGTGCTTCGTTAAAAAGTTGCAAGCACTCATCATGAACAGTAGAGTAGGTTTTGCATATTGCAGGTGGTTCTCAACTTACAACCGTTTGTTTAGTGACTGTTCAAAGTTACAACAGCACTGAGAAAATGACCGGTTTTGAAACTTCTGACCATTGCAGCCTCCCCGTGATCACATGATCAAAATTTGGACACTTGGCAACTGGTTATGTATCTGTGACAGTGGCACTGTCCTGGGGTCATGTGATCATCATTTGTAACCTTCCCAGCCAGCTTTTGAAAAGTCAATGGGAGAAGTCAGATTCATTTAACAACCACATGATTTGCTTAATAACTGCAGTGATTCGCTTAACAATTATGGCAAAAAGTTCATAAAGTGGGACACAACTCACTTAACAACTGCCTTGATTTGGAATGTAAATTTGGTATTCAATTGTGGTCATAAGTCAAGGACTATCTGTACATAAAATCTGGGCATCGGGATAAATTCATGTTTGCCTGATTTCAGCACAGCATTTCTGGAATGATAAACTGTAATTTACTAGGCCACAAACTACTGCTGGATCCCATACAATGTGTTGCCTCTTCCCATTAAATGAAGGCTCCATTTTTCTGGTCCTCCATGATTTTCTCATCATACTTAAAATTGAGAACTGAAGTTAAGTATTAGGTTATTAATGAACCATGGTTTAGTTCTTGTTTTTAAAAATATCCAAAATATCTATTTAAATATGATGGTAAACTGTTGTTGATGAAGATCTGAATCAAAATGCTGCAGCCAACATCCAATGGAAGAAGACAAGGAAAAGAAAGATGGGGATGTGTTGATTTAATACTCATTCACAGTTTATATGATCAGTGAACTCAGATCATCATGTAAATTTTGAAGATTTCCTTCAGGCAAGCTCAACCTCTGAGTTTGGACAGTTTGCCCAGCTCAGCTTTTGGATAGTTTGCACATGTACGAAAGCAGTCTGCCATTGTCTTCTTTCAAGATATATTGTTGATTTCCCACTTTAGTCTTTCACTTTGGGATATCCTGGTGATCTCACATGTCAGTACTAACCCAGTCTTACCCTGCTTAGCTTGTTTTAAGATCAAGCATGATGGACTAGGTGTGATCATCTCCTGTGATTGAAGAAAACCATTAAATAGTACCTCAAGTCTTAATTGTCCCATTGGTCCAGGATTTTTCTTGAAAATTACATTAAGAAATGAGTGTACCATAGTCAGATATATATTGCATCACCAGACTGATTTCTTTGAAAATGGCTTCCCCCTATTTCATGGGCATCAAATACATACCTGGATCCCTTGAACCTATCACACAAACACACCACATGTTATTGTAACAATAACATAACATTATTCTAACATAACAGCAGGCATTGTCTTATGGCAGTGATGGCGAACCTTTTAGAGACCGAGTGTCCAAACTGCAACACAAAACCCACTTATTTATCTCCGGGTGCCAGGTGGGCATGGCCCACTGGGTAGGCATGGCTGTGGTCATGGCAGACTGGGTGTGGCCAAGGTGGACATGGTCACCTTGATGTTGCTTATGGGGAGGGACGCCTGTGGGGGCCGGGCAGGTTTGGGGGAGATCCAGGGGGTCTCTGGCAGGTGGAGCAGTGGGCAGGAGGCTCATCCTGCGGGGTGAGGCGAGGCGAGGCAAGGCGAGGTAGAGTGGGGGTGCCATTGTCACAGGGCAAGGCGAGGCAGGGGCTGGGGCGGCTGCTGCCTGACACCATCGGCCCGCACACACAGAGGCCAGCGAGCGTATGGGGGCCGACGGTGTCCATCAGCAGCCACAGCCCCACTCTGCCAGCAGTTCAGAGAAGCCGCCTCTGAGCTGGATGGCTGGCCGACAGCTGAGGAGATGATGCAGTGGGTCGTGCCCAGAAAAAGGAGAGCATGCGAGGCCAGGAGGAATGGGACGGGGGGGGGAGAGGGAAACCAGCCATGCTGGGATGCATCCGGGCACGTGGGATCTCAGTGAGTTAGCGGGCAGCTGGTTGAAGAGGGACGGTTGCCATCTCTGGGGCATGGTGCATGTGCCCACAGAGAGGGCTCTGAGTGCCGCCTGTGGCACGCATGCCATAGGTTCGCCACCACTGTCTTATGGTAAAGTTCTGCACATATTTCAGAATCTATTTTCAGAATTCACAAATGATTTTAGGAATGCAGAGATGTTCATGGAAAGATTAACAATGAAAACAGTATTTTCATGTTGCATACTCTGCCCTTTTCATATACGGATTGATACTGCATATATTAACAAAAGGGCAAGGCTTGCATCATAATGACATAAAGCTGCTTTCATCACTTTGAAGAAAGCCTTCCAATTCTTTGGACATTGCTGCATGAATGGTTGATAGCATATTGATATAAAATCTGTCCATAAGCATGATCCAATCATCTATTACAGAGGAAAAATACCAGAAATAATATTTTGATGAATGATTCACAGATGGTGAAGCAAAGTACACTAAATAGGAAATACCAAGAAATTAAATTTCACAAAAGTAAAAAATAGACAAACAATATAGGCATGTACAAAGTAAAGGAACACAATCAAGTTCAATGAGAGAGGGAAAATGGTATAAACAAAAAGAAAAAAATTGTTGCTGGAATTTTGAAATGGCTGCCAAGCATGAATCTAAAGAAAAGCTAGAATGTAAACAAGATCTCATATACTGAGAAATATGGATAAATGACAGTATTTATGATGCTATGCCACATAAATCCAGAGGGTAAGAGTAGAATATTTTTGTCTAACCATTTAGTCTATTTCCTAGGAAGATTATTAAGCCTACAGTTCTATTCAATTTCATTGGGATGAGCAATGTATACAGGATTATGCCACTTGGGGTAATTCTTTTTCTAACTTTTATCTTAGAAATTCAAATGTTTATATGTTCACCAATAATCCTCATCAAGTAAGTGTAAGGGGAAAAAAAACTATAAACTGCAGTCCTAACAGGCCATGGCTCATGATACGTGGCCAGCTAATCTAGAACAATGGTTTATCAGAAAATGCCCAAACCAAACCAAGCCATTGTTTTTCAAATTTGGCAACTTTCAGTTGTGTGAACTCTCAGAATTCTGTAGCCATCAAGGTAGCCATGGAATTCTGGGAGTTGAAATCCACAAATCTTAAAGTTCCAAGTTTGAAAAGCACTAGTCTAAACTTTTACATCAGTGTCTCATGTGGGTTTTTTTAACTGCCCTCCCCTCGTTCCTTTTTTAATATGGGTTTCTGATCAGCGGTTTCTGATCAAAAAAGTTGTTTGACACCACTGACATGGAGAGCTATTTTTCTTGCAAAACATCATGGAAGGAACATTGTGCATTTTTCTCTCATGATTTTCTTCCTTTTTCAGAATCTTCTACCTTGACATCAAAATAATGAAGAATGTGTTAGTTTTTTTTTCTAGCTTATTCTACATTTTTTCTAATATATTTTAGCTGGTTAAAAAGTGCGGAAAAAGAGCTTCTTAAGATACCCACAAATTGCATAAATAATTCTGTAATGTTTTCTTTAGAAAACCATTATCCAAAGATCTCACAGTCAACTGAAATTAAACACCTGAGTCTGGGTGCTACACTTTGCCACCTAGTTTACCAATGTTGGCTGTTTTCAATTAGAGGTGAATGGATCTTTCTGTATTTCTCATCTTTAGACCATTCTCCATTTTCTAGCCATACTATTTCATTGATTACTTTTTTCCCCAAAAGATATCATGTTTGCACCTAAACCAAGATTTTACATTCAGAAGGCTTCAAAAAGGTTAATTTAAAGTATTTACGGTATGAGCAGAACTACAAAAGGGTTATATTGTAATCAATTGTGTAATTAGATTAGATCTCATGCAATTAAATATATAATTTCTTTTTTTTTTTTTTTTGCTTTCTGAAATAAAAAATGAGCTAAATGACAAAAAGGTACTATTCAACCTTAGGAATTGATTTCAAGTAAAAAAATTCAAGACACTTCATAAGTATATGGCCTCCAGATTTAAATCATCGGCTCCTTGCTTCACAGTTTGTTCTATCTTATTATAAAGTCAAGAAACAATACCTACAGAAATTTCTAGTACACACCTCCAAAAGTAAAATCTTCTTTACTTATTTATTTGCTAATTCCATGCAATAAATTATAAATATGCTATCTGAAGCTGCCATAAAAATGTTATTGTTTAAAATTACTACTTAGAGTTGTGATTCAATGTGTTTTAAGGAACCCACTATGTTTAAGATGAGGCCAAAGTGTCAAACAGTGATTACCATTTCAGGTTTTTCTCATAAGGAAAGCTGGTTTACTTACATATGCAGTTACTAACCAATCAAACATGCATTTACACACTCTAGTTGTATAATATTTGAGAAACCCTTTAACAGACAAGACTGATAGCCAGATAAGCATATTTTCGGCATAG
The DNA here is from genome assembly GCF_016545835.1 of Crotalus tigris. Taxonomy (NCBI): domain Eukaryota; kingdom Metazoa; phylum Chordata; class Lepidosauria; order Squamata; family Viperidae; genus Crotalus; species Crotalus tigris. The sequence goes on from NW_024097123.1 coordinate 304,334, forward strand.
TAAACAAATTTGGAATTTCCTGTCCTGGCTTTATCATAAAATGCCATTCACCACAAAAAATTGAATGAACTAGCTCTATGATACCACTTGTACTTCTATCATCCTAACCAATCTTATTCTGGGCAGGTGTCCAGTTTTTAAAACAAAAGCCCAGATTGCAACATATAGCACTATTACCTCCTTAGAATGCTTTTATATTGTAAATAAAGATCCTTACTTGCTTTAAGTTAAGGTGTATCAGCTTTATTTTTTTTAATAATTAAAATTAAGTAACGAATGAAAGTCTAATAGAAGCCAAGAAAGTTCTCTATGGGCACACTGGGAATCACAGTCACCATCTTGTCTATCCCAGCTCATAATATGGACTAATATAGCGTCATTCAGATATTGTCCAGAGGCCACTCATGGGGTAACAGCCAACAGGATTTTTTTTGTCCCTCCTGTCTATATAGTGACTGAGGCAAACTTTGAAATGGGTCTTTAATGGCACCTATGTTTGAATGTGTTCAAAGGGATCATTTAAATTTAGGAAAAACAAACATTCTTTGTGAATATAAATCTCCTCTGTCCTGTCAAAAATAATTCCCTGGGGCTATTTTAGAAAGCATAAAACCTCTTCCATTGAAGTGAACATATATTAATAAATGCACATTAAAAAGAAAACCCCCAAAACCAGTTTGACTATTTATATAAGTAAATCCATCTCACGCAATGCTTGGAGCAATTTAGATGGAAAGATTTGTCTGAAAAGGCCATGTCGTTTCAGAGAGCTAATTAGTAACTAATCAGAAAAATTGCTTCTCTGTCTATCAGAAGCTTTCTCTAAAGTCAGCATTTTCTACAGATTCTGTCCATCTTTGCTTGCATTACGTTTTCAGCACATGTTATGCTAAGGGCGGGATGATGCTTGGCCCTATTAGTGACAGCTTTTTCCTCCAGGCAAAACTGTTAGATGAATGTTTGTTTCCCTCCAAGTTGCAACGATATTACACCCTGTTGCTTCACCATTTGGGCCTCAAGTGGAAAAAAAATGGGGGGAAATATAAGAGACCTCTCCATACGTAAGTCTTCCAGGCAGGATTGAGCACATACAACACTCTGCATCTTTTTTTAAAAAAAAAGATGAGCTTATGTTGACAGTTCAAAGACATGAAGATGATGAACTGAAAATGCCAACAAGAGGTAACATATTACAAGCACTCACTCCATCTTGCTCAAGAGAGGAGAATAAGTGGTAAGCATCACTGCATAAACTGTAATTACTTAATTCATGTTTCCCACAACAATTTCAATTAATTTCTTCTTTCCATGAGGCAATTCCTGCTATTTCCTTTTGCTGGAGGCAGAGGAAATGTTCAGAAAAAAGTGTATTCTTGCCACTATGCTTGCCATTCAGGGTGTATCCTTTCATGGCATAATCAAAGAAGGATGTAGCAAGAAAAAGCAGATTTTCACTGCTAGAACTGGCCACTGACAACAATTTACAGAACAACATAGCATGGTTTCTCAACCTTGGCAATTTCCACGTATATGGACTTCAACTCCCAGAATTCCATGGCCAGCATAGCTATTGCTGGGAATTCTGGGAGTTGAAGACCACACACCTTCAATTTAAAACAATGGTATGTAGATTGTAGAGAGGATTCTATATAGAGCACTGGTGGTGCAGTGTTAAAACGCAGCATTGCAGGCAAACTCTGCCCACAGCCTGGAGTTTGATCCTGACAGGGCTTCCATCCTGAATCATCTTTAGTAAAATGGGGACCCAGATTGTTGGAGGCAATATGCTGATATTGTAAACAATCCAGACAATGCTATAAAGCACTATGGGGCGGTATATAAGTCTAAGTGCTATTGTTACTTGATTCTAAGTTATACTCCCTAGCTAACAATTCCACTCTGCTGGTAGCATCTGGGTACTATTATGTCTCATTTCTGGTTTACAAACATTAACCTTTAACGATTGTTTCTTCTAAATTTACACCAGCAGCCACTATTTTGCTTGAGTTAGCTCCTACTGTTAGAGACAACTCTTGTTTTTGATGTAGAAAAGTGGCACAGAAGTAATAGGCAGGTCTCTCTTTTTTGTTTTTCCTGTCCTGTTTTTGCCATCTTTTATTCTTGTTCATTCTCATGTAGATGTAATTTTTAATGCTTTTTTTAAACTTGTGAATACCTCAGAGTGGTTAGGAGTCAGGCAATATACAAATTTAATAAATAAAGAAATAATGTAAAGAATGCATTAATTACTTTGAGGAGTAGTAGCACTGCAAAATATGACTGTTGCAGACTCTTAGTTATTACTCCTATTTATCTTCTCAGTTTTCCCAATGTAATTTGCTGCTTTAGGTCTGATGGAAGATAGTGTTAATCCAATTAGCTTCAGTATTTGAAATGGGAAGGAAACAAGAGTTTGTCTTTCATTTCAGGAATGAAAATTATCTTTTTCTAAGTCCTAAAAACAGCCATTTGTATTTCAGCAAAAACCATTATTATTATCAATAGTTTAGAGAAGTGATTTTGAACAGGACTATAACAGGAAGGGAATTAAATTTTTCCAGCCTCCTTCTATAAGCTTTGTTTGGTTCTATTTATATCTTAATATTGCCACATCTAATTTGGCCTTGTGCAAATTCTACACTAAATTTAGAAACTAAACTTTGGTGGAAATAGGAAGGCTTTTCTAAACATCATCTTCTTGGTAAATGATGTTTTTACTAATGCATAAATTTATTATAAAAACAATATACTGGCATTTATCCTAGATTGTTTACCCCAATTGTGAAATAAGGTTTAGTGATAAAAATTTTTAAAATGTTCAAACAATAGGAAGTTTTGCATTCTTGCTAGAAAGGTTCAGTAATCTAAAATGTAGGATTATTTTATTAACAGTATAGAAGTTGTAATGCCTCTGTTCAGACTATTCCTCCCAGCAGCAAATGCAACTTTTAAAAAGTCCAAAGTAATAACATCTGGGAAAGCGTTTCTGCTCACTGCTTGGTACCTCCCCTTTCTTCTCAAAGGAAGGATTTAATTTCGTTCTCTCTACTTCCAAACACAGAGTTAGCATTCAACATGCAATAAATTAGCAGAATCCAAACTATGGTATAAATGGCCATTACAAATTTTTTTTTTAAAAAAAAATCCAAAGCTGCACAAATGTGCAGTCGACTTCAGATTAATAGGCTTAGACTCAACAAACACTTCATAGCCAATCTACCATTTCCACTGAGTTTTTCCCTGCTTGTTGTAGCATTATTTAAAGTTAATGAGCTTTTTTCAATTTAAGCATCAGATAGTTAGGCTTTGGATAACATTTAGAGGAGCCAGAGTGTATCTAATTATGGGGGAATTCTTAAGAGGCTCAGCGTCTACTTTATTCAGAGCGAGCACATTTTATGTTGCAGACACGTACTGGACATCATTCCAAAATTAATGCAAATCACCCTTGTGAAAACAGCATTACTGGCAGGTCTGAGAGTTCGAGAAATGACTGCACTAACAAACACCTTTGAGAGTACGTCTAACTTCAGCTATTCAACTGGCAGGAAAACTGGTGTTGCCATTAAGTCTAAACTTAAGGAAGGAAAAGCTGACTGGACAAACTCAAAGGACACCATCTAAGTTGGACATAACATGCGTGAATAGAACTGTGAAAAATGTCCCTCTTGTTTTCCTTATAAAAATAACACAAGCACTGAGGCCAATTAAAGATTAAAATGGAAAGATATGCCGTTTTTATAAGCTCACAGGATGGAGATTCAGAGAAACCCTTAGCTTTCCCCTCAACTGTTCCTGTGATTCAAACACATGTCATTCATTTTTTGTGCCCATTTCCCCTTCGTAGGAAAGGAATTATAATATTCCATTTCACCACAACGATGATGTCAACAGGATAGAATTAATCATCAGGCTAAGTTTAGTAATGAGCAGGTTGGCCAATAAGTTTTTATTTCAAATCCCAAGCTGGATTCTCCATTAACAATATGAGCAAATATGAAGGAAATATTACGTGCTACCCAATATAATTTGGTCTATCTTTTCCCCCCCCCCTCCCTGCAGTTATACAAAAGCTACCTCTTTCCCTAACATATGTGTAAAAAGCTTTCAAACATATGCAATTTTTAATAAATTCCCATCCAAGTGCTTTTAAAACAAATCTCCCTCAAGGTGTTTTCTTAGTCTGGCTATAAAGGTTTTAAGATAAATGTGTCTGATTTTAGCTCTCTTTTTGTATATCATTTTAAGACATGTGTATTCTTTTTTTCAAGTACATTTCTAGAAACAAATTTCTTTTGGAAAAGAAACAGAAGAAGAGTCCATTCAGGGTTACTGGGGGTGCCTGGAAGAGCTCATTTTGGCAGATCTCACAAATGTGGGGGTTTTTTTTAGAAATCTGTGGCAGATTTCTTTCACAAGTCTAGAGATCCATATCATGACTTTCTTTCAGGTATTCTAATAATGTAATATTGCCATTCATTCCACTTTATTCAGAAAGGGCAGCAAAATATTCCTCTCGACTTTCACACTTTTACTGATACACGTCCTCTGTATTCTAAAATGAAGATATTCAGTAGTGAATTGAAAATATAGGCTTCAGCATTTTGACTGGGAAAATCAAGTGCAAAATACACTTCAACACATCTTTCTGGTCTTTCTGGTCTATAAGCTTATATCATCTGGAGATTTAATACAGAGAATTGCCAGTTAATATTATATTCACTCAGTATTTCTGAAGGTCACTGTTCCTAATAATACTTAAGGATCAAAATACGCTCCAACATTCTTAGTATCAAACAGCCTAAAAACATACTTCATAACAATTAATAGTACAGTTTATCACAAAAAATTGTGAGGAAGTATATAAGCCTCAGGACAAAATGTTCCCGTTTCCTTTCAAGAACATGACTTTCCTTGGGGAAAAAAGGAAAATTGCCATGCTGTAGTGTAGACCAAACAACAGGGTGTTTTTCTTAGGAAGTAATTCAGTATTTTCTCAAGAACATAAAATAGCTCCTGACTCAAAGTTGGAGTTTTCTTTCTATGAAAGGTTCCTTGGATTAGATGTAAAGCATTTAAACAAATATCTTATGGAAGCCACAAAAATGTTGAGTGAATATTTTCCACATAGTAACACACCTCAAACCAACATGTATCCCTTTTCACCTCAACATCATCCTCTACTAAAGCTTTCTCTTCTTGTTTTAGTGACCATTGTATCTGCATGTATAATAAAGTATGTAGAAATACATTTTATTTTTTGATACCTTACTTATATACCCTGTATTTTTATTTGGGCTTTTATCCCTAGGATTGTTCCAATTAATTAATTTCAATTAATTCATCTAGTATTATAGTTGTACTCTGGAAAGAAAGAAATAAGATGTAACTGAATATTTATAAAATAGTTTGGGATTTAAAAGTTGTGGGCCACATTCCATCACCTAATTTAACCTCAAGTCTAGCAACCTCTACCTGTCTGAGGAGGATACTTTTGAAGTAAAGGGGTTTAACTCAGACCTATGCACCTTATCTGAGCACCAAGAAATGTAAATGCAACATGGTTAAGAAAAATAAGACACACACTTCAGCTACTAAAAACATTGCAGATGATATGCCATTTTAGCAGGAATGGCTCTCTATTCATCCATGAAAGTTCATTATCCAACATTTTGTGAGATTTATTGCCTTTATGGAACTTCTTGGTCTCCCCTGAATAGGAATCACACAAGCTACACTGTAAAGCACAACAGGAGTTTTTTAGGGGTTTTTTTTTTTTTTTTAGAAACCCTGAAAAGGTGCTTTAGGAACTTACTTTTGTCATTCTTATTTTGGGCTTGTATCCCAATGACTTCAGCCTAAAAGCATTAAAATTAGTTTCTTATACAGGCACTGCAGGTGAGGGTTTTTTTTTAAAAAAAAAAGATTTAATTTGCTGTTTGATTCGCCCCGGGATTTTCAGGTGTTGCACGAGGGAGTAAAGAACAGAAAGTTCTCAGTTGTCAACTGTTGGATGATGGCCATAGCATTATTATATCAGCCAAGCACGCTGGGTTTCAACCACAGAATTTAATTTTCCGTACTGCAGGGGCTAATCAACTACTATAGGCTCTAAGTCTTGAGAAAACTAATTTTGTCTGTATCCGTGAATACACACACACACACACTTTCAAAGTTACAGTAAAGTTAATTTTATAGCTTTGCCTATCCTCAGGGTTTTAGTGACAGCTCTTTAATTTGTTGGGAGTTGGATAATCCCGGAATTAATGCTTAGGCCAGGATGTAAGTTGAACAAAGATGAAGGTTCTGAAAGTGGGATAAAATGGCCTCATTTCTTCCATCTAACCAAGAGAGCCCATGTACATCAAATAAGACCACACAGCTACCGCTGTTTCCTCTATACAATTGGGTGCCAAGCCTTTCTGTAAAACAATAATCTGTCTATGAAACAGCAGCCTGTGATGAAATGCCAGATTAGTTGCTATGCACTAGTTTATTGAATTCTGGCCCCTCCCAGGGGATCCTGTTCCCTCACCATCCTGTTACTATTCAAAAAGGCTCTCTATATTGGGTTTAAGTCCAGAGTCTGCAATTTAATTGGTTACTGTCGAAAATCTCCCTTTCTATTAATATGTTTCCCCATATTAGTAGCTGAACCACGAGGATTTATTTGCAGAAAGCAGTAGATTGGAAAAGATGGGGCAAAAGAGGAGAAGAGGAAGAGGGAGGGGTCAGAAAGAAAAGAAGAAAACTGATACCACAGCTCAACACTACTGCAATATTAATCTGCATTGTTTTCAATCATAGGAGCTGTTTCTTGGACTTCTCCCAAGTGAAAAGAGGCAACCGCAATGAAATAATGATACCTTAAATTGTAGCAGTACGAGTGATAAAGGCTGCATTATGCACCAGTGAAATTTATTTTAAAAAAAGAAAGAAAGGTGGCTGCAGCCGCAATTCGCATGGGCAAGAAAAGATTCTTGCAAAATAACATCTGCCCCGAATTTATAAGAAACAGTTGCTTGAAAAGCAATTGGGAAATGAAAGACAGGATCCATTGGAGAAAACAATTATGAATAATCTTAATTACATGGAAATAATTTGTCATACAAACTAGTGAGAAAGAAAGAAAGAAAGAAAGAAAGAAAGAAAGAAAGAAAGAAAGAAAGAAAGAAAGAAAGAAAGAAGGAAGGAAGGAAGGAAGGAAGGAAGGCAGGCAGGCAGGCAGGCTTCATAGTCTCTGAAATCACTTTTTAAAAAAAAATCAGTCTTTTTAATTGAAAATGGAAATAAATTGGATTTCTTCAATCTGCTGCCATCCAAAATTTAAGTGTACATATCTGCTAGCAAGATCTAATGGAAAACCTGGACTTGTACATCTGGGGAGAGCCAGTTTGGGAAAGATTGGAGAAACTTCCCTTTAATCATTGCTTACTCTCCTCCTCCCCTCTGCTGCCTTTTTGGCCCTCCAGTTTTCTATTCTTCTTTTGTTCAGAAGCAGGGCGATGGGGGGGGGGGAGAGAGAAAGGCAGAGAGGGAGGTACTGTATAAAATTTTTTGGAAGATTCAGTAACTGCGCTTGGTCTATTTTACGATTTCCAAACTCTGTTCCAAGCACTGCTGCAATTACATTTAAACATAGAGAATAATGGCCTATTGACATGTATATGGTTTTAGAAAATATGAGGCCTCTTTTGCTCCACTGGAATTTCTGCCACAGTTTACATTTACATTGCATTAGGGATGCTCTTTTTAAAGGCAGCGTCCCATACAGTCAGACGTTTTGACGCTATCTGGGTCAGAGGTAACGCTTCACATCCATAGGCCCTGGGTCTCCCGGGAATCCCTTAGAGGCAGGCACAAAGCATTAATGAAAACGAGAAAAAATACCGAGAGGATTTTTTTTCCACGTTATTAGGTCATGCTTTATGACATACATGCCTGCTCCAACATTTATCTACCGGAGATAAATTGCCATGGTCATGTACTTCTGCTCCATCCCAACTGCATTATACATTACCAAAATTGAAATCTGCAGCTTCTCCCCCAGCCTATCCCAGAGTCTCATGTACAGCTTGACATGACTGTAGAAGAAAGGGCAAGGCGCATCAAGGCGCCCCTTTCGTCCTGCAAAGTTTCCTCCATGCATTTACCAGCCCGCCGAGCAGCTGGAGAGTTTTATTTATAGTTTGACAAGGGGGTGGTGGTGTGTGTTGTTGTTGTGTGTGTGCATCTGTGCATATGTCATTATTCCCGGCTCCATTGCTGAAGCCTAACCAGCTTGTCAGGGTTCAGAACTGCACAGCTTGGGTCAGGTATGTAAGCAACTCAGCACCTTTCTTGTTATCAGCAGTGCCCGAGACATAATTGAAGTGGAATGCAGAAATATTCCACCTGTGAGAATGGAGAAAGAAAGATCTCTTTGTCATCCTCCAAGAATAGGTCAGTTGTAAACAGCAGCTGCTCAAGGAGTCTGCAGGCTTGAAATGAATAGCAAGCCCTATAAAAGTAGGGCAGGGCCTGTCCCAAATCAACTATGCAGCCTTAAGTCTCCTTACTAGAATGCAAGCAAGAAGAGGAGCATTTAGCACAAAATTCTCTGAGATTGAGTTAGGAAACCCTGCCCGATTTTCTACTGTTAAACTCAATTTTCAAAAAGCGGCACTTTCTAAATGCTTACAGCGGTACAATGCATTTTTTTAATGGGTTGGTTTATTATTCTTTATCTCTAAAAATGCATCCAGCTGGTTTCATGGTGTCAGAAGTAAATAACTGATCCTTTTTTCCTCTTACTTTGTGCCCTTTTTACTTTTTCTCATGCATTGTAAATGCTCCTTTTCCTAGAAAACAGCCAGTCATGGTGAAATATCCCTCACTGTGCACCTTGCCTCTTTTTAAGGCTGAATTGTAGAGTCAGTAGAATTACCTTATGTGATTATGGTATAGGGTTGTACCACTTTTGAATTCAGCGGGTGGGGAGAATTTGGGGTTTTCCTCTTAATATTCAGAGAGAGAATTAGCAGGTCGACAGAAAGAGTCCTTGCGTGGCTGACGTTTCCCCTGATTTCATTCCATCTGTTTTAGAATTTAATTTAAACAAACATGCCTTCACCTTCATTTCTCTCTCTAGAATGCCATTTATACAGGAAGGCCAGACTGGGTCTGTCTGTTCCAGCGCCCTAGATAGTGGCTGAAGATGAGATGGTTTGGAGTGATTGAGAGTGGGTCTTTTAGCCGCTGAAGTTGCCATCCCCTGAAATTAGTAACTGCATAATAAAGCAAACACTGAATTACATTTATTTAGCAAGGCTTGCAAAGCACTGTAAACTGTGAATTAAAAAGGAAATGAAGTACATAATGGGCTTACAGAAGTTCATAGGAATGCAGTTTGTCAGGAACCATAAGGTGGTGTCTTATTTAGCTATCAAATTGACGTATGATTAACACAGTGATTATAGAAAGAAGTATGATATACGTTAGGCAGTTGTTCCTAATAATTTTTAACCTGAAACATTATTTTATTTTGAAAAAAGCAACCCTCAGTGGCAATTCCAAGCACCTTTATTCGCAGTAATTTTTCCAATCTTTCTATTTAAAAAAAAGGATGTAAATTTTGATCTGTGAATTATGCTGATTTTATTTTAGTGGGCCTGCATACTTGTCAGGTAACATGATATGAAGTTCTCTTACATGGAAACTTTTTATTTATTTAGATGTACGTCACGTTGCCTTGAATGAATGAGAACAACAACGAGGCCTTGTTCCAAAACATAGACCACAAAAAGGTATAAGTCATCTTCCCTAAACTGGGCCCCTCTATTCATACTGAAATTAAAATTCTCAGCATTCTTACATAGTTGTTGGAAATTCTGTTCCTGGATATCTGGAGGATATGCAGTTTGGAAAGGCTGGTACAGAACCTTGCTCGGAATGGCCACACCAAGACCAGACTAAAAAATAATTTTTGTTTTAGCTTCCTCACATCTTATTGATGCCTGGGCTCCCTGAAAAGCAATTTCTAGTGACTGGGGACCCTAGCAGCTATGTCTTCAAGACAAAGGACTGAATCTAAAGAGAAAACAGAATAATTTATAAAGCAGTGCATCAGCTTTACATATCGATTAATGAAGAAGGGGTTCGCCTCTAGGTAATTTTTAGAAGCCAAATAGCCTTGCAAGATTTTAATAAGGCATACACAGGAAGACAGTAGGCCATACCTAAATTTATATCTTGAATGACTGGGTATTAGAACTGTCACTCAAAATCAGGGCAGTTTATATTCTAGAGCTCTCAAGAAAAGTCAGGCTCTTAGCCCTAGAAAAAATTCCATTTGTCAGAATGACAGGTTTATGTACATATATTTAGTGCCAGTGATAGCAAAGATTGACAGCCTTTAGATAGCATTGCAATATGGTTCGAGATGCAAGGTAATGCAAGGTAACTGGGTTCTGGATGCCACCTGTTGTGTTCTCCGTTCGCGTGCAAATGATGAAGACGCATGGTGACAACTAATCAATGCTTTATTCTCCTACTCTAATTCCAAGCAAAAAGCAAAAGGCCCACAGGCCTTTTTATAGGGCTTGAACCCCGGACAGAGTGAACCAATAAGATGTCATCTTTCTTCGCGCCTTGCGTATGCCCACAAGGCTGGCGCCGCTCTGTCTGGTCCTGGGCAGCTTTTAGAATGCCCGGGACCATTTGCAACAATTCTGGGCCTGCTGAGTTTCCTCATCAGGCCCAGGACACAACAGCACCCATATTTACATTCAGAATATGCCTGATATTGCATCACTCCAGAGCTTTAGAAGCATTTCTAAATAGTTTGTACTAGAGCACCAGTTGTAATAGGTATGCACTAAGTCTATGGGTGGAATCACTGATTGGGTAGGGGAATGGATCAAATCTAAAGTCCAACAAATACCACTTTGTATAAATGGGCATTAAAACTGAAACTATATAGGCAAAAAAAAAAAGGTTTCAAAAGAAACTCTTTAGCTTATGCTAAAATAGAGATGACCAAACTATGAACATTCTATATGACTTATACAAGCCCTGCATGCCTACATGGGTGTGTCCCTAGACATCAGAAGACAGTAGGAGCACAGTGTCATGGACCTACAGTATGTGAAGCAGTTCCAATTTCCTTCACAGATCACTTTATTCTGATATCTGGAATGATCTTCTTTTAAATGTCCCTCAAGACCAGTGGTTCTCAACCTTTTTAATGCCGCGACCCCCAACCGGTCGTAAGCTGAGGACTACTCAACTGGTCGTAAGTCGAGGACTACTCAACTGGTGCAGCACCGTTTGCAGAATGGGACTTTTGGCGGGCTCAGCAGGGCAGAGACAGCCTGGACAATTCCTATTGGCTTTTGAAAGCCAATAGAATTAGACTCTATTCAAGAGAGTCTATTCTATTGGCTTTCAGAAGCCAATAGAATAAAAGGGAGTAGCACAGCTAAGGAAAAGGGGGGAAAAATGGCGGACTGCGTTGTTTGGCGACCCCCGTGAAATGGTCGTTCGACCCCAAATGGGGTCCCAACCCACAGGTTGAGAACCACTGCTCAAGACGAAAAAGTGAGATTCTCTGCCTGCCATGCCATAAGACGAGCTGCTTCACTTTTTCTGGTGGCTCTACTTTGCTGGAAGTGCAGTCAGATATTCACAGATTCATGCTCAGGCACAGAAGGACAATGAAGGAGCTTCTTTGTTAATGCTGTGGTAGGCTGAGCCTCTGGTAATTTCCAATCACAACATTTCACAGTGCATCCTCAAAGGGGCACCTTAATCAAGGTTTCAAATTGAATCCACCTCCACATATTCCTCTTTCTTCCTGGAAGGGCTTAAAATCTTGAAGTAGTTGAAAATTAGTATAATAAGGTCTCAAATTTAGTAGATAGAAATGTAAAGTATGTACTATTCAATGGTGCCATTCATCACCATTTCCTTCCTACATCCCATTAATAATCACTCATTTAACATCAACTTGAGAGGCATATTTCACTTCTTAACCATGCTATAATCAGTCTTTGTACCAAAACAATAACTGCGGTAATTTTCTGAATCGTGAATCTAAAACATGCCCTGTCAGAAACCTGTTAAGTTTACAATGAATTTGTCAGAAGTATTCCAGCCAGAACTACTTTAATGCACAAAATGCCTGCCTTGTTAACACTACTGCTTTTTCTGGTAAATATATAACAGAGAAAAATATAAATGAACCCATGAATGAATGTAAGTAGTTCACAGTATGCTCCTTTCCTTTTTAAATTTCTCCTTCCACTCTACTTTTTTTTCTCTGCATACATGGTTGTGTGATTGCACAAACAAATGCAGAATCTATGCGTGAAGATATGGAAGTGAGGTTATCTCTGATTTTGAAATATTGCCTAATAAATTCTTTCCACCCAATAGGCCTGTTGAGGCAGAGCAATGTGGTTGGCAAAGAGGCATTCTAAGGCACAGAGCTTGCATAGAATGCCACACACATATTTCTTGCCCCAGAAATATTCAGAGTGCAATCAAGCACAATGGTTCTCAGCCCACCAGGAAACGTGCTGCAAATGGGACTCAGATGTACTTTATATGAAATCCAGGGTAGGTCACTGACATTTCAATCGTTGGTCTTTAAAATTTTAACTTTTAGAATTTACCAAAAATATAAAAATAACAGAACGTTGTAAGCATGTTCTCTCTTTTTTTAAAAAAAAGGCAGATATTTTGCATCGCTCACAAATCAGCACAGTTATTGTTAAAACTTAAGGTGCAAAAGGCTAAGCAGGAATGTCTGCAGTTTGTGGTAAAAAAAAAATCTAGATAGTGGCCAAGGCAGGGCGATCAAAGTTTCACCAGTTTCTTATATATATAGTCCTTGGTTAATAACAGTAACCGAGACCAGAATTTATGTAAAGTGATGTAGTCTTAAAGCATGATATCATATGACCATATCGCTTAGCACAGTGATGGCAAAACTTTTAGAGACCGAGTGCCCAAACTGCAACACAAAACCCACTTATTTATCGCTGAGTTCCAGGTGGGCATGGCCCACTTGGTGGGCGTAGCTGTGGTGATCATGGCAGATTGGGTGGGTGTGGCCAAGGTGGACGTGATTACCCCGATGTTGCTTGTGGGGAGGGACACCTGTGGGGGCCGGGCACGGTTGGGGGAGATCCAGGAGGTCTCTGGCAGGTGGTGCGGTGGGCAGGAGGTTCGTCTTGCTGGGTGAGGCAAGGCGAGGCAGAGCAAGGGTGCCATTGTCACAGGGCAAAATGAGGCCGGGGTGGCTGCTACCTGACACCATCGGCCCCTGCACACAGAGGCCAGGGAGCACATGGGTGCTGGGATGCATCCAGCCATGTGGGTGGCTGGCTGAAGAGGGACGGTTGCCATCTCTGGGGCATGGCACGCGTGCCCACAGAGAGGGCTCTGAGTGCCGCCTCTGGCACGCGTGCCATAGGTTCGCCACCACTGGCTTAGCAACTGCAATCTTGTCACTTGCTATTGCCATTCTTAAGCAAGGGACATGAGTAGCTCAGTGAGCACATCATTGAGCACCACAAGGCTGAGTGTAGCTTTACCAAGTGCAAAAGTATACACGAGTGGCACAATTGTGGCAAGCGACTGCTGCCTGCCAGGGGAAGATTGCAAACGACTAATTAGAGTGACTTGCAACTGTCCCTCCCAGATTCTTCATTGGCTTTGATCACAAATGGGACTAGAACTCACAGTTTCCTGGTTTCTAGACTGCTGCCTTAACTACTAGATCAAACTGGTTCCTTTATACACTAAAAAAGATGGCAGATGTAGCATGAACTGAACATATTGCAGTATTTGCTGTGTTAGGAAAAACACATTGTTTGCAGCAATGACCAGTAAATACCTTTTCTAAAATAATATCTGAAGGTATTTATAATTTACTAAAAGAGCCTAACTTGCTAAATAAGTAAAAGCAGATCAACTTTCCTTTTAATTAGAAGCCTTAGCAATTTCTTCGGAACTGACTTCCTTCTCTCTGACTGTAGCAAACACCCTGCCCGTTTCACATCTCTGGTAAGCTGCTGTCATAGAATTTTATAGAATTCATTTTCTTCCTCCCATTTAACAGAGAGCAGACTTGCGACCTCAGTGAAGCAATAACCTCTCCTGCTCCACTAATCAAACGAGAGTACTTCATGAGTTTTCAATCTTTTATGCTGGCCATGTCATCAGAATGTTTTAATAACTTTCTCTCTATAATAATTTTTACATGTTTGGCATGGTGCTGGCATATGTCTTTGGAAGCTTCTGGTTGAAGCAGTAGATGAAGCAGAAGATAACCATCAATTATATATCAGGGTTTGTAAGATAATGCACAAGGACAGCCAAACTACTCTAGAATTCCAACAGAGATTTCAAGAACTATTAGCATTCTTTCCGTGTTAACTTTTTATGCTATGTATCCCTTTCTATAATTACATTATAGTCACTATTTTCCCAGGATGGTTTCCTAATTCCCAACTAGGACCATTGGGGAGTATGTTGTTCAGCAAATGAAACTCAATTGTCTTTTCCATTAACTTTACTGAATTAAATTGCAGCCACTATCTCAATATCAGAGTTTGGGAGCTACCTGATGCTGATATGCACCCAATACAGGTAGTCCTTGACTTAACAACCATAATTAATCCCAAAATTTCTATTGTTAAGTGAGACATTTGTTAAGTGAGCTTTGCCCCATTTTACGATCTTTCTTGTCACCGTTGTTAAGTGAATCACTGCAGTTGATAAGTTAGTAACCCAGTTGTTAAGTGAATCTGGCTTCCCCATTGACTTTGCTTGTCAGATGGTCACAGAAGGTGATCATATGACCCTGGGACACTGCAATCATCATACATATGAACCAGTTGCCAAGCATCTGAATTTTGATCACATGACCATGGGAATGCTGCAAAGGTGGTAACGGTGAAAAAATGGTCATAAGCAATGGTGGGATTCAGCCAGTTTGCACCACTTTGGCAGAACCGGTAGCTAATTTTTTGTTGCCCAGGCCCAGAATGGACTTCTGGAAGCAGCATCGACACAGAGAACCGGTTGTTCACATATTTGAATCCCACCACTGGTCATAAATCACATTTTTCAGTGCTGTTGTAACTTTGAGTTGTCACTAAGTGAACTGTTGTAAGTTGAGGGCTTCTTTCCCTTCCCTTGTTAAAATTGTTTTTCTTTACATCGCTCCTTGTTTATCTAATAGATTCAATACACACAATTATTTAGGCCATGTAATATTACAGTCCCCAAGCAAATTACTATTTTTGTATTATTCATTTCTTTAACTATATAAGGTCTATCATATAAGACAATTCTTGATGGTAAAATGCATTAATGGCACAAAACAGGGGAAAAGTTGTGTACAACAGTGTTGAAAATGAAGTAACCCAACTGTACTACAACCAGGTGCAAACATTACAGCAATGTCATTGTATGATATCAAAATGCTGAAATGATTGGAACGTTTTCAGCCTGTATCTAAACCATAATATATCTCAGAAAACAGTATTTCTCAGAATCAACATTACAGTAGAAAAGGACATTTTGTTGGTTGACAGCAAATAAATATTCACAGGATGTGTGGCCCAACCAAAAGAGTCTATTATGATAACTTTAAAATTCAAATTCATCTAAACAATTTATTTGCTAAAGAAATTTCTAAATCATGTTATTTAAGCAGTTGTTGGGAAGTTATTGCAAACTTAAACCATGATTGTAGTTTGATGAATGCCCTAGAACAATAACTAGCCATGCTGTATTAGTGTAAAGAAAATTATTGTTGGTCACTTAGTCAGCCAAATGTTTAGACTGGATTTGACATTGTTATCCATCTATGGAATCCCAAGGACCAGAAATAGGCAGATGTTGCTGTTTAATATTATGAAAGATAACATAGCAGGATGGAAGCAGTTCCTAATAAGGCCGCCTTTTACAATTGACTAATGGCGAATTTGTCAATGCCAATGGTGTTCAAGTGGTGCTCCAATTGCTTTGGGATTGCACCCAAGGCGCCTATTACTATTGGTACTACCTTCGCTTGCTTTTGCCACAGTCTTTCTATTTCTATTTGTACATCTTTGTATTTTGTTATCTTCTCCAGTTCTTTCTTGTCTATTCTGCTGTCTCGAGGCACTGCCACGTCCACTATCCAGACTTTTTTGTCTTTCTTATCAACAGTTGTTAAGTCCGAGGTGTTATGTTGCAGGTGCTTGTCTGTTTGAATTCTGAAATCCCAGAGCAGTTTAATTTTATCATTTTCTATGACTTTGTCTATTTTATGATCCCACTAGTTCTTGCTTACAGGCAAATGATATTTCTTGCAGATCTTCCAATGCACCATTTTTGCTACTTTTGTTGCTATTATTATTATTATTATTATTATTATTATTATTATTATTATTATTATTATTTACACAATAATGTGAAATCACAACTGCCAGTTCTTTAGCTGGTGTTGGATTTCATATGCATTGAGTTCTTTCTAAAAACCAAGGATGTTGTATGATATCAGCATACTATTACTTAAATTTAAATCCTAGTGGCTCTTCTTTGTATGAGATCCTGACAGAATAATTAAGTGCCCTGTTTGCTGGAAATAAACTGCTTGTGTAATGGAGGATACTGTTTTTGAAGAAAGCATGTAAATTTACAATTACTTTATAGATCCAGTATTGACTCTAAATGCCATTAAAATGAATAGCATTGGTAAGAAGAGATAATCATAAAATTTCATTTTGTACTACTTTTTACAATAATGTATATGCACTAGCTTTTACATACTATCCAGAATCAGCCTTTATGTCATTCTTGATTAACTTCTTTCATTTAACTGAGTACATTTTCAGTCTATGTCAGTGGTGGTGAACCTATGGCACAGGTGCCAGAGATTCCACTCGGAGCCCTCTCTGTGGGCACACATGCTGTTGCCCCAGCCTTGCCTCCCCCCCACCACCCTCTCCTCTCCAGCAGCCCCCCTGAAGGCGAGTCGCCCCTGAGCATGGCCCATGCAGAGCAGTGCAGCCAAGGACATGGCAGCCAGGTAGCGTAGACAAGACTCTGCCCTCACACCCCATTGTGCACAGTTGATGTTGCAGGGCATAGGCAGAGGCCATGACCACCATAGTGCTGCTGGGCTACCTGGGTGATCTGCTGCAAGCCCTGGAGGTGGTGAGTGGCCCTGCGGGCAGGTGGGATGGGGAATGGGTGGGTGGGGACGGAGCAGAGGTGGAGCGGTGGCAGGGGCAATTTTTGGGCACTCGGTCTCTAAAAGGTTTGCCATCACTGGAATAGGAGCTGGAAGGGACCTTGGAGGTTTTCTAGTCCAGTCCCCTCTCAAGCAGAAGAACCTATACCCGTGGTGGTGAACCTATGGCACACATGCCATAGGTGACACACAGAGCTGGCCCTGTGGGCACATGCGCCATTGCCCCAGAGGGAGGTGGGGCCAGGCTGATCCCCTCTACCTCTCCACATGCGCCTATGCTCTCACTCTCTCTCGGCCGTGTGGGGGCACAAAATCACTCTGGAGGCATAGATCCAGGAGGCAGAGGCCACGCCCACCCAGGGGGCCATGCCCACCCAGCGGGACACCCACCTAGCACCTGGTGATACATGTGGATTTTGGGTTGCAGTTTGGGCACTTGGCCTGTAAAAGGTTCGCCACCACTGGTCTATGTTGATAGGATATAATTACATGTTCCTTATTAATATATACATTTGTCCAAACATGCTCCTCATGGTACGTGCTTCATGTATAATTAGTATTAGTGATTGCTCCATGGAGGCAATTTTCCAAAAAAGACTAAATTTATCAGTGCAATTTTTGGATGGCACAGAGAACTGGAAAATATACTTTAGGGAACAAACTTCAGAACCGCTCTATTGTTACTTTAGTTATTAAATCCAAGATAAGATGCAAATTGTCTACATTTAGTGTAAAGCACTCATAGGAATTAACTCTGTTTTTGTTACAGACAAATTATTGCATCAACTGTATTCTCCATTTCATTGTATCATCCTTAACTCTCTTTGTCTATTGAAAAAAAAATTGAAGGAAAAATGAGGAGAATCTGAAAAGACTAATAAAGATTGTGATTCATTGAACATCTTTGGATGTACCAAATGCAAAGACAAAAAGAGAACTATGATATATAAATAATAAAATTTTGATAAGCATGGGCTGAGGTTCAAATTGTCAATTAATTTGGGGTGGCATACAGTAAAGTTCTAAAGAACATGGTTAAAGGTGAAAAAAAAGTTCATCTTCCTGTTCCCCTTAATATAATCGAAGGAAGGAAGGAAGGAAAAAGAAGTGAAGGAGGGGGTGAAGAAAATTGACCAGACTGAATATAATTCAGTAAATATAATTCAGAAAATTGACCAGACTGAATATAATTCAGTAAATATAATTCAGTAAATATTTACTGAATCAAATGAATTAAAGAAAAATTATATCCACAATCTTCTCTCCTGTATCTTTGCTGAAAAACTGTGCAATTGCTTATGTCTTGGTAAATTCAAAATAACAGGGATGTAGCCAAGAGGAACATATATGCTTTGGTCTATTCAGAGTCTTTATAAATTACAAAAGTCTGAAATATGAAAACAGTAAAACAAGTCCAAACCTTATAAGCAGATATTCCAACTAGAACAGCGGTTCTCAACCTATGGATCACGACCCCATTTGGGGTTGATCGACCATTTCACGGGGGTCGCCAAGCAAGGCTGTCCGCCATTTTTCCCCCTTTTCCGGCGGGTGCCTTACCCCCCTTGGGCTGGGCCAGCTGGTGGCCCAGCCAGTGGTCGGCCTGCTCCGTCTCTGCTGCTTGCCAGCTATGCCTCGGCCGGCGCAGGGGGCGGCACCATGCATGCGTGACGCTCCCGGGCAGGGAAAGTCCTCGACTTACAACCGGTTGGGTAGTCCTCAACTTACGACCGGTTTAGTCCTCGACTTACGACCGGTTGGGGGGTCGCGGCATTAAAAAGGTTGAGAACCACTGAACTAAAATAAGATTTCATATTACTTAAAGTAACCCTGCACTAATTTACTTGGACAGTAAATTCAAGTTCTGTAAAGAAATTCAGATATGACCTTGGGGAAAGTATGGAGAACGAAACTGAAAATAACATTGCTGTAATTTTGTCCCTTACAAGATAGGACAAAGATGGGGCAGTTTTTCATAATTTTATTATTAAGCCCCATACAAATAAAGTAGCATTTCTGAAATCCTGCAGAGTCTGTTTCTTGATGTGACCTATCCCAAAGGACTGATATCAAGCTTGAAAATGTTTCTCTGCTCATCTTACACTAAACAAAATCAAGATGTGGTTATTTTGAGTTTCTTTCACATCCTTGCTGTAGTATTCAGACTGTGTACAGTAATTGCTTCACTAAGTCCCTCCCTAATGATTTGTTCCTTTCCCACCTAAGTTAATAACCCTGTCATATTTTCTCCAAAGTCACTCTAAATTCCATTATAACCACATATTTCAAAGATCATGAATATAACATGTCAAACTACCAAGAGACAATTCAGGTTGTGGCAGGATATACATGTAATAAGTAAATAAATAAATTCTTATTTTAAAAAGATGAACTTGCTTAAGAAACACATTTTAGTTCCCCCATCACTTCCAAAAACAACAATAGCTTCTGGTGAAAAAAGATGGCATAACAAAAGTGAAGAATAATAAACTACCAAGAAGTGCTTCGAGGGAAATAAAACTTTTTTTAAAAATTATGTAAAAGATTTTAC
This sequence comes from Crotalus tigris, assembly GCF_016545835.1. NCBI lineage: Eukaryota > Metazoa > Chordata > Lepidosauria > Squamata > Viperidae > Crotalus > Crotalus tigris. The sequence goes on from NW_024097123.1 coordinate 324,115, forward strand.
AATTATTTCTTCAGAATTGAGTTGATCCTTGGTAATAATATTGTGAAAAACTTAATTTCCTCAAAAACAGACCAATGTTGAAAGCCAAATACCCATCAATAAAGAGAAAGTATTGAAAGTTAATTTCACCTTTCCCAACAGGTAATTACAATTTGTACAATAAAAATACCATGTCGTTGCTATGAGAAATTATTAAATGTCCTGGAAATTCATTAAAAATATAATGAAATGTGATGAAATAAATATAGGAAATTTGTCAAAATGGAAATTTTGACAAATTAGATGAGTTAAACTCATCTAAATCAATTTTAAGTAATTCTAGGCTATCCTTCTCAATCATATTTCATTTACCTTAAGATGGGATTATTTTAAATTTGCCCATTGTGAAAAATTCCTGGGAATTCTTATTTCAAAATAAAGAATAAGCACACAACCTAAACCACCAACTCCTGTAAAAATTTCTCATATGGACCAATGACATCAACTTGAATTCATTCTAATTATAGAATAATCAGAGAGGATACCAAACTTATTTATTCATTAGCTATGATTCAGCATAGAAATTTATGGTTTATTTATAAACTATAACATCTGTGTACAATAAAAATCTATGCTGAGGGTCCCTGCTATAATTCTGTCAATGTTTTCAAATTTCTATCTGTACACATAAAGCTTTCTAAAACCAATTTAAAAGAAAGGAATGAGGACAATGTATGTATTAACTTGACATAAATTTAATACTGGAGAAAAAAATATATTCATTATTTAGTCTCAAATAAATAAATTTAAATAGCTCTTTCCCATTCTCCAAATTTGAAGTCCATTATTCATAATGCAAAGCAGAAATATCCTTTCATTCTGATCTCAAATCTGGCCTTACATTTATGAGAAAATAAAAGGATAGATTCAAAGTGAAGGATAAAACTTTATTGATCATTTTGTTCATAACATTTAGATTTTTCATTAAAATAAAGGCAAGGAAATAGAAATGTAGAGAACAAGATTCGATGGCTCCATTGTTGAGGTAGCCATTTTTTTCCTCTCTTTGCATATGTATTTGTTTTTATACTTTTTTTTAATTGTCCATTTTTCCTTTTTTTTATATATGCCATTTTTATATTTGTATTTTTATCCAATTGTTGTGTGTTGCCCAACAGTTGCATTTTGTAAGAAGGGGCCTATACAAATTTGATTAACATATAAAAAATGCTCAGTGGAGTGTATAGCTAAATCAAATTGTATTTTGTTCATTTCAAATCAGTATTTTCCATTTAATAGGGAGTTTGAGAAGCTTTTCTGGGTTTTGAGCCTCAAAATGACTTGCTTGTTGTTGTTTGGGTCTTATTAAAATAAAATATGAATGAAATTGGTTTGGCCAGCCTTTTTGTGGCTAAGGAAGAGCCAAAAACAATTTTGGATTGGACAGCTCTTGGAACCATTATTTAATCCTTTTCAGTATAAAAAAAGGAAAAAATCTAGTTCTCTTCTGAAATGAGACATATTGCTGGCTTTTAAGTAAATGCGAATTAAGTCATCAGTGCTGACAGCTCTTGTTTTAACTAATCTGAATTTATCATTGCATGCTTGTGACAATATCAGTACAAGAAAACTCCAAAATAAAATGCCTACTTTTAATCTGAATTAGAGGAACTATGAAAGGTTAGCTTCAATGAGAAATGATGCATCATTCTGTAGTTCATAGCCCTTACAGGATTCATTTCAGTTTCAGCACTGTATAAAATTTTGCACATTAAGCCTGCAGATTTAATATAGCAACCCAGTTGTATTATAGGAGGATTCTTGCCTTCCGTCAAAGTTTGACAAAACACTGCACATCATGTGAATATAAAAGACATATGTTAAAATTCTTGGTTGAATCTGCCTTTCTAAATACTTTTAATTTTTATTTGATTAGAATAGATTGCAATGAAAACTGTTATTCACCAATTCATTTCTTTATCGATCCAATAGTTATTGTGTTTATATATTGGAAAAGATGGGCACTTTCATTAGAGACAATTTCCAGTAAATGCCTGCCATCGCTATCAGTCTAAACTGGGTTGAAACATACTATTAATTGTCTCTTTTTTCCTGCTAGTTTCAGTTTGCTGAGAAAAGGAGGAAAAATCATGAATGAATTATGACTCCCTCCAGCTAACCAATAGGAGAATTCAAACAATGGGGGGGAAGGGTGGTCAAATCCAATTTTTTCCCCTTTCCTGAAAAAAAAAATATGTTCAGGAAGCCATTGGTTAACCTTCTCTCCTTTCAGCTTTCCACCTACATCAGTGGCTCCCCCCCTTTAATTTATTATTAAAAATTGGGGGGGGGAATAACTGGCTACCAAAAGAAAAAGAGAAACATAGAAGATGAAATAATAAAAATGAACAGGATATTTACAAAGTTTATTACAGTTCGGATTGTAATGAATTAATTATATAAAACAATGTTCATTGTATCATTAAAACTAGAAATCTTTATAAAAGTCTGAATAATATTAACATCACCACTACTTAGTTGGTGAAGATGATGGAATTAGCTGAGATGGCTAAACTGTCTTCCTTGATTAGACAATTTTTACTGTCATTGGTGATTGGAAACTCCTTGTGTTTTTTGTGTGTGTGTGTGTGTGTGAAACAGGAAAAAAATGAATTTATGACTGTTTTGATTAGGAAAAAAACAGGTAAGAGAAAAAAGAGAAATTGTTTTTGTAACCACAGAGTAAGAGGTAATTTTATATTTGCTATTTAGGGAATCAGAAGCAACTTCTTTCTATTTATATTTTTTCTTTCTGTACTTTTGATTTTTTTCTTTGTTCTTATTTCTCTTTTCTTTTTACTTTGCTTCTTCTTAGATTTTATCTTCTATTTAAAATTCTTAATAATTTATACACACACATACTGTAGGGTGAATCACATGCAAGCAAATGTATTGATGCTAAAAGTTTAGTCTGCAGCTACCAAATTGGGGCTAATACTTATTTTGAAGTCCAACTCTTTAGTTTTGTGCTTATAGTAAGGATCTTATGACACCCTGGGCATGTTATAATCACACATACTACCAGAATCTTTTGAAAAACAAAACTTACTGCAAATTTATATGGGAGTATACACCACGGATTTACATCGATTTAAAGTTTTTGTTTATATAAAAATAGGGTTATGTAACCTTTTTTAAATTTTACATAGCCACTTTCATTAATGGGATGTTCTGAAATGGCATTTAAAAATTTCCTTTTGGCTTCTCTTCTATTAAAAATATTACTCCACTTCTACATATCTTTGCTAGCAGAAAATTATGGCTTTCGAATTTACATATCTTGTTTGCATTCTTTTCCTTTGTCTGTAACATTTCCATTTGCTACAGAATGTACCTTGGGATCTAGTTCCCGCCCCGCCCCCCCCTAGTTTTTTTTTTTTAATGTTACAAACAAGCAGCCGGTCTTGATGAAATTGTACAATGTGAGAACAGAAAGAAATCAACTTTTCAACATATAAAGGTAAAAGAAGGCATTTTGGCAGAATATTTGACATGTAAAATTAGCAAGCCTCGTTGTACAAAATGTACAGAATTAAAGCCATATTATCTTTTGGTAGGAAGCCAAAGTGAAAGCGCAGAAATGGAGAGAAAAAAACCTTTTTATATTGTCTTACCTTGCCTCAATAAGTATAAAATGAGACTCTCAGCAAAGTTGCTTTCTTTTGTCTAGTATTTTGAGTAATGCACAATTGGACATTTGTTCTGGTTAGAAGAAAGGAAGGATAAGCAATGTTTTCCTACTTCCTAATGTTAATATTTTTCATGACTATCCATATGGGAAAGCATATATGAATATAAGAGGAGATACAAAATGAAGTGGGTTAAACCTATTTGGAGCAACCATTTCTGACAAAAAAAGAAGAAAACTGAACTCCAGAGCAAAGCAGCCATCTTTCTCTTTTTAATTCATCTCAAGACATTGTGCTCTGTTGCAATTGTTGGCATCTATTTATTTATTTAAAACATTTATATAGCCACCGATCTTATAACCAGCTCTGGATGGCATTTCCATTTGAACATTGTAAGGATCCTAAAGCTGCCCAGGGAATTCTGGGAGTTGAAGTCCATACATCTTAAAGTTGCTGAGATTTAGAAACACTAGCCTAGAGCAGCGGTTCTCAACCTGTGGGTCGCGACCCCATTTGGGGTCGAATGACCATTTCATGGTGGTCGCCAAACAATACAGTCCACCATTTTTTCCACTTTTCCTTAGCTGTGCTAGTCCCTTTTATTCTATTGGCTTTTGAAAGCCAATAGAATAGACTCTCTTGAATAGAGTCTAATTCTATTGGCTTTCAAAAGCCAATAGGAATTGTCCAGGTTGTCTCTGCCCTGCTGAGCCCGCCAAAAGTCCCATTCTGCAAACGGTGCTGCAAGTTGTCTGCAGCGAAGGCGAGCTGTCTGGAAGTTTCCATCCCTCCCTGCTGAGCAACTACTAAAAATGTAAGTAAAAGAGGGCCAGGGGTGGGAGGTGGGAGGTTGGCGGATGCAGGGAGCGTTGCTGGCGCGCGTGGGGCCCGGCGGGTGCCTTACCTTCCTTGGGCTGGGCCAGCTGGTGGCCCAGCCGGTGGTTGCCCTGCGCCGTCGCTGCCCCTTGCCAGCTATGCCTCGGCCGATGTAGGGGGCGGCACCACGCATGCGTGGCGCTCCCGGGCAGGGAAAGTCCTCGACTTACGACCAGTTGAGTAGTCCTCGACTTACGACCGGTTGAGTAGTCCTCGACTTACGACCGGTTGGGGGTTGCGGCATTAAAAAGGTTGAGAACCACTGGCCTAGGAGGATTAGAACTCCATTGCCACGTCAAGCAATTTTCTTTTGTTACTTCTTTTTGTTTTTCTTCTTTTTAAATACAGTCTCCTCACTTAAACTCTTCCCCTTAAAAATATAAAATTTTATTTCCTCAGAAGAAAACTGGGCTCCAGATGCAAAATTATTTCTTTCACCACCACCACCACCCCATGACAAAAAAAATAAACCAAATATTTTACCTGCATACATAGAAAGAGATGGGCAGACCAAGGATAACATTTCAGGCACCTCCTTAAAAATCAGTTGTGACCTAAGGAAGTCAATCTGTTTTTGTTGAGGTTAATATAATTATATTATATTTAATTAATATAATATTAGTTAATATAAATCTCTTGAAAGTAACGTGGAAAGGAAAAAAATATTTGTCAAGGCTCAGATGAAATCATAACCAAAATAGTTAGGATATTCATTCTCTTTCTCCTTCTGATATATTTTCAGAAAAACATTGGGGGGGGGGACAGAGAGCTGTGAAATCAAATGTAAAACTATGTGAAAATAGTTTTAGATTATTTAGCTACAGTTGCCAAATGCTACTCCATAATATGTTGGTTAGCTTTTAAGATGTCATAAGGCTTCGGTTTGAACAGATAAATTCAGTTAATCCTTCCATAACAATAGTCCATCATAGACTGCTAAAGTACATTGTCCATTCTTTTGTTAGATTCCTTATTAGGTATTGCTTTGACAATAATACACAGCAAAGTTAATACCGTGCTCATATCATACACTGAGAACATTTCCTAGCACCTCAAAAGAGAATGGAAACTACAATGTTTACATTCTACTACCAAAAGGATTCTGTCTTTAAGTGAACATGTGTTCTCTCTTACTATGCATGGATACACACACGCACAAACTTTAGTGACAAATTAGGAAACAGGTGCCTACACAAGAAATATAATAACGAGAGTTAAAGATATGATGAGTAAGATTACTAAGGCTTGGTGGCAATTAGTTGGAGGGATTAGAGATTTATATATATTAATCATCTACTGCAACATACATACAGAGAAAGAGAGAGAGAAATGATAGAATACATAATCCATTCAGAACATCCAGTGCAAAGCATACTGATGACTGATAATTATGCAACCGACTATTCAGTCACTGGCTAGGTTCACGTGTTGTGTTAAACTTATTGTACAAAATGTGCTAGTCTTACTTGCATGGGCGTGCCAAATTATGACCTACTATTCTTTCCAAACCATATTACAAATTAAGCAAGTTATATGCTATCTTATGATAAAAGGCAGTGGCATCTCTTGAAAAGGTGGGCAAAAAATAATAAAGTCACCGTAGTACAAGGCAAAGATTTTAAGAAAGCCAGATTTGTGTAAAATAAATGGACACTAGGCTTTTATGCATTCTTAGTTGGGTGCAAAATCCTCAACTCCTTTCAAAGAATAGTGCAAAATGATTCCCATTCAAGAAAAGGACAAATTGAGGTTTCATTTGTCCAAATATTATTTATTTCTTTTAGCTAAAGGGCCTTTGATGCTATTTTTAAAAAGTTTCTTCATAGACAGCATACAATATTTGGTATGTTTAGGGTAGAAAGTAGGTTTAATATTATAAGGCAAGTCACAGAGAAGTCACTTCTTCCTCATCATTACCATTGCTGGCTGTAGAATTCTGGGAGTTGAAGTCCTCATGCCTTAAAATTGTCAAGTTTGGGAAACACTGCCATAGAGGATTCTATTTGCTAATTTTCAAAAAAAACAAAATTCTTTTTTATTATTATTTTTTATTGAAGAATATTTTATAGAATAAAAACAATAACAAATTCAAAATAAAGAAATTAATAAAAATGATAATTAAGAAAGAAAAGAGACAGAAGAAAAAAAAATGTAAATGAGCAGCTTCCGATCTTCTTTACCGCAGTTGTAAGGCATAAAATGTATAAAATTCAGAGTCTGATGACATTAAGTCTTCTGCATCAAAAGATTCATTTAATAGGACCTGGCTATGTTACCTCTTTTTTTATAACTATACTATTTGCTTTCTTATTAGTATGCTTGGTAGACACTTCATCTGTAGAAAATCTATTCCATTAGCAGTTTCATTACTATATTACTGGTCCCTCGTACTTTGCTGATACATACTGTTGGAAGCTTCATTGTTCAGAGCTTTTAACCACTTGCATCCATCCACAGACGAAAATACACCCTGGCAAATTGCTTAGTATTTCAAATGATTTCCGGTGCCATGAAATAAAATCAGATGAATTATGGCAGCACTAGAGCAGTGATCACGAACGATAGCATTGCAAGGGAACACATCCCATTTACTGAACAAGGATATGGATTAAACACTGAATATGGAGTGTCTCACAGTCTTTTAAAATTCTGTCATTTAGCCAAAAAGGTTTACTTTGAAACAATGTTAAAAGAAGTAACATTAGACAAAGCCTATCCTTTTCATATTTCTGCTTGATGGTAGGATTGAGTGGCAAAAGAAATGGGATTATTTCTCATTCTAATCTCATGTAAGGTCCCAGAAACCCAAACTAAGAAAACTCCATTTCTTTGGGGAAACTGTAGTAATTCTAAATATGATAAATTTTTCTAAAAGCCTAATTTCTCAGACCTGGTTCTGGAGCTTGTTTCAAGATCTGGTAAAGCCTTCCTTATATATAAGGAACGGTTGCTGGAATTGGGTATGTCTAGTTTAATGAAGAGAAAGACGAGGGGGGCCATGAGAGCAGTGTTCCAATATCTCAGGGGCTGCCACAAAGAAGAGGGAGTCAAGCTATTCTCCAAAGCACCTGAAGGCAGGACAAGAAGTAATGGATGAAAACTAACTAAAGAGAGAAGCAACCTAGAACTAAGGAGAAACTTCCTGACGGTTAGAACAATTAACCAGTGAAACAACCTGCCTCCAGAAGCTGTGAATGCTCCAACACTGGAAGTTTTTAAGAACAAACTGGACAGCCATTTGTCCAAAATGGTATAGGGTTACCTGCCTGAGCAGGGGGTTGGACTAGATGACCTCCAAGGTCCCTTCCAACTTTATTATTATTATTATTATTATGGATCATCGCACAGTCAGCCAGATGTTCAGACTGGATGTGGCATTTTGTCTACCTATCGAGTCCTTATCCAGGACCTGGGATAGGCAGATGTGGATGTTTGATGGTATTATAGATATCGTCGCAGGATGGAAGCAGTTCCTAGTAAGGCCGCCTTTTGCAATTGACTAATAGCAAATTTGTCAATGCCAATGTGTTCAAGTGGTGCTCCAGTTGTTTTGGGATTGCACCCAAGGAGCCTATCACTATTTGTACTACCCTTGCTTGCTTTTGCCACAGTCTTTCTATTTCTATTTGTAGGTCTTTGTATTTTGTTATCTTCTCCAGTTCTTTCTCTTCTATTCTGCTGTCTCCAGGCACTGCCACGTCCACTATCCAGACTTTTTTGTCTTTCTTATCAACAATTGTTAATTCTGGGGTGTTATGTTGCAGGTGCTTGTCTGTTTGAATTCTGAAGTCCCAGAGCAGTTTAATTTTATCATTTTCTATGACTTTCTCTATTTTATGATCCCACCAGTTTTTGCTTACAGGCAAATGATATTTTTTGCAGATCTTCCAATGCACCATTGTTGCTACTTTGTCATGCCGCTGCTTGTAATCAGTCTGTGCAATCTTCTTGCAACAGCTTACCAAGTGGTCCACTGTTTCTTCAGCTTCTTTGCATAGGCGGCACTTACTGTCTGTTGCTGTCTTCTCAATTTTGACTTTGTATGCATTTGTCCTTAAGGCTTGGTCTTGTGCAGCCAGAATTAGTCCCTCGGTCTCTTTCTTCAATTTTCCTGCTCTTAGCCATTGCCAGGTTTATTATTATCTGCTTTCCCAGCTATTTTTTTCATGTATTGGCCATGTAGTGCTTTGTCTTCCCATGCCTCTATTCTGTTCTTCATTTGGTCTTTATTGTAGGCCAGTTTGGTCTCTCCAGTAGTTAGTAAGCCTTCCTGATATACTAATTTCAGTGCATCTTCATCATTGTTCTTCAGATATTCTTCCAAAGCCATTTTTTCTTCTTCAACCGTCTGATGTACTTGTAGCATTCCACGCCCACCATTTGCCTTGTAGATAAAGTCTGTCAATGTCACTGCGTGGATGAAGGGCATGATTCATTGTCATTATTTTTCTGGTCTGCCTATCCATTGCTTTTAGTTCTGCTTGAATCCAGTCCACTATTCCAGCTGTGTACCTAATGACTGGGATTGCCCAGGTGTTGATTGACTTTATGGTATTTCCTCCATTGAGTTTGGACTTTAAGATCTTCTATTATTATTATTATTATTATGGATCATCGCACAGTCAGCCAGATGTTCAGACTGGATTTGGCATTTTGTCTATCTATCGAGTCTTTACCCAGGACCTGGGATAGGCAGATGTGGATGTTTGATGGTATTACAGGTATCGTCGCAGGATGGAAGCAGTTCATTATTATTATTATTATTATTATTATTATTATTATTATTATTATTATTATTATTATTATTATATCCTGTCAAAAATACAAGTCAACACAAATTGCAAACCTAATCATTAAGCTGTTACACCAACCAGCCTTAAGTCATTATCGATTCTGCCCTTAAACCAAAGGAGAGCAGATCAAAGCACTTGATAAATAAGATTTTGAAAAGTATTTCCTTATATGAAGAAGACAAACGATATCTCTCAAGCCTTGGTCTTTTGAAAAGGGCCTCTAAAAAGTTTCACATTACTGTATGTGTTACCTTCAAATGTGGATTGTTATAAAGGAGGTAATATTTTTCTTTTAAACAGTAATCAGTGCCATAACCAACATATTTTTCTTTTAAAAAAAGTTATTTTAAGTTAAAAATCTTCTCTGCCCTCCCAAGTGGTAACAATTTCCTTTTTTCCTTTTTATAATTCAACATGCTTCCCCATCTGTTACTGTTCTGTTTGTGGTAAATCCTGTATTGTTAAACACTTGACATGTTGAAGAACACAAAAAGATCATTTATAAAAGACTGAGAACTATTCTTCCCCCCCCCCCTCTGGTCCCACCACCATAATCCTTTCCAAACTGTGGAGCACCATGTGCTCCCAAAAAAGGTGAGAGGAAAACTTTGTCTTAGGTTTGTTTGGGTGCCAAAAGAAATCTCTGCATTTCAAAACAAGATTCCCAACTTCTAACTATGTCAAAAAGATACAAAAATTTCTTCCCAGTCAGTGGACTCAGATGGAGATGGCTACTATAATGGGAGGAATGATCTCTCTCACTGTCCTTCACATCGGGATTTTACTACTCCTAGTGGAACCTCAAAGGTGTAGTCAGAATGCCCCCACATAATAAACAAATGAAGTGCTTAATCACAAAGTGAAAGCCTCTCTTCATTCAGTTATCAAAATTAAGACCCTGGATACAGAGACCAGCACATCTAATGGTCACTGAAGAAGTGTAGAGGACAGAGGGAATGACCTTCAGGGACCGGAGGAAGAGCTGTTATTGTGATCATGGTCAGATAAAAGAGAGCTAAATTCTGGACAGAAAAAATAGTATTGTCCTACATAATCTGGTCTACCTTGAAAGGCTAACAAGAAGCTAAATAACATTGGGTAAATGACTCGAAGAGTGACTGATGATTATTTATGTAGAATACATGAAGTATTAGCACCACTTTATAAACCCTTCGTGGAATACTGCATTCAGTTTTGGTCACCACATTACAAAAAAGATGTTGAGATTTTGGAAGAAGTGCAGAGAAAAGCAATTAGGATGATTAAAGGCCTGGAGACTAAAACATATGAAGAATGGTTGCAAGAATTGAATATGGCTAGTCTAGTAAAAAGAAGGGCTGGGGTGACCTGATAGCAGTATTCCAGTATTTGAGGGGCTGCCACAAAGAAGAGAGGGTCAACCCTATTTTCCAAAGCACCAGAAAGCAATGACAAGAAACAATGGATGGAAACTAATCAAGCAACCTGGAATTAAGGAGAAGCTTCCTAACAGTAAGGACAATTAACCAGTGGATTGGTTGCCTTCAGAAATTGTAGGTGCTTCATCATTGGAGACTTTTAAGAAAAGACTGGACCTGGACCTGTCTGAAATGGTATAGGGTCTCCTGCTTGAGCAAGGGGCTGGACTAGAAGACCTCCAAAGTTCCTTCCAACTCTATTCTGCTTGCCTTTTCTAATCAAATCCCTTGGATGGATGCAGTTTGGAGATGGTGGCATCAGTGCAGAGTACTGAGTAATTTACAGCAAATTTAATATCCCAAATTCTGAAGATCTGAATGCCTAGGAAAGAGACATTAACAGACTCAAGACTACCACACATCCTATTGCCCTATTCAAAAGTTAGATAAATGGCCGTTGCACTTTACATTTTCCTCTGGAGGTTTAGCTTTTGCAGCCCACTGACAAGCTTTACAGAACTACAGATAAGGAAACTTGACACAGAACAACCCCATGGATCATGCTGTTGAACACTGAATGTGATTAGTGCCCGCTGAACATGGCTGCCAGAGGTGAGATGTGGATTCAGTAAACTATTCTGGAGGAAGGCGTATCCGACGGCCACACCATAGATCTTATTGCAACCCTGGTTCGCAGATCCCAGGTGTCCTGTCTTTTCATGAGTAAGATCCCAGGTCTCTCTACCTGTCCTGTCTTCCTCCCCTGAAGAGGTGCCATTTTAGCAGAGGATAAAAGCAGGCAGAGAAGCCTTTTGGCTGCAGTTCATTTGAGAGGCTGAGGGGAATGTAAATTCTTGGCATTACTGACGCTTCCCTTCTGTTTTATCAGGAGGCAGCATACTACAATGCCTGAACTGGTGACATGGCACGGGAAAGAGGCCGAACTGGTTGGGGAAGAGACTCTTTTTCCCAGGCCCTGGGCTGAGGGAGGTTGATGTTTCCAAATAATGGTTTGATGGTGGGGGATGATGGGAGCCCATTAAGAAGCAGATGCTCTCTGCCTCCGAAGCAAAGCTGTTATAATAATCAGCAGACCACATTCTGTTAGGCAGTCCACATCTCTGCAGAATGGGGGTGGAGGGAAGGGGGAGGCAAGGATTTCAGTCCAGGGGATAAATGCAATTGATTGTCAGATTGGGTTTGTGGCAGTGGTCTATCAGACGAGAAATAGTCTCCAAGTTTAAAGTAAACCATTGTTTCAACTTTAATGAAGGCCACAGGATTTTAACAAACAAACTTCTGTTCTTGTTCTTTTCTTCCTTCCACCCCAACCCACCCACCCCCATGGCCACATTCAGTTCCTCTAGCCTTGCACCTGCTTCCAGTTTTGGCTTCTTGGCAATGGAGCTTAGAGAGACATCAGCTGGCAGGAGTGAACAGCTAAACGCTTCCCCGCAATGCAGCTTTGAAAGTGCCAAGCGTTTATCCGCTGGCACATCCAGCTCAACACAAGGACTTTCTCCCGATCACTCACATTTGCCTTGGAAAATAATAGTAAATTGCTCAAATTGTGGCTTAGCCTAAGACGCGGTCATTTCTGCTCCCGGGAATCGGAGTGTTCTGGGGCTTGGCGTTCTTTTATTATTCAAATGGTAGTACCAGGGCCCATAAAATGATAATGCCATTTCTCCTTGGTAGCTTGGGAGCTTCACGTTTTCTCAGCAGATGGCAGGCCAAGTGAAGCCTTCTGCATGAAAGGGGCTTCTTTTCTGTTTAAACTCTTTAGAAGCTGGGCACTCTGAGAATAGCAAAGGCAAATGTTCTGCCATTCAAATGGACTGTTCAGAAACTTGATGAGGCACTTTTTAAACCTGTATTTTCATAACTCATTTAAACGCCCAAGCACTGGCATGGAGTACTAAACTGCAGGATAAAATGGAAGAAGAAAGGTAAGGGGTGATAAACCAAAGCATCAGCTTGGATTATAAGATTAATTAATATAAGTATAGTGGCAATAAGTATTTAAAGACCCCCATAGGACCTGAGGTTTATATGGTCCTGACACTTTTAAGGTTTTCATAAAATTATAAAAATTTGGCTCTTCCTGCAGGACCTGGAGTAAGTGGTTTGCTCCCTGGTAGCTTATTCCTGATTATTATCATCTTCTTCAGTTGATTACCCCATCCAATCTATGGTTTATGTGTCTGTTTTGTCATTTTTATTACTTTTATGGTTGTTTTAATCTCATCATCTAGGTCGCCTAGAGTTACCTTGGTGATTGAGATGGCATGCAAATGAATCAGGAAGTAAATTAAGACCATTTCAACAGCCTTCAGTAAGCCAGTATTATTATTTTCCATCACCAATATTGCACACAGCTGGTTAAGAAAACAGCTTAGTCTAGTTGCTTAGTGACTTCGCGGCAGAGGTGAGATTCAAATAGGAAAACTCCCAATTTCCAATACAATCTTTTAGACATTAGCTTATTCCAGAAACAAGGTGTGAAATTGGTAAGTATCTTCTAACACGAACATAACAAAATGAATGTTGAGAGTCAAGAATAATCAATAAATAATAAAATAATAAATAACTGCTCTTGGCATACCCAAATAAATAATGCTTCTTCAATGGGGCACATTTTTAATAGAAGTTTCTAGAGATTGTTTAATTTCCATATAAGAGGCTTAAATCAGCTCCCAATATGTTGCAGGAAAATTCAACGATTCTTTTATACAGCTATCCCCAAATCCATCTGCAAGATGAAAAAATACAGGATAAATAGCGAGGGTGTGATTATTGGGAAGGAATTTGGCTGGCAACTATTGAGCTCAGTTCTCAAAATCTTGGATCCAGTTGGGTGTAGGTGATATTAGGTCACGTCTGAGTCCCTTCATACTTAGCCAAAAGGCATAACATTATGACAGAATCTATAGGAATAAGCAAGACTGGCATTATATTTCACTATGTGATCCAAACATGTGATTTGCAGGCTACAAATGTAATAATTTTCTCAGTTTAAGGTAATTTTTCAGTATTCTTTCAATGAACATATTGTTTCTGGCAAAAAAAAAAAAATCCCATGAAGCTCACAGACATGTGATCACAGGTCTGCAAATGGGTGTAAATGTCCAAGTGTGCAAAATACAATCAGTGACCATGGGGGAAAAAGATGGCCATTGGAACTTCAAATCTGGGTCATAAGTAAGTCTAGGGCAGGGGTAGGCAACCTTGGCTCTTTTATGACTGCTGGCTCAGGAATTCTGGGAGTTGAAGTCCACGAGTCATAAAAGAGCCAAGGTTGCCTACCCCTGGTCTAGGGAGATCTGTCGTAACTTGGAATGATCACTAACCAGTCAGTCGTAAGTCAAGGACTGTATCTATAATCAATTTCTTCCCTCCAATTCTGTTCTCCAATAGCTTAATCCAAGACTCTATTTATATTAATTGAAGGAATTTAGCTGGCCAATAAAGTCTGTATAATTTTATATATTGTATAATATATCCCAGTAAAGACAACTGGGAGATGTTATACAATATAAGTTGTCTTATTTGATATTTGAAAGCTTTGGGAGGGCAGCTCTGCGCATTTGAAGTTTGAAAACATCCCAAAGTTCTACCATGATAGTAAGATTTGCTTAATTATAAAATAGCTGCCATAATGGCTATGACAAGACAGAAAGCAAATACAGGTAGTTGTCGACTTACAACAATATTTAGTGACCATTCAAAGTTACGATGGCACTAAAAAAAGTGATTTATGACCATTTTTCACACTTATGACCAGTGGTGGGATTCAAATACCGGTAATTTAACAATCGATTCTCTGCTCTAATGACCTTTTTAAGTATAAGTGTATATATATACAATTTCCTGAAAGGTAGTTTATTATTTCATGCATTTAATACTTAAATAAGAACAATAAAAGAGGTGCACAAAACTAGATTATGTTATGAGAAAGAGTTTTAAAATATTAATGAAAAAATATTAAATACCTGACCCAAAAAAAAATAAAACTGTTATTTAAGATATTTCCATATTGCTTCTTGATTGGCATCCTCGCTTGCAATTTTCTTCGCTTTTATCCGAGCATCGTCGGCTGCGTCATTTATCCTTAACCATCTTTTCACTGTAAGATCCCAGTTGCGGCAGGAAGCCACAAGGCTCATTGTGTCGACCATGCTGGTGCCGCCACTCGTGGCTGGAGGCTGCACATCACATCACAATGATCACACCACTGCCACTGCTTGCAGCAGGGGGCTACGTGGTGCATCATGCTGATCGCGCAGCTGTTACAGCTTGCGGCAGGAGGCCACGTAGTGCATCGTGCCGATCTTGCTGGTGCTGCCAATCACGCCAATTAGTGCAATGAGCCTTGTGGCCTCCTGCAGCAAGGAGCAGCACCAGCGAGATTGGTGCAAAGAGACATGTGGCATCCTGCAGTGGGTAGCGGCAGCAGCATGATCAGCGTGATGCACTGCATGGCCTCTTGCAATGAGCAGCAGCAGCAGCACGATTGACGTGATGTGCAGTGCAGCCTCCTGCCATGAGCAGCAGCACCAGCAGAATCGGTGCGACGAGCCTCGTGGCCTCCTGCCGCAACCAGGATCTTACAGTGAAAAGATGGTTAAGGATAAATGACGCAGCCGCTGATGCTTGGATAAAAGCGAAGAAAATTGCAAGTAAGGACGCCAATCAAGAAGCAATATGGAAATATCTTAAATAACAGTTTTATTGTTTTTTTGGTCAGGTATTTAATATTCTTTTCATTAATATTTTAAAACTCTTTCTTATAACATAATCTAGTTTTGTGCACCTCTTTTATTGCTCTTATTAAGTATTAAATGCATGAAATAATAAAGTACCTTTCAGGAAATCGGTTTTTTTTTTAATACTAAAAGGGTCATTAGGACAGAGGATGCGATCGGCGTGATGCACTGCATAGCCTCTTGCCACGAGCGGTGGCACCGGTGTGAGCAGCACAAAGAGCCACGTGGCATCCTGTCTAAGCAGCAGAAGCAGCTGCGTGATCAGTGCTGTGAGCGGCAGCACCTGCACGATGTGCCACACGACATGTGGCCACAAGCAGCTGCCAAAGAACTCAGATTTATCATAATTGGTTTGCCGAACTCAACCAAAATATTAGGTATCGGTTCTGCCAATCCGGTATGAAGTGGCTGAATCCCACCACTGATTATGACCATAGCAGCATCCCCATGATCACATGATCAAAAATTTGGATGCTTGGCAACTGGTTCATATTTATGATGGTTGCGATGTCCCAGGGTTATATGATCACCGTTTGCGACTTTTCGACAAGCAACATCAATGGGGGGAGCCAGACTCACTTAACAACTATATTAGTAACTTAACAATTGCAATGGCTCACTTAATGATTTGTCAAAGGTCGTAAAATGGGGCAGTACTCATTTAACAACGGTCTCACTTACCAAGATAAATTTGGAGCTCAGTTGTGGTTATAAGCTGAAGACTACTTGTAGTAAGGATGCTCGGTACCAGTGTTTCTCAACTAATGGGTTTACTTTAATTTCCAGAATTCTCCAACAAAGATTTGGGAAATTGAAGTCCACACATTGTAAATTTGTTAAGACAGAGAAGACTGCCGTACACTCAACTATTCTAATATACCTTGAGGGTCCTCCCCCCCTTGCTTCCTTCAATGAAGCAATAGAATACACTTCCAAATTTAGCACTGAGTTACTCTGTTCACTATTTTATTTTCTAAGTGTAGCTATGAAGCTTATATGGCCCAAAGGTGTTCTAGAAATAAAGACATTTCACATTTAACCTATGCAGTCTTTCAAAATTTACATATTGGCCTCTTCTCTCTTGTTCTTGCTTGCATATTAAAAATGTATAGTAATTCTTTGATCTTAGCCAAGAATTGAATTATAATTTGAAAGCATTTTTTTTAAATAAAACGTTGTATCAGTAGCATTTAATTCCAGCGAAATTTTCAAATGTGCATAAGATGCATATCAAATAAGTGTTGGAAAAGTAATCAGTGTGAAGATAGCTTTTATCATGCATCGTGGACAAGTAGGAAGGCCAAGACATGTTGCAATCAGATACATGGCTTGATTCATAAAATATTAAAAATGGATGTAAAATTGAAAACAGAAACTTTTCTTCTAAGCCTCACAGATAAGCAGATTAAAAGAAAACATGGCACTTTTGTTCTCATATATGACAATGGCAGTGAGATTTATATATGTAAAGAGGTGGAAACTTAGACAAATGCCTACAAATGAAGACTGGGTTGTGAAATTAATGTTACTGGCAGAGGTGGCAGAACTGGCTACTTTGAGGATGAAAGATAAAAGTTTATCTAGCTTTGTTTCTAAATGGAGATCACTTCTGGACTTTTTGCTTGAAAAAGATAAAAATGAAATTCTGGTTTTAGAATTTGATCATTGGATTTGTCACGATTATAGAGATATTGCGGTTTTTTAATTATTTTATTGTTATTAACATATATATAGTATATTTTAAATTTAGAATATAGAATTATATATTTTGTTATATAATTTTGGGAGAGTTGGTTTGTTTAGTTTGTACGATGTTTTATTTTAATTTAGAGCAGTGGTTCTCAACCTTTTTAATGCCGCGACCCCCAACCGGTCGTAAGTCGAGGACTACTCAACCGGTCATAAGTCGAGGGCTACTCAACTGGTGCAGCACCGTTTGCAGAATGGGACTTTTGGCGGGCTCAGCAGGGCAAAAACAGCCTGGACAATTCCTATTGGCTTTTGAAAGCCAATAGAATTAGACTCTATTCAAGAGAGTCTATTCTGTTGGCTTTCAAAAGCCAATAGAATAAAAGGGAGTAGCACAGCTAAGGAAAAGGGGGAAAAAATGGCGGAATGCGTTGTTTGGCGACCCCCGTGAAATGGTCGTTCGACCCCAAATGGGGTCCCGACCCACAGGTTGAGAACCACTGATTTAGAGTAAGAGATTACTTTATTATATATTCTACCTATACTGAAGAAAGTTGGAAATCGTTCTTTTTGGATTTTTGTATTTCCTCTTTTCTTTTGCCACTTTTTAACAAATGGTTGTCCAATCTTTTCTCGAAAATCTCCAGTGATGAAGCACCCCAATTCTGGGAGCTGATTAATCTTTCTCAGTGTCAGGAAAATCTTACTTATTTCCACACTGGTCCTTCCTCTGATGAGCTTCCACCCATTGCTTCTTGTCTTGATTGGGTTGCAGATGTCTTATGGGCCCTACTCTAACTCTCAGAGTTTGTCTGTCCTCTGGCAACTCTTAGCTACTTGAGTGTTTGTTGTGCCTGCTGGAGTGAGGCCTTGACCACTGAATAAAACATGGCCTGCTGTCACTGTCTTATCCCTTCTATTAGAAGGAAAATATTTATCTGTGCCTTAGAGCATTCTGGGAATGGGAATCTAAGCAATGATTAGTGACTGTTTCACTGCTAGTTAATTTGGACCACTTCACATGCCTTACAGATTGTGATGGTAATGTGGAATAATGAACAATCACTAGAAAAATGATGTGTCTGCATAATTACTGAAATAGTGCTGTCTTAATAGTATGTGACTTACCTAATGCGCATTGCACTTGGATACAATGTATGTAGCAAATGCTCCATTGTATACCCATGAGAAATGAACCTAATGTATTATACTGTGTATTTCAGTGTGTATTCCTTTGTCCCTGAGAAAAGGAAAGTATAAAACTGAAGTCTGAACCTGCCCTCGGGGTTCAGAATTGCTTGCTGCTATGGCTTCTGAACCTGCGCAATAAATCTCTCTGCTAAAACCCTCTGGAATTCGTAAGAGTCCTTTTGTTTTCCACAAGAATGGTATCACAATGGTGGGCACTTGAGAATTTTTCCAGTGTTGTGGCAAGCCTTCCCACTGAACACCTGGCTAGATTCTGGAATCAAGAGGCTACAAACAGCACTTGACACGATGGTACCCAAATAGCCTCTCTTTGTTTTCCAAGCTCAAGATGTCCCTTGTTGTACTCAAAAAAATGAAGCAACAGACGAGACACCTGGAACATCGGTACAAAAAGAAGAATGAATCTGACCAGAACCATGAACCATGTTCCGGCCTATTCTGTGGTGATAAAGATGGCAAAGTGTCAGTTCTTCTCTGTACTTAGGTCAACCAGCAATCAGGTTTAAGGTGATTCACACTCACTTTAGGAAAAAAAGAGTGATGGGAAGAACTGCCATGGTGACACACTGTCACACGTTTGCACAATATATCACCAGTGAAGTCACCCAGATTTGATTCTGAAGTGATATCTGCTGTGATGTCTTGCACTCACATTGAATTCATGTTAGAGGACTACTAGCCTGAGTTCTGTGGCTCCCACCAAATGGCGGAGTCTGCCCCCAGAGATTCAGACTGCCCCTACGGTGGGAAAAACCTTGAGAATAGAGCTTCTCCTTTGGGCATTTGGTATCTAAGACTTGTGTAGTTTTTATTCTTTATTTCTCAGTGGCAGGCTATAAGACAGTAGTATATTAAAGACAATTTACAATCTAGAAAATTTAAAACTTTTTATGCAACGTATTTCTTTTTACACAGTGCACAGTGCACAATTAAATTTTGAAATTCACTACCGCATTGGTAGGCTCATGGACTTTGGACATTGGACCGGTTCATGGAAGTCAAGGGCTACATGCGGTCCTTGACTTACAACCATTCATTTAGCAACCTATCTTAGTTACAACGGCGCTGAAAAAAGTGACTTACAATCAGCCCTCACACTTACGACCATCACAGCATCCTTGGCGACTGGCTCACATTTATATGGTTGCAACATCCTGGGGTCATCTGCAATCTTATCATCCGACTTCTGAGAGGCAAAGTAAACATGAAAAACTAGGTTTGCTTAATGACTATGGCAAAAAAAAAAAGGTTGCAAAAACACAATGACTTGCTTACCAACAGTAGCTCCAGTGCCAATTATGGTCATAATTCAAGGATTACTTTTATTAGCCTTGATGGCTGCAAGACTGCCCCTGAAGGCCACCTTCTGGGAGTCTAGAATAGGGGTAGGCAACCTTGGCTCTTTTATGACTCGTGGACTTCAACTCCCAGAATTCCTGAGCCAGCCATGCCTACCCCTGGTCTAGAGGACTTCCTTGGTTGGCCTCTGTGGGGACAGAGTGCTGGACTACATTGGTCAGGGGGATAAACCAGCTGACTGTTTATGTTCCTGCTACTCAGAGGTAAGTATGAAGAAGCAAAGAATCATTTTGGACTTTAGCCCACCATCAATTTAGTCCTGATGTAGAGTGTTTATTTCTATTCCTCTGGTTCTATTCTTACTTGGGAGAAAACTTTCTTTGGAGAAAATATGGACAGAGAAATAAATAAATATGAATCCTACGAGAAAATTACAACTATAGGCGAGACAAAAAAAACCCTCCCTTCCCCAGAACTAAATCGTTGCCAAGTTTTATTTTTATTTACATAGCCCATTCTCATTTAAAATTATGCTGTATTTTTTTTTTTTAAAAAAAAAGGGATGGGAAGGCATTTCAATTGTGCAGTCTGGTTAACATGGAAACAAAATATAAATTAGAGCCATTTTATTTTCAGTTTGTATTAGCTGGAAATTCTGCATAGCCTAAGAAGCCCTTCTGTTCAACTGTAAAAAAATATATATAAAAACTTGCCTTGAAACGATGCCTGTCTTCCTGAGCAACATATTGATTTCCATGAGTGCTTTGAAGAAAGAGGGAATCTCTAATAATTTTGCACTTAACCGCACATGATATTATACATCTTGGAGCCAGTCACAAATAGCTGCCATTTAGAGAAATAAAAATTAACATAGCAACTTTCAGAATAATACTGTACACTCAGATGAATAAATAGCCTTTTTTGTGGGGAAGTCAGGATGTTATTGAGGAAGGATATTGGAGAACACTGAGATTTACAAGCATGCAGGAAACCAGGACAAAGTAGGACAGACGATGAGCATAAATCCGTCACTGCGCTTCCCTTATGTGGGAAACCAAATGCTATGAAGCACATCACACCTGCGAGACAGTAGAACCGAAACATATCGGCAAATTCTTCAGTGATACAAGACCACACTTGTTTTCCGTCGGCCTTTTTACAGTCACCATATTTCAAATTTCAACTGCTTTATGACGGTGTTGAAATAAGTCCACCCCACCTCCTGCCCTCCCCCCAACTTCCTTCTATAAAATCTAGTAAAAGAGTTAAAAAGAGAATTTTCCACAGATTGGTGGCTGAAAGCGTGCACTTGGTTCCTTCCATTTCATCTTTGCTCAATCAGAAAAGCATGGGGAAAGGCAGGATGTTGTGAAGCTTATCAGCAGCCTGAGGAAATGAAGCACCTCCAGCGGGCCACAAGGATTCTAAGGGATCCACATCTCTTAAAGTACCCATGAATATGAGGCTGGAGAGAGCAGATTTTTAACTGGAGAACCAAAAGCAGCTTCATGGCCCAAGAACAGATGTGAACATGTTTTCCCACCGTCATTTCTATTCTGAAGTTTTGCAGGATCATAAGGACCTTTTTAAAGCTTGTCTGAGGTCATTGGAGATGAAGTAGTACAGGAGAAAAAGCAACAGCGCACACATTAAATGAGCTTCACCTCTTTGGCTTCTACTGTACACCAAGAAAAACCAACATCTGGAGCAAGACACACCACTGGCACTTCTGCAATATACCTGCAAAGGAGAAATGGCTTAAAAAAGCATGCCAAAAAACTCTGGATGCTGATCATGGCCAGAGAAATAGCTGCTACAGCAGGGGTAGTCAACCTTGGCTCTTTTTTGACTGGTGGACTTCAATTCCCAGAATTCCTGAGCCAGCTTAGCTGGCTCAGGAATTCTGGGAGTTGAAGTCCACGGGTCATAAAAGAGCCAAGGTTGACTACCCCTGTGCTACAGAATAACAGAGTTGGAAGGGATCTTAGAGGCATTCTAAATCCAACCCCCTGCTCAAGCAGGAAACCCTACACCATTTCAGACAAATGGTCATCAAACCTCTTCTTAAAAATCTCCAGTGTTGGAACACCCACAACTTCTGGTGGCAATTCGTTCCACTGATTAATTTTTCTAACTAATGGGAAATTTCTCCTTAGTTGGTTGGTTCTCTCCTTGATTAGTTTCCATCCATTGCTTCCTGTCCTGCCTTCAGGAGCCTTGTGGCAGCACCTCAAATATTGGAATACTGCTATCATATCACCCATACTCCTTTTCATTACATTAGACATGCACAATTCTTCATATTTTAGCCTCCAGTCCAAGCTGTTGATGATTTCCATGGCATATAGCACAGAAGGAACATACATATCTCTGCTGTGGTGTTTTTATTTGCCAAAGCAGCTGTAAACAAGCAGCTTAAGAAAACTAAAAAACCTGTGTATCAAGCAATGGGGAAAAATAAGAAAAGAGAAAGTTTTTTCCCTAATTTTTGAGCTCTCTTTGTCCTCCCCATCTTTCCCACACAAAAAAAGTGCAAGTGAGATCATCCAGAGGTGAACACCACTTGGTTATATACTGCAAAGTGAACAGGGTGAAACTGGCAAAGCTGTTTGAAAACCAGATGCATATTTCCAGCCACAGTTAGGTTACAACAAAAGTGCTTCAAATTATGATGCTTAAGCCATCACAACCCCTAGCTGTGATTCAGGGACTACCTTGTATTGTGTGTCTGGATTGTTGACAAAGTTGATTTCCTGGTTCTAGACACGCTTATAAAAAATTGATGTCCGTCACCTTTGTAACAGTTTTGCATTATTTTTTTTTCCTTACAGTTTTTTTCTATTATTCCTATAATAGGAATAATACTTATTCATATATTCTTAGGAATGAATACACACCCAGAATCCAGGAAGGAGCTTATAATTAAATAAAATGAGCTAACTCACTCTGGGACAGTTGTTGTCAGCCTTTTCTTTTTACGATTTCTTCTAAACATTTTTTTTTAAAAAAAGGAAAGAGAAGATGGCAAAGAAAAAGGGGAAAAAACACAGCAGAAGGAAAAAGAAACAATTTATTATCTTGTAATCAAGAACTCATTCAGTCTAGTTTTTAAGCAAGTCATTAAAACATGTCCTCAGAAAATAATATTCATCCCTTTTTCCATTATGTCAGAAAGGAGCCACTTCCATTCCGTAATTCAGGATTGCAAATCTAGATTCATAAAGGCTTTCCAACACTGAGAAGTAATCTTTTTTGCAATCCCCCATGCTTAGTCAAACTATATTTTTTCATATAATGTTCAGTTCCAAGTTTTGGATAAATAGCACAGTACACTGTCAACATAGAACAATTTCTCCTCCGCTTTGTTTCCTGTAATACCTGAACTGTCCGCAGTTTGTTTAGTAATGATAAACAAATGGTTCTAATATAAAGTTAAAAGTAAGAGGAAATAAAGGTCATCCCTTGAGGCATTCCATGGGATATTTGAAGAGATAATTCCATTTGAAATACCCTTTAAAGGGGGAGGGGGGAAGGGTCTAATCCTGGCAACTTTAAGACTTGTGGACTTCAACTCCCAGAATTCCCAAGGCAGCAACACTCAGTTGTATGACTTGAGCAGCCTAAATTTATTTGCTGTGTTCTCAGGGTAAGATCCACTGCCCTGGCTTCCCACTTTTAAGATTCAGAGCACATTACTTAATGCAATCCTGCTAATTTTATTTTAGACACAATGTACTGCCTGTTTATTCCAATCCATACGGAAACTGTATGCAGGTAGTCCTCGATTTAAGACCACAACTGAGCCCAAAATTTCTGTTGCTAAGCAAGACGATGGTTAAGTGAGTTTTACCCCATTTTATGACTTTTCTTGCCACAGTTGTTAAGTGAATCGCTGCAGTGGTTAAGTTAGTAGCACGGCTGTTGGAATCTGGCTTCCCCATTGTCAGAAGGTCGCAAAAGGAGACACGGCAACCATCATAAATATGAGTCAGTTGCCACACAGCTTAATGTTGATCACGTGATCATGGGGATGCTACAACGGCCGTGTGAAAAATGGTCATAAGTGTGAGTTTTTTTAAAGTGATGTTGTAACTCTGAACTGTCACTAAACAAACTGCTGTAAGTCAAGAATCTACCTATCCAGGTAGTCCTTGACTTAGAACCATTAGTTCAGCAACTGTTTGAAGTTATGATGGCACTGGATGGTGGTTATGGCCAGTCACTGGAATTAATTTTCTTCCCAACCAGCGCGGCTTGCGCATTCTTGCTTTATGACCACATCACTTAGCAATGGAAATTGTGGTCTCAATTGCCATTGAAAGTTGAGGACTACCCATACATAGGGATTTAGAATCTAGCTATGTATCATAATAATGTTGTCCTGCTTTTTCATCTTTAGAAAACAATCCCCAAGCTTTAACCTCCTACCTTGTGGCTTCTGCGGGAAGAATCCCGAGAAATAAATATTTGGGGAAATATTAAAAAGGCAGAATATATTTCCCCAAAGGAATAATGGAGAAGATCTTAAAAAAGACAGAAACCAGTCCCCAGAAATCAGCCCAGTCCCTAGGCAGAAGACAGCTTTTAGAAGTGCAAATTCAATAATTCTTTCAGAAAGGTTGGAGCCTTCCAGCTAAAAACTGAAGAAATTAGGAAGACAAAGATCCTTAAAATCTACATACCCCACCCAAACTCTAAGACAGGATATAATAGGATTAACCCACCAATACCAAAAGGGCACATTCAGACTCAGGTCAAAATAACATGACACAGGAAATACAAAGCCTCAAACAGGAACAGGAAACAACCTCAAGAGCCCCAGAAGCTATAAAAGCCCACCACTCTGCTCCATGTGGTCAGTTTTTCCGGAGCCATCTTTCTATCTGGCTTTCCTCTTCAATAAACTCCAACCTTCTTTCTAAAGCAGTCTCCATTTTAATTATTCCCAGCTTGGACTGGACTCTGATGAAGATTTCTCTCTCAATACTTCATTTCTGTTTTCTACTACATTGGTATTAGTTTAAAGAAAGAAATAATAATAATTCCCCATCTAAACATATGCATGGAGAAAGTTTTCAGAACGAAGGTAGACAGAGGAAAATCGGTCAACTCTCCAAATTCAGAATAGGACTCTGCATTGTTTATTTCAAATTAAATTAAGAGGCTTGGAGGCGTGCTATACTGTATGTGCTTATGCTTCAATTCTAGATATTAAGCTTTCTCCTTCTTAATGTCCTGTGCTTCATAAAAATGTGCCCCCAAATGTTGGGGAACTACCAAGAGGGACCACAGAGGGGAAAAGAAAAAAGAAGGGAAAAATCTCACTATCCTAAATGGAAGTTTGTTCCATAGTGTTGAATCTTATCCTAGGTCAGTGGTGGCGAACTTATGGCACAGGTACCAGAGGCGGCACTCAGAGCCCTCTCTGTGGGCACAGCGCTGTCGCCCCAGTCCTAGGCCTTCAGCTGGGTTTTATGAAACCTTTTCGCTTTGGGTCTCCAATGTCGTGTACAAAAAAAAAAGGTTCAATCAATCAATTTCAACTTCTCGTGGGAAAAAAAAAGATCTTGCAAAGTTAGAATTGATTGATTGAACTTTTTAGTCCCACCCAGTCTGCTGTTACCACTGCAGCCACGCCCACCCAATGGGCCACACCCACCCCGCACCTGATGATGCATAAGTGGGTTTTGGTTTGCAGTTTGGGCACTCGGTCTCTAAAAGGTTGGCCATCACTGTCCTAGGTAAATGTTAAAATCTCCTTTTTGAAAAAGCCTGAGATCTGGCAATTTAATGTTAATTTGTTTTCCTTGGTAGCAGTCTAAAAAGGGTTTTGCCACTGCCTTCTCCTAGGATGTTTTTATACTTTCTAAGCTAACCTGCAGACCTGAGGTTTTCTGCTGGTCTTTCCCCCCCACTATTGAGCAAGGGTTTGGGGTTTTCAAGTTCAGCTAAGGTAGGCTGGCAGGATTTCACCCCAAATATATTTCCTATAATCATACTAAAAAAAAGCCTCCCTGTGCCAAGTGCTCCATCTTCTTCCAATATAAAATATCCAAGTCTGTTCATTTCTGCCTTAGAGTTTCACATCTTTCTTAACCCTTGTTTAAAGTCAGCCCCTGGAATTAGAAAATACTTTTATGTATTGGCAGATATCCTTAGAATCAAATGTGTCTTCCTCTTTTATAGCAGCTGCATGGTTGGCTCAGGAATTCTGGGAGTTGAAGTCCACATATCTTAAAGTCACCAAGGTTGGGAAACACTGTCCTATATGTACTACTAAATAGTACCTATTAGGAGTAATAGGGACAGAGTAGACTCTCTCCAGAAGCTCTTTCAGTTGCATCTTTGTGACAACTCCATGAGACTTCCATTTATCCAAAGGAAGATTTCATTTAGATTCCCAGTTAGTTTTATTGACTCCCATCCATCCTTCAGGATTATTTTTCTCAATTAAGACAGAGTCACGTTGGCATTGTGGTCTCCAGGTAATATTAAAATGACTCCAGTAGACTATTCAAATAAATTCCATTTTCTAAGTCCAAGAATGGATGAACAATATTTTTTTCCAGAAAGTAAATATATGTAAAGTCAGAAAAATAGATATTGGTACAGCTGGGTGGAAAAAGAGAATAACTCAGTAATTCTTTTTTTTTTTTGGGTAGGTGATTCTGAAACCGTCTATTATTATATCTGAAGATCAAGTTCAAAAAACATTTATTTAAAAAAGGCTGTAGATATCCAGTATTTTAAAAGCAATCAGATAAAAATCTGCAGTGGCCTCTATGAAAGCTCACTTAACACTTGATTACTGTAATATCTCAAGACAGTTTGAATTTCCTTCTGTTGCTTTCCTTTTCCCTATAGGAATATAAGACTGGAAACAATTAATTTTAATTACCCCTGAACTGGCAGGGGAAGTTGGTTTTAACATTTTTTAAAAAAAGAAAACCTATTTTACTCCTTGTAAGGATGCAAGAATGCTTCTTCTTGGTTTGTGTTTAGGACTATCACATCTGGGTTGCAAATGTATGAAACACCACAAGAGAACAGCTGTTAGATGCAGGCAACCAGAATCGCTCATGAATAACAAGTCAATAACTTTATTGTCTATCACCTATGTTACAAGAATCTCAACAGGCTGCTCGCCTTCCCCTGGGAACAACCAGATAAGGCTTCATGGCTCTTGGGGGAGGTCAGATTTATGCTGCTTGCGACTGCACAAGGATTTCAAGCTAGGTTCTAGATCAGAGGTCCCCAACCCCGGGGACCAGTACTGGGCCATGGCATGCCAGCAACCGGTCCACACAAACAAGCAAAGACCCATCCATGGGATGCAGGCAGCACACAAAACCATGCACCTTCTGGCCCGTGGAAAAACCTCTCTCCACAGAACCAGTCCCTGGTGCCCAAAAGGTTGGGGACCTCTGCCCTAGCTTGACCTCTATATCCAGCTTAGCTGGCAGTTTCCCAACAACAGCAAAGAAGTAGAAAAAAATAACTCTGGGCTGTTATCAGTTATTATTATTATTATTATCGATCATCGCACAGTCAGCCAGATGTTCAGACTGGATTTGGCATTTTGTCTACCTATCGAGTCCTTACCCAGGACCTGGGATAGGCAGATGGGGATGTTTGATGGTATTACAGATATCGTCGCAGGATGGAAGCAGTTCCTAATAAGGCCGCCTTTTGCAATTGACTAATATCGAATTTGTCAATGCCAATTGTGTTCAAGTGGTGCTCCAGTTGTTTTGGGATTGCACCCAAGGAGCCTATGACTATTGGTACTACCCTTGCTTGCTTTTGCCACAGTCTTTCTATTTCTATTTGTAGGTCTTTGTATTTTGTTATCTTCTCCAGTTCTTTCTCTTCTATTCTGCTATCTCCAGGCACTGCCACATCCACTATCCAGACTTTTTTGTCTTTCTTATCGACAATTGTTAAGTCTGGGGTGTTATGTTGCAGGTGCTTGTCTGTTTGAATTCTGAAGTCCCAGAGCAGTTTCATTTTATCATTTTCTATGACTTTCTCTATTTTATGATCCCACCAGTTTTTGCTTACAGGCAAATGATATTTTTTGCAGATCTTCAAATGCACCATTGTTGCTACTTTGTCATGCAGCTGCTTGTAATCAGTCTGTGCAATCTTCTTGCAACAGCTTACCAAGTGGTCCACTGTTTCTTCAGCTTCTTTGCATATGCGGCACTTACTGTCTTTTGCTGTCTTCTCAATTTTGACTTTGTATGCATTTGTCCTTAAGGCTTGGTCTTGTGCAGCCAGAATTAGTCCCTCGGTCTCTTTCTTCAATTTCCCTGCTCTTAGCCATTGCCAGGTTTTATTGTTATCTGCTTTCCCAGCTATTTTTTTCATGTATTGGCCATGTAGTGCTTTGTCTTTCCATGCCTCTATTCTGTTCTTCATTTTGGGTCTTTCTTGAAGGCCATTTTGGTCTCTCCAGTAGTTAGTAAGCTTTCCTGATATACTAATTTCAGTGCATCTTCATCATTGTTCTTCAGATATTCTTCCAAAGCCATTTTTTCTTCTTCAACCATCTGATGTACTTGTAGCATTCCACGCCCACCTATTTGCTTGGTAGATAAAGTCTGTCAATGTCACTGCATGGATGAAGGGTGTGATTCATTGTCATTATTTTTCTGGTCTTCCTATCCATTGCTTTTAGTTCTGCTTGAATCCAGTCCACTATTCCAGCTGTGTACCTAATGACTGGGATTGCCCAGGTGTTGATTGCCTTTATGGTATTTCCTCCATTGAGTTTGGACTTTAAGATCTTCTTCACTCTCTTGATGTATTCACCTCTAATCTTTTTCTTAACTTCAGTGTGCTTGATGTTGTCAGCTTGAGGATACCAAAGTATTTGTATTACTCTTTCCTCATCCAGACTCTTAATTGTTATTTTTTCGTGGGGCATATTGATTCCCTCAGTTTTCATTATTTTCCTTGTTTGATAGTAATGTGGCACATTTTCCCAAGCCAAACCCATACAAATCTTTGCTATTTATACGTGACAGTGTTGAGCAGACGATTCGATTCAGAATATGTTTTTTCCATACAGCTTCAGATCATCCATATAAGGAGGTGGGATAGTCTGGCAGATGTTTTTGATGTTTGATAGCCATGTCCTGAGTTATTCAGTATTGTTGACAGAGGAAACAGTGCAATAACAAATAGTAATGGTGATAATGAATCTCCTTGAAAGATTCCTCTCTTGATATTAACCTCTCCCCGCCTCTCACCATTGATCTGCAACTGTGTCTTCCATTGTGCCATCGATCTTTGCACAAATTTTCTGATGTTTCTACTGACGCCTGTTATTTCTAGGCACTTGATTATCCAGTCATGTGGCAGAGAGTCAAATGCCTTTTTGTAGTCAATCCATGCCACATTCAGGTTGGTCTTCCTTCTCTTGCAGTTTTCCAAGATCATTTTGTCTATTAGGAGTTGATCTTTTGTTCCTCTGCTATTGGGGCGGTTTCCTTTCTGCTCAGGTGGAAAGAGATTTTTTTCAACTAGATGCTGTTGTACTGCATCAGCTACCACACCAGTTAGTAATTTGAAAGTTGTTGGTAAGCAAGTAATTGGCCTGTAGTTGCCTGGTAGTGCCCCTTTTGCTGGATTTTTCATTATTAGGTAGGTTTTCCCAGTTGTTAGCCACTTTTCAATTTCTCCTCCTTGTAGTATATTGTTGAACTGTTTGGCAAAGAGTGGGTGTATAACAGTTAGATGTTTCAACCAAAACCCATGCAGTTCATCTTCACCTGGTGCTGACCAATTTTTGATTTTCTTTGCTCTTTTTTTCTACCATTGTTGTTGTTATTACTAGTTCTTTCATTTCAACTTCTGTTTTATTTGCATCCACTTCTTTTAACCAAGCTGCATCCTTGTTGTATTTCTTTGGGTTATCCCATACCTGCTTCCAGAATTGCACTGTTTCTTCCTTGTCAGGTACTGACTGATTCCTTTCAGTTTCTCCATTGATGGATTGGTAGAAACGTTTCTGATTGGATTGAAATTGGAGGTTCTGCCTATAGTTTGCAATTCGAGCTTCATATCTACTGATTTTCCTGCTATAGCTGTTATTTGTTGCTTTATTATTTCCAGTGCTTCCTTGATCTTCCTTGTTTCTAAGTGGTATTTCTTGATTAGGTATTCTTTGGTCTTCTTGTTCTTCAGCTTCTTTTCTTTCATCTGTTCTAGCTTGCGTGCATGTGATCTTAACTTGCTGATCTTATTTTCTAGTCTAACCTTCCATTTTTCTGGTGCACTGTTTGTTTGTTTTTCTTTTTTGTTGATTTTGCATCCCAGGTATTCAGTTATAACTGCAGCTGTGCTGTACATTAGTTGGTTTGTTTCTTGCAGTGAATTGGTGCTTAGACTTGATATTGCAGTATTTGCATCTTTTAATGCTTGTGCTAGCTGTTTCTTTGGAACAAGCTTCAATGCAGGTAGCCTTATTCTGTTGTTTTGTGCTGTTCTAGATGCTCAGTTATTCTTTGTTTCAATTCTTTTATTTCTTTAGTTAGAGGGTTTTGTTCTTCCTGAGGAAGAGGTGCCTGGTTTCCAAATGAGAACAGTTGTATATCTCTGCTGGATTCCTTCACTGCCAACTCCCCCTGGTTTGCCTCTACATTCTGAATTACTTCTGGTAAGGCTTTGATTTCTTTGCCCTGGTTAAACCTTTGCAGTTCGTCCAATTCTGTTTCTGTAAATACTTTATTTCGTGTTATAAATCGGCGTTGATCTGCTAGTCTCTGTTCTGTTATTTCTGATTCTGGATGTTGTTCTTTCCAGAATTCGTGCATTCGTTTTAGATATCCTCGTCTTGTTGGACTTGATCTGTAGTAACAGATCATTATTTCTTTGTTTTCCATCACTGTGTATCTGCGACGGGTAAACACATTTTCTTCCAGTAGTTCTGCAGCTGCTGGCCCTGGTTGCTCAGCCAACAGTCCTGAGTCCTGTAACCCATTTTTCACCAGATATCCAGGAACTCCAATATCTAGTGCGGACCTTGTTAACCCCGGCGACGTCCGAGCCGGTATGGCATTCTGCAATTTACGTCTCACCATATTTTTTATGGGAGAGACACTCTTTGTCTGACTCCTCTGATGAGATCTGTCCAGTATGGTTGAACCTCTGGCATAGCTCTCATCTTCCTCAGAGTACACAAGCCCCACAACCACGTCAAGGTAGTGCCTCACTGGGGGTCATTATTATTATTATTATTATTATTATTATTATTATTATTATTATTATTAAGTTGGAAGGGACCTTGGAGGTCTTCTGTTGTTGTTGTTAATTGCGAAATTGTGTCCGACCCATCACAACCCCATGGACAACGTTCCTCCAGGTTTTCCTGTCCTCTACCATCTTCTGGAGTCCATTTAAGTTCACTCCTACTGCTTCAGTGACTCCATCCAGCCATCTCATTCTCTGTCGTCCCCTTCTTCTATTGCCCTCAATCTTTCCCAGCATTAGGGCCTTCTCCAGTGAGTCCTTACTTCTCATTAGGTGGCCAAAGTATTTGAGTTTCAACTTCAGGATCTGGCCTTCTAAAGAGCAGTCGGGGTTGATCTCTTCTAGGACTGACCAGTTTGAACGCCTTGCAGTCCAAGGGACTTGCAGGAGTCTTCTCCAGCACCATAGTTCAAAGGCCTCAATTCTTTGGCGCTCAGCCTTTCTTATGGTCCAACTTTCACAGCCATACATTGCAACTGGGAAAACCATGCCTGGACTATATGCACTTTTGTTGGCAGGGTGATGTCTCTGCTTTTTAGTATGCTGTCTAGATTTGCCATAGCTTTCCTCCCCAGAAGCAAGCGTCTTTTAATTTCTTGGCTGCAGTCCCCATCTGAGGTGATTTTTGAGCCCAGAAAAATAAAATCTGTCACTACCTCCATTTCTTCCCCATCTATTTGCCAGGAATTGAGAGGGCCAGATGCCATGATTTTGGTTTTCTTAATGTTGAGTTCCTAGTCCAACCCTATACCAGTGGTGGCGAACTTATGGCACACATGGTTGACACACATGCCACTGTCGCCAGCAGCAGGTCCATCAGGCTGCCACTGCCACCCGGAGCAGGAACCCCGCCCAGCACAAAGGAGGTGAAGCGGCCGACTAGCAAGCTCCAGTAGAGGTGGTAGAGCAGAGATCACCAACCATTGTCGATTGGCAGACTGGAAAAAAGGGAGGGGGAAGCATCTTACATATATGCATGCACGCACGGGGCCACATGCTGCAAATGGGGTTGGGCTAGTGCCTTTGTGATATTCACTAGCCCTGCCCCATTCTTGCGTGGTGCAGCGGCTTTTATCTGCACCCCGCAGTGGCAGACATTTTTGCACCTTGCAGCATGGTGGCCCATTTTTGCACCCCTGGTTTTTGCGTGCCAGAGGCGGCACTCAGAGGCACCTCCCGGCCCCCCTGAGGGCACCACAATGTTGATGTGCCCCTGACACTTTGTGATAAATAAGTGGGTTTTGGGTTGCAGTTTGGGCACTTGGTCTCTAAAAGGTTTGCCATCACTGCCGTACACCATTTCAGACAAATGGTTGTCCAGTCTCTTCTTAAAAACTTCCAAAGTTGGAGCAATCATAACTTCTGAGGACAAGTTGGGGCTGGCTCTTTTTTTTTTAATGAACAAGAATACAGTATTAGAGTTTATATTTCCATCCAGCTCAATAGAATGAAATCATATAAAAGAGATCATGCAAGATCAGGTGAGGAAATGGGTTAAGCTAATCCTTCATTTCATTTAAAAATGCGTCTGCAACCAAGAAACTGCAACTGACAGACTGGTAGTCCTCAACTTATGATCGTAATTGAACCAGCAATTTTAATCATCAGTCATGATGGCATAAAGCAAGTCACCATGTGGCCGCACATGATTTTATGACATTTTTGTGGCAGTCGTAAAGTGAATGTGGCAGTCCTTAAGGAAGCATGGTATTTGTGAAACAAATGCCAGGCTTGTGAAATAAACCCATTGTTCACTGTGGAACACTTTTTTGTTGTTGTTGAAAACCGACATTTACTTCTGGTTTTTAGCAACGTCATAATCATAAATCGCAATCACATGACCGAGGGGCTCTGCAGATGGCCATAAATGTAGGCTGGTTGCCCAGGACTCAAAATGCAGTCACATGACCATGGGGGGGGGCAGATGTCAGAACTTTGAATCCAGGTCATAAGTCTATTTTTCAGGGTCTGTTGTAACTTCAAACAGTTGCTAAGCAACTGGTCATACTTCAAAGCTTAGCTGTATGTGGCTTCAATGCTATTAATGCTGAATTTTTATTCAAAATCCTAAATAGGGATATTTCATGAATCTGAAAAATCACAAAAATTCTTATTAATATGTGTGTGTGTGTGTGTGTGTGTGTGTGTGTATATATATATATATATATATATATATATATATATATATATATATATATATATATATATATGTCCTTAATGGTTATAAAGCCTTGCTACAGCAGGCTTTATATATATATAAAGCCTGCTGTAGCAAGGAACACCAAATGGAGCATGTAGAAAATTAAAGGAGTTTGAAAGGTAAAATCTTTGTCGATTTAACCTTGGCTCTTTTTAAACCATCCATGTAGTTTTCTTGATGACAACATCAAAATGGTTTGCCATTGATTTCTTCTGGGTGTGTGTTGAGTGCTTTATTTGCTAATCTAACATACAATCTTTTGTTTTGTGGTGGTCTCTCATCCAAGTACTAATAAATCTGTTCCTACTTAGTTTCTCAAGATTAACCAGGGACATCTAGGTACTAAAACTGATTCCAAATAAGGAAGTATGATGAAAAAAAATCTATTAGATGAATCAGAGAGAAAAAAAAAACATGAGAATTCTAGGTGCCAAAATCTAAATCTTTACAGTAGAGTGTTCGTGTGATTATATAATATATAATCAGAAGTATTTATTATTATATATGTAGGAAACCTGTTCAACAATCCACATTATAGAATTAAAATAAAGTTTACTTTAACACTCTGAGAAAAATGGAAATCCATGTACATCCAAACCAATTGGAGTGACTAAAATAACTTATCTAGCTTGATGAGTCAATGAGATTTAGCGCTAGGGATTTAATCCTAGATCAATCAGGTCTCTTTTTCTGTATATAAATAAAATACAAGGCTGCAGAAGTTTTGATAATTAATAAGAGAGTTAGGAAAAGGGATACAGATAACTCAAAAGGGGCCAACCTTTGAATACAGTTTCTTCTGCAATTTGTCATTAAGATACGCATGTCAATTAATTTACCCTAATAGTCACCTCCTCTGATATCACATGAATGATTCAGTTGAAATCTTACACAGCTTTTGCTTGTTGCTTGAAAATGCACAACACCATTTATTTAATGTTTTTAGATAACAATCAGGGAGATCTGCCATGTCACCCAGGGCAAGCAATGTTTCTTTGTTATGCATATGCTTTCACTTCTAATCTGCATTTCACTTCTAATCTGCATTTACAAGGTAAGATAATCAACAATGGCAAATGCATGTATTGCAAGGCTGTACCTAAGAACAGAAACATGAAACAATGGTGTCTACCACACATTCTCCTAAGTAACAATTTATTATTATTATTACATTTATGTTTTCATAATCAAATTATGATTGTGTGATGATATAAAATAATCACCTATGGCTACACTGTGATTAGCATTTTCTCACAGTTCCCCAGTTATATCTGAAGCTTAGCTGGAGATGCTAAATTGATACAGTTGGGAAAAACAAGGATTTATTTGCTTGCTAGATTCACAACCCACCTTTCATTCAGGAGTTCAGAGTGGCATGCATGCCACTTTCTCCTCTAACTTAATATAGCAACCCCATGAAGTAGGTGGGACTGAGAGATAGAAACTGGCTCAGATCACTGAACTCAGATCACTCAAAGAGTAAACCGGAAACTGAGTCTCCCTGCTACATGTCCAGCTTTTCAGTCAAGCACTTTCCAAACAGTCATGAGACCAAACATCTTTTCTTGATGTGGCTGCATCTTTCAAGGGTTCGGTGTGGTTCTTTCAAAGTTTTCCCCAGTTCAGCAACTAAGGATCATATGATCCACAAAGTCCTTGATAGAAAGCTAGGCAAAAGCTTTTAAGCAGCTGTAGGAACCTTCTAAGGCAGGGGTCCCCAACCTGGCTGGTGCACACATGTGTGGGCACATATTTCCCCCCCCCACTCGCACTAGCGCCTGCGGTCCTGTTTGCGCATGCACATGGGCGCGAACAGGAATGCTAGCATGGGGCAGGTGTCTGCAGCCCATTTGCGCATACACTACTAGCCCGGGTGGTTTGCGCGGCCTGTTTGCGCATGTGTGAACGGGCCATTAGCCACTGTGGGGTTTGCAGCCATTTGCGCATG
Organism: Crotalus tigris; assembly: GCF_016545835.1. NCBI lineage: Eukaryota > Metazoa > Chordata > Lepidosauria > Squamata > Viperidae > Crotalus > Crotalus tigris. The sequence continues at coordinate 359,216 of NW_024097123.1, forward strand.
CACACGCTGCAGCACATGCCGCATGTGAAAATGGGGCTGCTAGTTCCACACCAGTGTATGTGGCCCCATGTGTGCATACATGCGCACACGCACACCAATTTTGAAGCTGCTCTCCTTCCCTTTGGTCCTCGAGACCAGAAAGGTTGGAGACCTCTGTTCTAAGAGATATGCCCCTTTATAATGGCTGCTGAGCTCATGTTTGTGAGGTACCCTGTTTTCAGCTAATATGTCTATATTAGGTTATTGACATAGATTGACTTAAATAAGGCAAGCACTAGACTCCACAAATCTATTACAAGACCATTCTCTGAATATCTGCTTAAGGTTGCACACACAGATACTCCCTTACCGGGATGCCTAAGGAAGACATATAATATGTGAGAAAGCCCTTCTATTTCTTCAATGAAGTCACAGTGTGTGCCTATACCTGTCGGTGTGTATATACGCATGCATATATGCACATACATACACTATTGCTACCTTAGCCAGAAATATCTATTTTTGTTCGGAATATTACCCAAAATTTTCTAACTACCATTATTGCTTCTCTGTGTTTCTTCACACCATTTATAGAAAAATGCCATTGATGCAAGAAGCCTGTTTCCTTCCTCTGGAATATTTGAATAAAATGTTTAATGAATTTCTTTTAAAAACCAGGTAAAGGTATGTTGAGCGCCTCCTGCAACATCAAATGTTTTTCTCCAGACTTTCTGGGAAAATGTGTCATCTTCCTTTCATTCCATTTCCCCCCACCCCCCTGGGTTCCGACATAAATAATCCACACTTCCACATCTCCCTCTTGTCAAACTGGGGCAGCGGCAAAAATAAGCAGCACAAATTGCCCGATAATGCACCTTATTTCCATGCCGGAGCAGGTGCATTTTTCCCAGTCTAAGTAGCAAGATGATCCTGATCCGCTCTGACAGGCAGGCTGATCTGAAATTACTCAGCACACTTTGCCACCAGTTGGGGGAGAAAGCGTCCCCCGGGAGCTCCTTCGGAAATGTTTCAATCCCCAGGGTGCTAATTAAAATTTACTGAGTAATATTTGCAAAGCTCACTGGCCCCAGTTACAGCAATTATCAGTTACTAAATGTTAGAACCAGCGATAGCAACCAACGATTGGCTCTTTCATACTGACAGAATGGGGGGGGGGACAGAAAGAAAAGAAAAAGCTGTTTACTTTCTGTTTATTTTTCCATAATCTTCCTCTGCAGTCCTTGGAGTAGCCTGAATCCATTGAATGGCTCGGTTGGTTTTATCCTAGAAATCACTTCAGATACATGTTTAATTATCGGTTTCTTATTGGGCTCCCTGCCAGCATGCTAGCTATATATTTATGCATTAAAAAATAACGAAAAGAAAATGTGCCTTACAGAAGGCTTTGCGGCTGATACCAGAGGGATCTTCGGAGCAATGTCCTATTTAGAATTACATGCGCCTGCGGCAGGGGTCAGTTGGGTGCTGTGACTAAGTGGAAAGTACACTGCCTCCTAATTATACACACAGCTCACAGTTTAAATTTCCTGGACAAATAGCTGAAGTCAAGACTTGCTAATCCACCCACAGGTGCTGTAAACAACCACTACCAAATAAACATAGCGCAGCCATCAACACAGCCCTTCAGCAAATTCCACAGTCCACCAGCTGCTTGATCATTCCTGTAAAACCACAAGGCACTTTCAGCTCTTAAAGGAAAGACGAATCACGCTGCCCTCCACAAAATGGATTTGTTTAAGGATTTTCTTTTCTTTTCTTTTTTCAGAGGGGATAACAAATTTTAATGCCGATTTCTGTACCGGCAGGGCAATTTGTTTGCCTTCTGCACATTCAGTTCCACTTAGTTTTCTCATTTCTCTGAGTTGTGTGGTTTTAATTTTGTCCCAGGCCTGGCTGGGTTGTCATTCTTTTCCTGAAAAAGTCTACACAAAGGTTTTTAGGCCTTTTTTTACACATTTCTTTTCCTATGCATTTGAATGCAATTCTCTTCCTGTAGAATGTAGATCATTTTCCTAAAACAATCCAGTTCTGCTTGCTCACTTTTACCTTTTATTTTAAAGCATCACAAGTCCTGAAAAATACACATTCAGTGGGTAAATTTGCAGAAATAATTGAAGCTGGGTGGAATAACCTATTTTTAACAATTAGTCTTCTCTCATCCTACTCAATAACATGTTCGTCTTTCCTATTATATCCCAAAAAGAAAAGGGGTAAACTTCTAGAAAATCATATTAAAGAAAATCCTCTCTTACTGTATACTTTTACAGAAAACATGAGATTTATCAGAGTTTTTTTTTTTTCAAAGGCAGGGCTATGTTTATAGCTATGGAATGTTATGAAAAACAACCCAATTGTAAACTACTAGAAAAATTCAGGTATGGTCTGTGTAGGCAGTCCGGGAAAAATGTCATTCTCCAGCATGATTGGATGGAGAACCCACGGATGTGTTGTCTTAATCTATCTGCTCCAATTAGACTAAGTCTGAAATTTAGTACCGCCCCCTCTGTGCCAACTGCACCCCAGTTTTAAACTTAGTCTCTTTGCTCTAAGACGCGTTTTTTCTTCGCTCCTGGAGCAGAAGACTGTATATTCCCTTTTCTTATTCCTGTTAGTTTAGTTCTAACTCCCCAATTTCATTAATTGGTTTTTTGACAAGATAGATATAGAAAAATTGGGAAAAATGTCATTTTCAAGCCTGCCATATCACTTATGTAATGTAAATATACTCCATTTCTTCCATGATGGGAGCTGAAATATTACTTGCTATTATCACTGAATCATTTTCATTTGTATAGGTTTATATGATAATTATTCTGAATAGCTTGGGCCGGAAACAGCTGCTTTGTTTTGTTTCATTGTGATAGTAAATATCATTCTTATCCTTTCTTGATTATATTCTCATTCTATAAAAGTGTGGCCTCCTAATCTTTGGAAAGCATTTCAGTCTCTGCCCTCCAGTCCTAGAACACAGTGACCACAGAGGTCTATCAAAATCTATACCTTTTAAAAGCCAAGCAAAATCTTTGACAGAGGGTACAGGCAAAGATTTATTTAATTGTTTGTTTTCAATGAAAGCAGCCCCTGGAAATGTACACTTGGTGCAGAGATGCTCTGAAACTGGAACAAAAAGTTTTTTGTTTTTTTTTACTACTGGGGGAAATATTCAAGGACTAGACCAGTAATATTTTCCCCACAAGTGAAAAGGTGGTTGTGAAGCACATACCGGTATCCTCAACATGTGATCAAAAAAAAAAAAAAAAAAAATGAAGATAGTAGCCACAATGATACATATGAAGCTCCAGCCACCTGGATATGCATCAGACATTCTTCTGAAGGTCTTAGGCAGGAATGAGCACTTACAAGGTGGTGCTTGTAGCAATGCTGTGGAAAATCCAAAAATGAAGGCTGTGTGCTTAGTTTCCTTCAGCCTAGAAGCCATTTTTCCAACAAGGAAGGATTGGAAAAGTGAGAGCGTTTTCAGAGATGCCATCATTAGCGGTGGGATTCAGTTGGTTCGCACCACTTTGGCAGAAGCAGTAGCTAATTTTTTGTTGCCCAGGCCCAGAATGGACTTCCGGAAGTGGCATCCACACAGAGAACCGGTTGTTCACATATCTGAATCTCACCACTGGCCATCATGATATGTCTGTCTCATAGCTTTGACAGACAACATTATTGAGACAGAATGGTTGTTGACAAGCTTTTTTTAAAAAAAAAAAAAAATCAAACCAACCCTTTCAAAAGCAGCTTGGGCCTTCCTGCTCTCAGAAGTCTGTCTGCCATGCACGATACACCGGCAACATTATTTTTTTCTTCTTTGGAGCAAAATCAATTCATACCACATGCTCAGCCATGAAAATAAATCTGTTGAGAAACTGGAAAGTGACCTCTTTGCCAAGAAGAATCAACGGATGTGTCCCATTACTGTGGAAAAGGGGGGAAAGCTTGACAGTGCTGGGACAGGCTGTTTGCAGGGGGGAAACAACAACCCTTCTTGGATATCCTGTTATTTGGCAAGCAACTGGGAGTTGGTTCTGCACTGTAAGTTGTCTCTAAGTATTTGTGAGAGGAAATTAATCTTAAGTCATTAATCTGAAGAGGCAGATTTCATTCTTCCAGTGCTTAGATTTGCATAGCTATACATTCCTTTGCTTCAATCAAAGCTATGTTTTGAATGATATAGATTCCAACGCTTAGCTGGCTTTTAGATATTAAACTACAGTAAGAGACTGGAGTGCTATCTTACAGAGTCACATAAAAACTGATTTGGATTTTCTCAAGGATAAAAAAGCCTTCCCAATAACAGAACCTCTAGAGCTGCCGAGATTTTTTTTCTCTTAAAGTTCTTTCAAACAAATGGTTTTCTTTTATTTATTTATTTTTCTCATTGATTGAATTATGCTGTAATAATATTATGGCTGATTCTTATCCTGTGACTAAGGAGATGGGCATGGGTTTATAGTTAAAGACTGCCAAACTGAAAACAATGAACCAGTACTTTTATTCAGGCTCTTTTTGTATGTTTATGCATAATTCTTCTGCAAACAAATGCACAAATGCATGCCCACAGAGACACTCATGTAGAAATAAAATAAAATCCTTCCTCTACTCAATGGCATTCACACGTGTCAGATTTCAACTCTATTAGGCCACATCGAAAATGTGAGAGTTTGAACATAGAATAACAGAGTTGGAAGGGACCTTGGAGGTCTTCTATACCAACCCCCTGCTCAAGCAGGAGATCTTATGCCATTTCAGACAAGTGGCTTCAAGTCTCTTCTTAAAAGCCTATAGCGATGAGGCACCCACATCTGAAACCAAGGCATTCCACTGGTTAATTGTTCTCACCATTAGGAAATTTCTCTAAGTTCTAGGTTGCTTCTCTCCTTGATTAGTTTCCATCCATTGATTCTTGTCTGGCCTTCAGCTGAGTTAAAGTTCAGCACTTCCAGAAGACCCCATGGTTAGAGAAGACAGACCTAAACTATTAAGAAAACAAAACATTTCCTTATAGTGTATCAGATCTTTGGTCCATGCTATTTCTATTTGGAAGTTGCTTTTGGGTTTTGAGGTAAGTGATCTTCCAATCCCACCAGAAGTATCTAGAAATTAATTCTATGATTTTTATATGAAAATCCGATATTCTACCAATAGGCTGTCTCACAATTTGTTTCTCAGA